>NC_082695.1:13839331-14146547 GCF_949987515.2 Delphinus delphis | reverse complement strand
CTTGTTATACCCTGTACGTCATACAGTAGGTAGCCTTAGTTTGCATGTGTATATATTACTGGTATGTAGACTTTTCCAGTGGGGTGTGTTGATTTGCTGTGTTTTGTTTTTTTCTGAAGGACAGCACGTTGAACCTACGATTCTCTAACTGGTTTTTTTTTTTCATTTAGTGACGTGTCTGGGAATGTTGCCATAGAGCTGCAAACACATCAACCTCACTCTTTTTCACTGCTGCACAGCACTCCTGAAGGTGGAGAGAACCTAGTTTATTCAGCGCTAGCTGCATGTTAAAATACCAAGGTGTGTGTGTTGGGGGGAGTCTTTTATATTATGAACGCCCGGGCCCCACCCCAGACAAATTGAATGAGATATAAAGGCAGGAACTAGGTATCAGAATGTTACGATTCCAGCGATTTTAACTTGCAACCAGAGTCAAGATTGATTCATTTAGCTGGTCCCCTATTCATGCATATTTAAGCTATTTCCAAGCCCTTTGCTGATTTAAAAAAAAAAAAAAAAAAGCCTTCTGGGCGCTTCTTTGTACATCCTCTCTTACGCATCTGTGCTGGTATTTTTCCAGGACAGGGTTTCTCAGCCTCTGCACGGTTGACATTTGGGCTGGGTAATTCTTGGTTGGGGTGGGATGCTGTCCTGTGCACTGTAGGATGTTGAGCGACATCCCTGGCCCCCACCCCCTAGACACCAGGACATCACGCTGATCAAAAACGTCTCCAGATATTGCTAAATATCCCTTGGGGAGCCAGATCGCCCCTGGCTGAGAACCCAGAAGGGAAGGATTCCAGAGGATATATACTTTTTCTTGGAGTCCACATGGCTCTAAAGTTCCGGCACTAATTCACAATTTCCAGGAATATCCTGCCCGCCAACAGCCTGCCCCTTTGTCTCTGTGAGTCTGGACTTAGAATTTGGGCTTGAACCCTGAGCGTCTCTCCCTTCAAATACCTCCTGCAGCCCCGAAATCCTATCATGTTTGGAACACAATTCTAGAATCTAGAATATGAGCCTAGAGGTCTGGAGTAGAAGGGACTATCAGATAAGGGTGAGAAGGAACCGATTTCTTTATTTTCTGTATATCTTTCCTTCCTCCTTCCTTCCCTCCTTCCTTCCTCCCTCCTTCCCTCCTTCCTTCTCCTTTTCTCTTTTATTGTTTTTTGGGGTTTTTTGCGGTAAGCGGGCCTCTCACTGTTGTGGCCTCTCCCATTGTGGAGCACAGGCCCCGGACGCGCAGGCCCAGCGGCCATGGCTCTCGGGCCCAGCCGCTCCGCGGCATGTGGGATCTTCCCGGACCGGGGCACGAACCCGCGTCCCCTGCATCGGCAGGCGGACTCTCAACCACTGCGCCACCAGGGAAGCCCCTCCTTTTCTCTTTTAAGGAAGTTCTGCTGAGGGGAGGGGAGGATACTTCTCTCATCCCCGTGCCCACCTCAAATTTCCAGCCTACACTTTTCAGGCTTTTGAAGACCACGGTCTGTGTCCGGGTGGCTCTCTGAGTTTTATAGGTCATGAAAAGGATGGACGAGAGGGAGGAAGACAAGGTAAGCGGTCCTAAGAAACAGAAAGAAGATTCCCAGAGGCTGTGTGCATGTGCGCTTGCATGTGCTTGCCTGTGTGTGCATGCGTGTGTGCGTGTGCGTGTAAGAAAATTAAATTCACATGCTGGGGAGGAAGAGGAAGGGGAGAAGCAACAGACGCAGCCAGCTGTGTCTCTTTAAGCAAGATAAGCGGCAGCCCCATCTATCTCCTGGACACTATCAGCCCGTTGTCTAAAGTACTTACAGCCCCTCCTGGAGAGGAGTGCTAACCAGGCGATGCTGGGGGAGGGGAGGACGTGAGTGAGGCATTTAGGACCGGGCACCCTGGCGGCCAGCTTCCCCGAAGAGCAACACACAGCTTGCAGAGGGGGAAGGTCACCCCACCCCAGGCCAGGCCTGTTTTTAGCTCAGCACTGGCTCCCTACCTGGGCCCCGTTCCCAGGGGAACCACTTGAAACTGAAACTTGTCTTTCTCAAGTGGCTGGGGGAGAGTGTGAAATCCAGGAAAGAGAGAGTGAGCAGAAGAGAAAGGCTTTTTGCTGCTGTTCAAAGGGACCTCAGCCATCCGGCCCCATGATCCTTTAACAACCAGCTGTGGCTCTTACTGCCCTGTGAAATGGGGGCTATGATCCTCCCTGTCTCAGAGATAAGGAAGCCAGGCTCAGAGACATTAAGTAACTCACCGAGGGCCACACCGCTAATCAGAGGTGTCGGGGGAATTTGAACGTGGATTTCTCTCGGCTCCAAAGCTGACGTCTTACCTCTTGAACCAGGGTATTTCCTGCAGCGCCTCTGGATGAAGGATTTGTTCTCTATTCATTCAACAAACAATTTTATCGCCTTGGTACCAGATTCTGCTCTGGGTACTGACAATAAAGACTTGACCCCAAGTGCTTACTGATCTCTACAACACATCCCTCTACATTAAGCCAGACCTGCAGAGACCTTAATAGCCAGATTTTTATCACTTTGGCCCCTGTACCGCTTGATTTCGTCCAACTGTGATTGAGGGTGGCAGCACGTCCAGGGGACCCAAGAGAGACAGTCCTGTAATATTTGCTACTGGGCTCCATTAACGCGATGGTACCCTCAAGAAAATCACAAAACTACACAGCGCTACGTCATCTTTCTAAGAACCCAAGGAACATCTCCCTCCTTGTGTTTAGCAAACATCTCGATGTATTTGTCTTTTATGAACTCTTAGGGCTCTCGTAACTAACTATAATTCTCTCCTCGTTTTGGCAGCTCGAAAACTCAGTGCCAAATATATTTCTATTAACTACACAGGATGTTCCAGTTCTGAAGGCTGAGAAGCGACATATCCTAAAACTTAGTGATGTAAAACAACCTTTGCTTACATTCCTGGATCCCGTGGGTCAGTGATTCAGACAGGGCATGGCACAGGGCAGTCTCGGTACCGCGATGCTGGGAGCTGAGGGCAGAATGATCTGAAGGCTCTTCGCTCGCACGTCTGGGGCTGGGTGCTGGCCGTAGGGTTGGGGCGTCAGCTCTTCTCCACGTGGGCTTCTCCTCGTGGGCTCCTCCTCGTGGGCTCTCCCGATAAGCTCATTTGGGCTTCCTCACAGCATGGCAGCTGGGTTTCAAGAGTGAGTGTCCCAGTGCAGGGGCAAGTTAGGCAGAAATTGTATCACCTTTTATGACCTAGCCTTGGGAGGTCTTCCAACTGAAGGGGTCATCACCTGTCGCCTACCCTGGGCCTGGCCTGTGTTTAGCTCAGTCCTTAGTGCTGGGGAACATTACCCCACCACCATCTCATTCTATTGCCAGAAGTAAGTCCAGTCCAAAGTCAAGGGGAGAATCAGACTCCATCTCTTTTTTTTTTTTAATTAATTTTTATTGGAGTATGGTTGTCTTACAATGTGTGTTAGCCTCCACTGCACAACAAAATGCATCAGCCCAGACTCCATCTCTTGACGGGAGAAGCATCATGGCCCTGGAAGACAGCGTGGGACAAAACTATTGTGGTGGCCACTTTTGGAAAATACAGTCTATCACACGCGACCAAATGGAATTCACTGACATATACTCATCACTCTTGGCCTCGTTATTTTATTATTTGCCACCTGTGGATTGCGTGCATTTTTGAAGTCAAAGATTCTTGATGGAAATAGGCAGGAGATAGACAATGCCTGTCATCAGTGCCGTTTTCTGAGTGTTTGTTCTATGCCGAGAGCCGTGTCAATAGATCCTTCCTTACGCCTGCACTGCTTTAATTCACAAACAATCCTCTTGTCAATATTTTACAAGTAGAGAAGCCAGAGCGCAGGAAATTAAAGAGGTTTACCAGATCTGGCATGGTGGAGAAGGGGCAGAGGTGGGGCTCCATTCCGGGCAGTCTGACTCAGCTGTCGCAGGTAGAGTCCCCCCACGTGCCTCCATTCTCAGCCTTTTGAACCTCATCGCACACCAAGATCCTGACATGGTATTGTAGCATGAAGGCTCGACAAGATTCAGCTCTGTCCTCCCTCAACTGTCTCCTCCGACCACCGAGCGTTCTCGAGTGCAGCTTTCTCTGAGAAATAAGAGAGTATTCAATGACTTCTGCATATATATCAAGATTAACATTCTCTCCAAGTTAGATCAGCCAGGCTGTCGGGAATTGGGGAATTTGGCAGGAAGTCTAAGCACCCACTTCTTGCCAGGCTCTGAGCTAACTCTCAGGAATCTAGGCACGAGACATTTCATGTCACACTCGACTGAGATCTCTTGAAGGGCAGGGACTGTGCCATTTGGGCTTTGCAGTAGGTACACTGCAAGAGCCTGGCATCGGGCCTGGAGGAAGTAGAAGTGTTTGTCTAGTCCAGCTATGAAAACTTGGGCGAGTGACAGCCCCTCTGAGCCTCTATTTGTTCACCTGTAAAATGGGACTAAGAATGGTCCCTGCACACCTCCCAGGGCTATATCGGGAATCTTGTAACTGAGTAGGTCTCCCTTTTGGCCTTGACTTCTAAAACACTCCATAGCAAGTTTGGACCCTGTGCACGATAATCATATAAAATGCTTAGCATATAATGAACCCTCAATAATTGGGACTGTAAAGCATGCTAGGGCTTGAACGCCAAACTCAACTGAAGTTGATATCAAGAGGGAACAAGAGAATGGACGAAATCAAATGGAAATCTCCTAAAAACCTTTTTATAAACCTTAATCCTCCAAACCAAAGTTTTCGACCAAACGTCTGAGTTAGTATGTGTCGATCTAACGAAATGCTGTCAATGGCTCGGAGCTGGTAACTTCACTGGGGGTGTACCTGGCTGAGAAGCGTCGGGGGAGAGGGTAAGGTGGCAGCCTGTTTGGAGAATACAGGAAATTAGCCCAGCTGACCAGGTGTTGCTTTCTCTCTCTCTGCCCAATTAGCACCGACCTCTCATTTTTATTTTCCATGTAGGATGTGGCTGGTGAGTCAGAAAGAAAGGAGACCTTCATTATTTGCTCTTTGCTAAGTTCTTGGAAATATCGAGAATACTTGGCCCTCAAGACAAACCCAGCTCTGGGCCTAAAAGCTAAATCCAGATATGTTATATATTTATTCAAGGCAGCAATTGGCCAGGAAACGACCATAAAACACACATTTTGAATAAAAGAGAGAGATTTATGGTGCATTTTCGAATCTGAGTCATATCTCTCTGCCTCCCCCTAGGCCAGGAGTCCTTAATCACTAACATACCCCCAGCTTGTTCATTCGGTGGGCACAGAATTGCTTCCTTCTGGTCCTGTCCCAGTTAAAGATGTGATGGAGATTGTGCTACTTATCTGACAGTCAGTAAATGAATTGCCAATTCATTCTGAGCTTAGATGGGGCTGGTTTTTTCCTTGGGAAGGAAAGAAGGTGAGCTCCTTTCATATGTATCTTTGATCAGTCGCGACTTGACAAATTATTTTCCCAGGAATTTCTCTATCCTCAATGCCACAGGGAAAAAAAGGGATTTACTCTAAAAGAATAGTTTTTATGTTTCAGAAATTAGAGTAATGTAAAAACTTTTCTCAGGTTCCTTTATCTCTCTCTGTCTCTGTCTGTCTCTCTGTCTCTCTGTCATTCTCTCTGTCTCCCCTTCTCTTCCTACAAATGTTTTTTCCAGAGAAAGGAAGTAGATACCAGGCAGAGTTGGGAAAGGCTGCTGGCAACAGCTGGGCTTCGGGCTGGTTATTTCAACTTCACGAAAGTAACAGAAATAAGGCTCACTCCCTGAATACAGTTGGTATTGGGAAAGCAAAGTCAAATCTTCTATCCCCAGTTTCCCTTGTGACACCTGGTTCTTTCTCCTCTGGACTCTTGTTTTAGAGACAAACTTTAGCCTGAAGAATACCTGAATGCTGTTTCAACTATCTCATGTCCATAGTTTAGACATTCATTTACCTGAAGACAGGAGGCTACTTCCATATCAAGGTTTTATCCGCTATGGTACAATATTAAAGAAAAGCATGTATTGAAAGTATCAGTGGTACAGGGCCGCCATGAACAGTTGGGCAGGTGTGCACTGCACAACTTCAGGTGGCCCCATTTGGCTAGACTATCAACGTGAATGACGTGCTCTGAGGGGTGTTCCCTGATCAATCTTTACAAGAGTGGGTGGCAGCTTTGAAAGGGAACTAACAGAGGTGAAGGGAATATTGGAAAATCATAATTGTAATAAAGGGACAATCTGGGGGATCAAGGTGGAAAGAACTAAAAAAGAGTTTTGTTAGGGACTAAACTGAGTGTACGCTAGTAGTTTCAGTCTGTTTATTTCTCCACTCGAGATTCTCTTTCTGGGAGAAGGAGAGAGAGAGAGAGGCAGTAAGACTTGCTTGGGTCAAGGGCTCCCACCCTCTTGTCTAAGGCCAGGGAGAGCTCTGGATTAAAGTGTTCCTCTCCTAGGGTAAGTTTTCTCCAAGCAGACCCTAAAAAAAGGATTTGAGTGCAGTGGTCTATTTGAGTGAGGGAGTGAGAAGCGAGATAAGGCAGGAAAGGAAACCCATGAAGGGCGCGGTAACGAGCAGGTCACCTCTGTGAGCCACTGGGACTCAGTCCTGCTAGGGACCCCGTAAGAGACTGCAAAACATACTCAAAAGAGTCCCGCCAAGGGGACAGAAAGCTGGGATATTTACAAGTTGGTACTCCGGTCCCTCATTACTTAATTCCCTGGCCAAGCACATACCTAAGGCCAGAGAAAGACATCAAGCAAAGAGACCCCGAGGCAGGAAGCAGACAGTCACTGGTGTCTGAGAACCATTCGCCCAAGCTGCAGGTGACCCGGAGGACGGGCCCAGGAGACAGGGCTGGGCCCTGACAGCATCTGCTGGGCCCACACACAACGAGAATGATGTAAACCATCCCAAAGAACCAGGGTGCTATCTCCCAAAGAAGGAAGACCGATGCAGGAAGGTCACAGAACACCAAATACTCATCACACAAGGAATCCAGAACACATGCGGCTTTGTCCGGGCGCTGCCCCGTCTTCGCCATTAAGGAGCCTCCCGGCCTCCAGCAAGTCACCGCCTCCACTTTGGAGTTACCAACGCCTCACTTTCCTCTTCTCTAAAGGTCTGTAGAGTATTAATATCTCACATTTCCAGGACCCTAAAACTCAGGGTAAAAATGGGGCTCTTCGGTGCTTTGTGACCACCTAGAGGGGGTGGAATGGGGGGTGTGGAAGGGAGACGCAAGAGGGACGAGATCTGGGGATATATGTATATGTAAAGCTGATTCACTTTGTTATACAGCAGAAACTAACACACCATTGTAAAGCAATTATACTCCAATAAAGATGTTTTAAAAACAATGGTTCTGAAGAACCGAGGGGCAGGACAGGAATAAAGACACAGACATAGAGAATGGACTTGAGGACACGGGGAGGGGGAAGGGTAAGCTGGGACGAAGTGAAAGAGTGGCATGGACATATATACACTACCAAACGTAAAATAGATAGCTAGTAGGAAGCAGCCGCATAGCACAGGGAGATCAGCTCAGTGCTTTGTGACCACCTAGAGGGGTGGGATAGGGAGGGTGGGAGGGAGGGAGGGAGATGCAAGAGGGAAGAGATATGGGAACATATGTATACGTATAACTGATTCACTTTGTTATAAAGCAGAAACTAACACACCATTGTAAAGCAATTATACTCCAGAAAAGATGTTAAAAAAAAATGGGGTTCCTCTGGAAAAGAGTATGAAAAAAATATACATATATATATATGATTATATAGAGAGAATATATAGTCTATATATATGGAATCACTTTGCTGTACACCTGAAACTAACACAACATTGTAAACCAACTCTACTTCAATTAAAAATAAATAAATAAGATTTTTTAAATGGGGTTCTCCGGGTAGTGAGCTGGGGTTATAACACAAAGCACACCATGTTCTTGGTCTTCCCAGCCACCAGAAGCGTGAGAAAAGAAATTTCTGTCATTTAAGCCACTCAGTTACAGCAGCCTGAGCAGACTAATACACTGCCCTTCCTAATGGCCTGCCCTATGGATTTCAGACTTACCTACCAGCTTCCACAAACGCGAGCCAATTCCTTTCAATAAGGTTCTTAATACATATCTGTACATCTCTTACTGGTTCTGCCTGTCTGGTTGAAGCCCGGCTATAGAACTATTAAGGGGAGACCTGTAACTGACTTAAGGCACAGCATACACGCTCCTGGCTTTGGAGCAGAACCGAGTCACCCATCCAAGGACACCCTAGACCAACCTGCCCTCCGCCGACCCATCGGCTGATCACGGCACACAAGCCCAGGCAAGACTAGCGGAACTTGGCCATGATCCACAGAACCGCTCAGCTGATTCAACAGAACAACTCAGTCGCTCACTTAGTTCATGAGCGAAAATAAATGTTTTTCCACACATGCCTCTGAGGTTTTGTGGCCGATTGTCCTGCTTCCTTGATTGTGGCTAAAGACCTCAGGGATGTCTGAGGTGGCACGCTGTCAGCGTGTGCTCAGCTGTCCCCCTTCACTGCATCGGCGACTTGAGGTGGGCAGGGAGGATGCAAAAGCGGGCACGAGAATCACCACCACAGAGTCCTTGACGTGCTGTCCTCCGAGATGCACATCTGTTGAGTCATTCATTAATTCACTCAGGACATAGACGACGAACACCTTCTCAACGAAAATACAATCAGACGAGACTGGAATATTCCTGCCCTCACAAAGCTCTCCTGACCCCAGGAGAGAAAGCCTGCAGTGAACGAAGGAAGAAGGGTAAACTGTGATGAAAGTTAAAGAAAGAAGTCTCTCCTAGTGTGTCTCTCCTACAAACACATTAAACTCTCTCATTTAACCCCTACCCCAAGCCTGGAGGCAGATCTGATTGCCCCCATTTTACAGAGCTGTAGACTGAGGCTTGGGGAAGTGAGTACAACTTGCTCACAAACCAGAGGGTTAGCTGGGCATCCGATACCAGGAAGCCACCAAGTCACAAAACCTCCTTTACTTTCCCTGAGGTTGAAGGCTCCAAGGACACGCCATCTGAAGGTGGACACGCCATCTGAAGGCACACACGCCCTGGCACACTCCAGCTGCCCAACTTCTCCTGTTCCTGCAGGTCCTGCAGAGGTGGCTTGGATCCAACCATCACATAAGGGACTCTGGCAGCATCCAACGGTCACTCGTAAGCGGAGTGACCTTGGACATGTCACCTGAAGTCTCTGCTAAGGTGCTTTCTCATCTGTAAAACAGGAATCAGATTGGCCCCTACAATCCCAGTTATGGGACCATATAGGTATGCTGCTTGGTACAGGGACTGACACATACTATATGGTCAATAAATGAAAGCCACTCTTCCTATCGCTGGTACTAGTATCAACAGTAGCAGGGGTGTCAGTCTGATATTAAAATTCTGTCAGGAATAACCCTCAATCTACTCTCCAGGCTCTCTCTCACCCTCAGCCCTTACAGTTCCAGGAACAGGGACCAAGCATTCTTAAATTCGGACCTTCGGTAGGGTTAACATGCCTGACTGCTTTCTGAAGAGGTATAAGAATGCATTCTGAGGTCAGAAAAGGTGCTGGCTTGTCAGCCTTCTAAGATGTAGAAACTTCTGTTCCTTCTTTGTTGCCATAGAAGGTTCAGGGTTGATAACCACTTACAAAGCCAGCTACTTAGATAGTCTTCAATGTGGAGCCTGCTCGGGAAAGCTATGTTCTAATTATTGTTGAAGGTGATGATGGTGATGATGGTGATGATGGTGATGGTGGTGGTGATGCCTTCCTAACCCCTAGTGAGCTTAAGTCTACTATAAAAATAGAAGAACATAGGGGTAGCTTTCCCAGCAAGAGGAGGAAGAAGGGGCGGAGGAGAAGGACTCCTAACCATGATGATAATAATAATTAATACTCTTATTAGCTAAAAGTTATTGAGTATTTCCTCTACACCAGGTACTGTGCTCAGCATTTTACACTCATGTCTCATTGAATCCTTACAAGAACAACTCTTTTGGGTAAGTACTCTTATCGTCGTTGATTCATAGATGATTAAATGGAGGGTCTAAGAGGTTAAGTGACTTGCCCAAGGTCACAGAAGCACTAAGTGATAAGGTGAATTTTATAAGCCGGGTCAGGTAGAGAACAAAGGTGAGATTCTTACAACTGCCTGATTCAACATACGTGTGTGTGTGTGTGTGTGTGTGTGCTTGTGTGTGTATGTATGTACGTGTGTGTATGCTTGTGTGTTTGTGTGGGTGGGTGTATGTGTGGGTGTGTATTTGTTAACAAGAGAAGGACAGTTTTCCCAGGACAATAGTTTAACCCAATAAGAGGACCAAGCCTGCAAAAATCAATCCCAGAAAACAGAGCCAGAGATACATCCAGATGCCTCCTTGTTTCTGAAGGAGAACATTCCACGCCGAGCAGGCGGCCGACTGGTACCCAGCTCTGTCACTGCCAAGGCCAATATCACCCCCGATGGAGTCTCCAAACTTTCATCCTCAAAGCAGACGCCGGTGCCTCACCTTCCTCACAAACTCGATTTGGTCAACAAACAAAAAATAAACTAGATTTTATTTTACTAATGCTATTCCTAATTATAAAGAGAATTCATCTTCATCACAGAAAGATGGAAAATATTCAAACACACAAAGAAATTTTAAACGCTCACAATTCCCACCACTGTTATTATTGTGTTACACATCCTGGGTTTTTTTTTCCTCTGAGCATGAATGAATGCTGTTGTATTTAATAAAACTGAGATGCTGGTGGGCATGCTTCTTGTAACCCGTTCTTTCACTCGCAATGGATCTTGACATTTTCAAATCGTCTTCACAAATGTGGTTTTTTGTTTTGTTTTGTTTTTTTTTGCAGTACATGGGCCTCTCACTGTTGTGGCCTCTCCCGTTGCGGAGCACAGGCTCCGGACGCGCAGGCTCAGCGGCCGTGGCTCACGGGCCCAGCCGCTCCGCGGCATGTGGGATCTTCCCGGACCGGCGCACGAACCCGTGTCCCCTGCATCGGCAGGCGGACTCTCAACCACTGCGCCACCAGGGAAGCCCACAAATGTGGTTTTTAATGGCAAAGTGATATTACACTGTCTGGGCAGACATTAAATTATTTACCCCAACTCCATATTGTATAATAAGGCTGTCTCCAGTTTTGTATGATTAAAAAAACATGATAAAAAAAATCGTGATGAACATCCCAGAAAATAAATATTTATGCACACCTCAGATTATGACCTTAGGACCAATTCCTTAAAGCAGAATAAAGCCAATTAAATGACTGGCACCTTTTTAAGGCTTTTTAAGGCTTTTCATCTGTTTTGCTAAAGTCTCCTCCCAAAGAGTTTATCTATCTTCATTCCAGCCAGGAGTTTATGAAATTTCCTATTTCCGCATTAGCAACATGTATTATTCTTTTTTTTTGGCCATGGCAGGCAGCTTGTGGGATACTAGTTCCCCGACCAGGGATTGAACCTGGGCCCTCGGCAGGGAACGCTCCATGTCCTAACCACTGGACCGCCAGGGAATTCCCTGTATTATTATTTTTTAAATATGGATTTGCTAAATCAATGAATAAAAAGTTTTATGTAACTTGCATTTCATGGATCAAAGTCTTTCTTTTTAAGTGTTTATTGAGCACGTACTGTGTTAGGTACTTAACTGGACATTTCCAGAGATATTCTCTCATTTAAACCTCATGACAGCCCTTTGAAGCAGGTAAAATAGCTCCTTTCAGTAACCAAGGAAGCTAAGGCTTGGACAAACTTAGGTTCCATGCTGAGCTTTGCCACACACCAGCTGTGTGATGTTATGGGTGTTCCCAACCTCTCTGAGCTCAAGAATACTAATGATCAGAGTCTCCGATGGCTCTGGTGATCCTCTGCCCCATAATTTTGAGTCCCGCACTTGAGTACTCAGTGTTGGGCAAGGCAGCCAGAAGAATGCTGTAACACTCCTCTCCCAGGTATTATACAAAGAAGCCTACTGGCTCACAAATGCAGTCCGCCATATGCAGCAGTGGGAACAAACTGGGAAAGACCTCAACACCATTAGTAGGTCCTCAGCAAGTAAGGGTGTCTATCTGTCACACAGGCTGGGACTCCAACACATGCTTGTTGAACAAATGAATGAATGCAGACTCAGTGATTACTACCCATTCATGAATCTGTTTTCTCATTTCTCCATCACCATTTCTGCCTCAGCCCCTTTGCACAAACTGTTCCCTCTGCCTGAGATGTTTCCCTCCCAACTTTTCACCTGGCTAATTCCTAGTCATCACTCAGGACTCAGCTCCCCTAACCCAGGTTAGGACTCCATGTCTTATCTCTTTCTGACATCATGAACGCTGCTTTCATAGTTCTCCCCGCCTCTGCAATCCTTTACTTACGCAGATGATTACCTAAGGGCTGTTTTTCTCAGTAAACCATAAGGTCCAGGAGGACACAACCTCTATCCCTGTGTCCTCAGTAATTATCACATGTCCAGTCCAGAGCAAACATCCACTAAACATATTATAGAAATACAGTAATTTGTGTTGTGTCTTTTGACATCTAAACGACGAAAAAACCACATGAATCTTTGGATATGACATCCTTAAACCTACCAGTTCCCTGAAAATCTCCTTTATTACCACTGTCTGGAGCACAAAGAGGTCAACCTGCATCTGTTATGGGAGGACAGTGTCCCCTTTTTGATTTATGAAACTTGCTGTGGACATGCTTTTTTTTTTTTTTTTGCGGTACGCGGGCCTCTCACTGTTGTGGCCTCTCCCGTTGCAGAGCACAGGCTCCGGATGTGCAGACTCAGCGGCCATGGCTCACGGGCCCAGCTGCTCCATGGCATGTGGGATCTTCCCGGACCGGGGCACGAACCCGCATCCCCTGCATCGGCAGGCGGACTCTCAACCACTGCGCCACCAGGGAAGCCCTGGACTTGGTTTTAATGATTTTTCCTATGGGGCAATTGTTTGAGTGCTGGGGATGGGGACACGAATTCCTTATTCTTACGACAGAAAGAGAAAAAGTAAGACTGCCTATCTTGTATAGTTGGTAAATTAGTTTAGAAGGTAATTTTTTCAAAGATTTTTTTGAACCCATCAAAGTATGTATCTGTTTAGACAGTCAGAACTTATCCAGTGAAACTTTCCTCATTCATTCTCTGTGGGGACAGGAAGGCCATTGACCTAGTTTCTCCATTGTACTTGAAAGAAGCTGAATTGTCATTTCTGTATAATTAATTCACACTTCCTGGGAGTTCTTTGCCTAGGAAAAGTCCAGAGGGACCTGATGAAGTGAACAATTTGGAATTAACAAGCCAGTTGTTCCTGTTTTAAGGGGATGTGACATATTCAATGGTTCTAGATCATTTGAAAGGTGTGGGAGCTGAAATTATAAAAATAGGAAAGAAACTGCAGCACCGATTTACTTATCAATTTGCTGCTCTGTTCTGCCCTCCACGTGTTAGACAGGACAAACTCACACAGCCTAAATTCGTGGGTTTTAAGTAAATATCCACTGAAGGTCTGTAAAGTTGCCTATATCGGGACCTCCAAAACCCTTGCTTGCAGTAAATTAACTCAAAGAGGGAGATCCTTCAGAACACCAAGGATTAGGTGTTATGTCTAGCATGGCCGATATCATTTTTTGATCAGCTGGGATTCCTGATGATTTTTCCTTTCCGATGCCGACCCAAATTCAGTTAAAACAAATGTCTCCATTCCAGAGACCTAAACCAGTGGTGAACACACTCAGCTCCATTACACTCAAGTACAGGATTCCAAATACCCCTGAGAACAACCGGGGAGAGCAGTTTCCTCCACCACATTTCCTCTCAAATCAGTCCATCGAAAGAACAGGGGAGAAAAAATGGGTGTTCAAGTCCCTGTACTTTTTTAAGCACATGGCATTTATTAGGCTTTAACTGGTACACAAATATACGAAACAAGTACTTAATTCTCACCCGCCCCCCGCCTTAGCAACATAAAAAGACATCATCGCATAAAGACACTCACGTGACAAACAGACACACACGCTCACGTACTTGAACATACGCAGTCTCACGTATTACCCTGTTCTCTTTATTAGGGTCAGTTAAAAAAAACACAAAACAACACTTTTTTAATCAAGAAAGCAAAGCACATTTGAAAGGAAAAAAAAAAACAAAAACAACGCAAACTTGGTTTTGAGTATCCATAAAATTAAAAGCTTTGGGCCAGATCCCATGCTGGGTTTCATTTCAGGTTATTACTTAATTAGACCTCCTATTTATAAATAAATAGTACCAGTAAACTATTACATCTGAAGAACCCTGCAATAACATTTTACTTACACACTTTTTTTCATTCTGTTTTCTGCCTTCAGTAACCACAGTTTGGGCCTGCATTTGGTGCTGGTGTGGTGTCTTTGGAGAACGTTCCTCAGTGAGCACGTCTGGCTGCTTCTTTAGGCTGGTGGCTTTTGCCTTTGTATCCAGATTGGGTCGTCAGTGATGGAGGTTTGGAAGCTGGGGGCTGGCTTTGTTTTTTTTATCAGGACGAATATTTATTTTGGCTTTTTCACAACTCTTGTCAGCACAGAGCTTGCGCCTTGCTTATCAACAGTTCTGCCCGCATGTAAACCGGGGCTTTTTAAGTTTTTCAAAGCAAGCTTTCCGGTCGGGAAGCTATAGGCCACGTTTTAGCGGGCAGGAAAAACACGGAGCCGGGAACACAGGGAGGGTCGAGTAAGATAGGATGCCAGATGGAGTCTGGTGTTACCCTGACTCCACTGGTTGGTAGCAGGCAAAACTGGACTTCGTGAGGATGGGGAAGGGAGGACAAAATCGGAGACACCACATGGCAGAGGTAGGTAATTTCTTAGTCAAGGCGGAGGGTTGCGGATTTAGGTTTCGGGGTGGAGGAGTATTTGAGGGCAACTGCACAAATACATATTTTGAAACATACTTGCCTCAGACCTCCCCCAAAATAAGGGACTGGGTCCCGTTAAGAAAATGGAAAGAAAAAAAATATATTATTATTTATTATATAACAACGTCAACATTAACACCAAGACAGGGAAGGACTCTAACTACGCATGAGGATCAAACACTCCAGGAGGCAGGACTTTCTGGAGACCAAAAGAAAAGAAATCAAGGAGGGCATCTGGAGGTGGTGTGAATGTGGCCGGTTGATGAGTGCGGTGGGGGGGAGGGGCGGGGGGAGGCAAAGACTCATCTCCTCTTGGCGGTTTTTTAAGTCTTGAGACAAAACAAAGTCACATTTTTTGAATTGTGGTTTCAAGCGACTGATTACATCAGTGTTGGGGCAGGGTGGGGGGTTCTCAAGTGCAGACGTGAACATGGGGTGAAATGAGACATCTCGTCCTTGGGGTTCTCCCTGCGACTGTCCCTCTCCCTCTCTCCCCTCCCTCTGGAAATGGCAGTGAAGGAGTAGGCCTCGCCTTAGCTGCTGTCATTCCACTCTGGAACCATGCCGACTCCGTGCACGGCCGAGTGGTACTGATGCGGGGACAGGGTCCTTGGCACGCCGTGAGGGTACAGGAACTCTGACGCTTGAAGGCTGCCGGGGGACTGGAGGCCAGTCTGAGGCCCGCACTGCCTGACCACAGGCTGGTGGGCCATGGAGGTCTGGTGCTGGAACATTCCCTCTCCGAGCTGCGGGGAGCCGTGGTTCGCCATGCCAGCCAGCCGGGGGACCAGGGGCCCCGAGGTGAAGTGAGCAGAGAAGTGCTGATAGGGTAGCCTGTCCATGGGCTGCACGGTGGTGACCGTGCAGCTGCTATACGAGGACATGCTGGGCCAGGCGTTGCAGCTAATGTCCTCCAGGCTGGGCACGGGCTCGCTGGGCGGCACGGAGCTGGCATACATGCAGGCCTGCCGCTGGGCTGACTCTGTCCTATATGAGGCACCCAGGCCCTGCTGCTGGGGGTAGCCGGAGCGGTAGAAAGGGTCCTCTTCACTGGGCGACGTCTCCATGTAGGGCTTCTTGTAGGGATGGTCTGTGGTGGAACATTCTTCATCTGCTGAGACAGGAGGACAGACACCCGTGAGGCCAGATCAGCTACCCCATAGCTCAAGGCAGAGACAGCCATTTGGCCCAAGGACAGAAGAATTAAGTCCGGAAGATGGTTGGCTCCAACCTCCATTCTGATAAAAAGAGGATGGACTGTCACGGCTAAGACTTTGGGCTACGGAGTTCTAAGCAAACAGTTTGACCTTTCCAAGCTCAGTTTCCGTTTTTTTTTTTTTAATAATTTTCAGTATATTCCCCCAAGAGAACATTAATGCAATCATTAGAAAAGATGCTTTGTATAGTTTCTAGTAAACTGGGGAAATTGAGCTCAGTTTCTTCATCTGTAAAATGGAAAGGGTCATGACAGCACCTCCTAGAAAGGGAAGTGTTGACAATGAAATGGGAACATATAGATTAAGTACTTAGTCCAGAGCTTGGTACAAGGGAACACTCAGTAAATAACAATTATTATCTTCCATCCTCCCCAGCATGTGAACTTCATGAAGGCAAGACATGGTCTGGATTACCCATCACTGTATTCCCAGAACCTGGGACGTACCTAGTGACAAAAATAATAACAACAGCATCAACAGTAATACCATATACAGCATTTACTCTGCCTGGCACTGTTCTGAGTACTCTCCACGAGGTCACCCGTTTAATCCTCTCAACAACCCCATGAGGTGGGTTCTCTCAGTCTCCTCATTTTACAGATGAAAGGAGACACACAGAGGTCAGGAAACGTGCCCAAGGTCTTATATGGCTGATAAACAGTGGAGCTAAGATTAGAATCCTAGGAATCTCGTGACAAAATTCCTGTTCTTCCATGCCAGGCTAGACAGAAAGATACGCAGCAACTACTTGTGCAATGGATGGAACAGTGGATGGAAAAGTGGATAAATGGACGGGAGCCCGAATGAATCCCCAAATCCTTTCCTGATGCCTTATGTGAACAAGGACCCAGTCATGATCTGTTGAGTTGGTACCAATTCATGTGTCACTGTTTCATCGCTGAACAAGTCACTTCCCTTCTGTAAGCACTAATTAATCCCTAGTGGAGAGCAGTAGAGAGAGTTCTGTCTCTGAAAGAGGGTCTTCCTTAACCACTTTGGGGTCACTGACCCCTCTGGGGACTAACAAAAGAGCTGGGCTCTTTTCTATCCCAGAAAAATAAACTGAAACACGAAGTTTTGAGAACTGTACGTATAAACCAAAGTGATGCACACAACTTCAGGGGGTCAAGGACTCCCTAAAATGCAGACCTCAGGTTAAGAAACTTAGACATGCGTGAGTCTGAATCCGGCTCTTGTACTTAATGTCGGTGTGACACTAGCAAGGCATCTGCCATCTCTGGGACTCATTTTTATCACCTTTGAATCAGAGTTAGCAATACTTACCTCACTGGGCAGCTAAGGAATAAAATCGAGCATGTAAATCTCCCGATACCCATCACCAAGGGCAGCTCTTGTTACCAGGGTAACACCGCCTGTGTCATGGCAGACCTCGTCTGTAATAACACACCTCCAGGTGTTTCCTTCAAGGGAAGCAATACTTGGGAGTTTCTACCAAGATGTAAACCTCATACAGATTCATTCCTTGGCTGGAATTTTACTCCCCAAACTGGAGATTTTTCTTTCCTCACTTCCAATCTCTTTCTAATGAATAACGTTAAGAAATATGCCTGGTTGGGCTTCCCTGGTGGTGCAGTGGTTAAGAATCCACCTGCCAATGCAGGGGACACGGGTTCGAGCCCTGGTCCGGGAAGATCCCACATGCCGCAGAGCAACGAAGCCTGTGCGCCACAACTACTGAGCCTGCGCTCTAGAGCCCATGAGCCACAACTACTGAGCCCACATGCTGCAGCTACTGAAGCCCGTGTGCCTAGAGCCCGTGCTCTGCAACAAGAGAAGCCACCGCAACGAGAAGCCCACGCACTGCAACGAAGAGCAGCCCCCGCTCGCCACAACCAGAGAAAGCCTGCGCGCAGCAATAGAGACCCAATGCCGCCAAAATAAATAAATTTATTTAAAAAAAAAAAAGAAAGAAAGACATATGCCTGCTCTTCCCTGGTGGCGCAGTGGTTAAGAATCCACCTGCCAATGCACAGGACACGGGTTCGAGCCCTAGTCCGGGAAAATCCCACATGCCGCAGGGCAACTCAGCCCGTGCGCCACAACTACTGAGCCTGCGCTCTAGAGCCCGCGAGCCACAGCTACTGAAGCCCACGTGCCTAGAGCCCGTGCTCCACACCAAGAGAAGCCACCGCAATGAGCAGCCCGCACACCACAACGAAGAGTAGCCCCCGCTCGCCGCAACTAGAGAAAGCTCGTGTGCAGCAACGAAGACCCAACGCAGCCTAAAATAAATAAATTTATTTTAAAAAAAAAGAAAAGAAAAGAAATACGCCTGAGTTTGGCAAGTATAAAGAAAAATGAAACACTGGGACACTCCCACAACTGTCACCACTGTGATGGTTGATGGCATGTGGGCAGGACGCAGGACTAAGTAAGGAAAGAAAGAAGAGCCATGCTTTCTTAAGCACCTACTAAGTGACCTGACTCTAATCTCCTAGAGTCATTCCTCAAGGCGGCTGCTCTCGTTCTCATCTCTTAGAGGCAAAAACTGAAGCTCAGAGAAGTGACTTGCTCAAGGCCACGAAGCTGGGAAGGAGCAGAGGCTGGAATCCAAGCTGGGTCTGCCTCACCTTGCCGACCACACCTTGCCTCCAAGCTCTCTGGATTTCTACTACGCAAGGCCACTCACTCAAGTCATCCAACAGATACTGACTGAGCCGTTACCGAGTGCCAGGTGCTGGTCAACTGGTAGCTGTGGTCCCGCTCCGCACACATCCTTGGCCCCTCTCCATCCTCCCCTGCACAAGGGCAGGACCTGTAAGGGCAGGAGGCTGACACTGTGTGAAGAGCAGGTGCTCCTTGGATGTAAAGCTCCAAGTCAGTCATTCTCCCCACAGGAAGTCCTACGGCTTCACCCTGGACTATAAACCAACAGGTGTGGGTTCCACCAAACCCCTCTACTCGCATCATTCCCGAGTGATACCCCCAGGTAAGTCAAAAATCTCCCCAAATAACACATATCTACACAAAGGTTGTACCCACCTAACAGCAAGCAAACTTATTTTTAACTAGACTCTTCCTGCGACACATCTGGGACCCATAGGATGCCCAAACATCGGTCTAAAAAAAAAGTGAAAAATGCAGTCATCACTCTTCCAGGTGTTCTAGCTACATGGTGCCAACCATCCCGATGTTTGAAGACATTCAGATGAGCAAGTGTCCACATTTTTTCACTTTTCAACCGGGCGTTTTGAGGGCGTCTTAAAGACACTGCTTCTCTTGACTTATTTCTTTGTTTGTCCTGGCCACCTCCTCCCTTGATCCCTTCCCTCTATTCTTCCTTCCACCCACCCCCTAAGGTCCATAAATCTGAATGTTTCCATTGTTGCTGGAATCATAACCTTTGGGTTTTCCATTTAACCAGGGCGTTCCCCTCTTCAATAATAGAAAGTACAGCTGCAGGGTACCCTGGCAAGAGGGAAAAAAAAAAAAAAACAAGGCAAACTAACCATTCCCGAGTTTCTGATCCCCTTCCAGACTGGTTACAAGTAAAGAAGGAAGAATAATATGAAAAAGGCCAGAGCACATTTTGGAAAATCGTAAAATTACACATTCCAATCCTTAATACCCCAAAGATCTGATGCAGAGTCCTAAGAAAAACTCAATGCTGGCTTATTGATGGAAACAGGACGTGAGCATTCTCCAGTGCCTCTTGGTTCTCATCTCACTGTAAAGAAATTCCAAAGCCAGGGTCCAAATTTCACGTCGATCGTGATAAATGCTTGGGATGTAATCTCTGTGTTTATTTTCGTGATGGTTTGGTTTCTATCTTTTTATTGGGAGCCTGATAACTGATCAACAGCAAAGACCTCTGTCCCAGACGAGTCCTGTTTCTCTTCCACGGTTGGGGAATGGGCTGTAGTCAAGGGTCAAGTCCTCAATCAGATGAGTCCACGGCTTGGTTTCAGAAAGTTGCGTAAGGGTGGTCAATTATACTGATATAATGTCCCGAGCCCAGAGGAGTCTCTTGGACAATAGTAAACCTCTTCGTGATTCTGACCACGGATCACCACACGGCAGTGTGAAAAACCCTGGTGCCTTGCGTGTTTCTGGATGTTGTCGATTCTGGATAAAGTGACTTTAATGATGAATCCAGAACACAGATCTCAGGGCACAGTTACGTCTCTGATTCACTGGCTACGTGACCTTGGGCGAACCATTGGACCATTCCAGTCTCAGTTCTTGTCTGTACGTGGGGATAATACCTACATTTCATGTAGGAATTGAGATAATAACAGTGCAGTCTAGTTTCTATCTTCCTTGTACCTAAAGTAAGTATTCAAATCTTATCTGCCCAAGTAATGTGGGTCGACTCTGTTTTCCCCCTTGGAAGATTGGACAGATGGCTCTGTGAAGGTCATCCAATACTTGAAGGTGTTCGGGTGGATTCCAGGCTAGAAAACTCCCAGAGCTGCTTGCAAATCACTGATGCCATTGAGTAAATATTGTCACCATTCCCAAATGGGTCATTTCCCTTGCTGCTGGAGTTCATTCAGATGAAAGACCGTGGTGGAGTCTTCACAGACAGACCCTGGAGGTAGAGCAGTGAGCAGCCACTCCTCAGCTGAGTGACCTTCAGCAAGTCAGAAGTAGGACTCTAATTCAGGCCTTTGGACTCCTCAAACAGTGCTCCTTCGGCCAGATGGCCCCAACCTTTCAGCCTTCACGCAGCCCACTGTGTTCAGAGAGTATGACAAGGTGGTAACCTTGACACTTAAGGATGGATGGATGGATTTGTGTGTGTGTTTGTCCCCACGCTGTTAGCTCTTAACTTTAAAGTGCAAAGAACTAGGATGGTATCGTGGGCAGATCCTAGATTGGGAATCAAAAGACTCCAGTTCAGATCTCAGCCACTATCTGAAGCCATGAAAGGTACTGACTTGTTCACTATCTGTCTCCCACAGCGAGAATACAAGTTTCCTGGGATCAGGGACCTTTTCCATCGTGCTCTCCCCTTGTCTTCAGCACACAGCACAGTGCCCAGTACAACGTAAGTGTACTGTTAATATCTACTCGATGAACGCATCCCGGATCGGCCACTCACCGGCCACATAACCTTGGGAATCCAAGCTCTTAGTCCTGTATTTTCCCCCCTGCAAAATGGCGATGGGAGGGCATCTCCCATGGCTCAAAGACTGCAGTGAAGATCCAGTAAAGAAAAGGAGGTAGAATCGCTCTACAAACTACGGAGACGGAGAAGATGCAAAACCCTTTACTCTCTCCAATTCCCTCTCCGTACCAGCGCAGAAAATGGCTTTGCTGAAATCTTTATTTGGGTTGCCTTTGGTTTCTAATTGTGGGGAGGGTAGTCAGGGTGGGAGGGGGAAAGAAAGACAGACAAGTGCTCTCCCAGGCCCTGGGGTCCTGGATTTGATTGAGTGGCATTGATAAAAGACCTTCCCAGCTTTTTTGGCTCCAACCATCGAGAGAGATAGTTTGGAGACAGCCGGGTCCAAACACAAGGGGCCCTCTGGCCGGCCTGGCCCTTTGACATTTCACTGGGGCTGCCTCCTGGGCTGGTTGGAAAGGAGACAGACAATGAGGGGAAGTCAGATAGTGGGGCAGTCAGGGGCCGGGTCGGGGGAAGCCACCCATGGAGTTATCACTTAACGGGAGTCCCAAACTGGAAGGAAACCTCGGCTGATTCCTTATCACTTTACAATGGAGGTTGATGATGAATTGCTTTTTGTCGTCTCTGAGGCAGGCAGGCAGGACAGACCGAGCTTGGCTGGAATGTTCTCTGTCTCTGGGAGCTCCTTTTTGGGGGGTGGAGGGAGGTGAGAAGGGCAGAGGTTTCTGCAGAGGTGAAAAGAGCCTGGCACCCCGAGTGCACAGACCTCAGCATGTATGAATTTGGGGCGGAGCGGCTCACTAGCTGGGTGACTCTGGGCAAGTTTCTCAATCTCTCTGAGCCCCAGTGTACGCGTCCGTGAACGAGGGGCAATTCTTCACCCTGTTATCTTCAACCAGTCACGAGGTCCTGACTCTCCCGACATCGCCAGCTCTTCTCCACACACCCCGGCCTGAGCCACCGTCATCTCACACCTCAGAGCCTGCAACAGCCTCTGAACGGGGCCCTGGCATCTGTTCTATCACAGCAAAGTGACCGCCTCAAAGCACAACCTGAATCCTGCCACTCAGGGCTTCAGACCCCTCCAATGGCCGCCCATGGGCGTTAGGCTAAAATCCGAACCCCCCAAAATGGCTCACAAGGGCTGGCGTCGTGCTAGCCCCTGCCTTACTTGGCAACCTCCCCTCCCGTCACTTTCCCCTGCTCTGCGCTCCAGCCACCCTGGCCTCCCATCCACTGCCCCAGTGGGAGCGGGCTCCCCATCTTCCGAGGGGCTGCACGCGTGCTCTTCTCAACGCCTGGACACCCATTCGGCACCCCAATCTCCTATCCAACTCCCACTCTCCGCAGACCTCGGCTGAAATTCTCCCCTGATGCCCTAGCCTAGTCCAATCGATACCCCACTCAGCATTTTGTTAACACTTTCCGTATCTCCGTTACAGCATTCGAGCATTCGATCGCCACTGTCATCAAACAAATCTATAAGAAGTCATTGAATATGTGAGCTGCCTGCAACCGTGTGAGTTTCCCAAGGGCAGGGCTAGCTCACGTTCAATAGAGGACTTACAGGTACCAGGCACTCTTTCAGGTGCTCTACCTGGATCATCTCATTTCATCTGCTAACGATCCTGCGGGGTAGGTGCTACCGTCATCCCCATTCTGCAGAAAAGGTAGTTGAGAAAGCTGAGAAGCAACTGACCCACGGTCACACTGCTGCGAAGTGTCAGCCGCTGGAGCATACGGCAACGGACCAGCCACTGACTCTAGCTTCCCCAGGGGCCGCCTCAAGTGGATCCCAAGTTCACTCGAGGATCCCGCACAACACCCCCACGCAAACCAAGTCCTCACATCACCCAAAGAGGGTCCATCAGGCTTGCGTTCAAAGCCTCCACCCTGCATCCTCCAGGAGTGCGTTTACAAGGATGCTGCTGTAAATACTGAACTCAGAACAGCGCCCTGATTCTTTGTAACTTCCTTCTCTTCTGCTGGTCTGGCATTAATTTAATCGAAAGAACTCTTTAATTCAAACCTGGTGAGCTCTTAATCAGCGTGTTCGACCCAGCCTCAAGAGCAGATCTCTGGTGGACGATGAAATTTGGAGACCGTAGCCCATAAGCAAAGGTAACGGAGGCACATAGGGCGGTGGTTCAGGGCCCAGGCAGAGTCTGCAGACCAGGCTTGGGTTCAAATGCTGCCTTCAAGAACCATTAGCTCACAATTTTCCCTCTGTGGGCCTCAGTTTCCCCGTTTGTAAAGTGGGTTAATAAGAGTACCTACTTAGTAACGTTCTTGAAAAGGCTGTGGTCTGGAACCTAGGCAGGGCACCCTTAAATATAATATAAAACAGAACCTCTGTGCAGGGACCTGTGTTTCATGGGACATTCTTAACCCCTGCTTGTGCCTGAAGAGGCATGTTTGCAGGCATCTGGTCTCCAGCCCATCTGGCAGCGGTCGTGCTGGGAGTTGGGCCAGGGGGCCTGACGGGGTGATATTGCGCAGGACTTCCAGATCCAAGGAGCTTGGATGGGCTTCAGGTAAGTCTGGAAAGCTCCGTCTCACCCAAGTCAGCTCCCCAACCCCAGGCTTGGAGCCATGATAGCTCTTCCCTCTTTCAAAACGTGATTTTGGTAAACGTCAAATCACCAAACCGTGATCGTTTCCTGATGTCACCCCCGTTCCAGAGAAAGCTGCAGAAGCATCCTTTTCCATTGGTTCTGGTTAGTGAGTTGTTGGGTTTTGTTTGTTTGTTTTTTTAAAGAAAACCCATGGGGGACTGCCCTGGCGGTCCGGTGGTTAAGACTCCGTGCTTCCACTGCAGGGGGTGCGGGTTCGATCCCTGGCTGGGGAAGTAAGGTCCCACACGCCATGAGCACAGCCCAAAAAAAAAAGAGAAAAAAAAAAAGGGTCCAGGCACCAGGCACTGGGCTTTGACAGGCGTTGTGTTGGCTGCTAGGGCTGTGAGGCCCAACAGGGCCACTCTAAAGATGGAGCCGTGAGCCTGCTGGAGCGAAACAGGGCCGGTTTATTAAGTCAACCCTGTGCTGAACGCAGGACAAGCATGATTTCATGTCATCTTCACACCGAGTCTATGAGACAGGTCCAATCACGGGCCCGAACCTATAGATGACTTTTAGTGCTGTTTAGAGTAACTTTTAGTGATGTTTGCTAAGTAACTCGCACCTAATCAGAAACATTTGAAAATGGCAAAGGTAGGATTCATCTTGCTTTTCTGACTCTGAAGACCACAGGCATAAGCACGAGGCTACATGGCCCCCTCCCCTTATGTCTGTTATTCCAGACCTTCACCTAGATAAGCAGCCTTCTCTTCACTTCCTCCCAGGACTCACTTTCTGGAGGGATACCTGTCACTTATTCCTTCATAGCTGTCACCCAGCTTACCAAGTACCAACTGCTCTAGGGAACTTAGCATCACTTACAAAGGGAGAAAGTGACACACAGCAGGGCTAGGACGCCTGCCTGAGGTCACACAGGAAGCTGGGGGCAGAGTTGAGACTCAAATCTGTTTCTCTGGTCCCACTGCCCGCATCAACGCCTTCAATTCTGCCTCGAAAAACTGTCAGAAATTTCGATTCTGCCTCGAAAAACTGTCAGAAATTTCCTTCCTTAACCTCCACTCTGGACTCAGATAACTTAGGAAAAAAAATCATCCATTTCTCATTTAGCAAAGGAAACGAGGTTGTGTCTCAGACCGCAGCCTAGTAGATTTAAAGAGGGGTTGCACAGGAGAGAAAAATCTATTGTGATTTTGTTCTCTCCCTCCCTGCCTTTTTCGGTATTGATTTGATCTGGAAAGTAAAGAAGAGCTCAGAATCCACTTGGGAGAAACCCTGCACGTGAACTAAAGGGCACATCCAATTCCAAGGAGGTTCCCTGGAAGCACACTCCCTGACGACTAGTGGCAACATAAACTCAGCTTTATCCTTTTGGGGCAATACTTCCTCTTCAGCAGCTAAAAAGAATGAGGCCACTCTAAGTTCACGAAAAGGTATCTACGATGCATTCTAAAGTTTAAAACAATGCAAATTGCAAAACAGATGCAGTATGATATCAACTGTTAAAACTAAAAGCAAAACTTTTTGTATTTGTGGGTGTGTGCAAGTGTAAATAAATAAATGGGTCTGAACATCTCAAATAAGTTTTCCCCAAGGAAGGGGGGGGACGCGTCAAAGGAATCTTTAGCTTTACTTGAATGGCTTGAATTTCTTGCAATCTCTTTGTAGGTTTGTATTGCTTACATTTTAAAAATAAATACACGTAGTCATGTGTACTTATTTTTTCAAGGAAAAGAAGGAAGAAGTACAGACAGTGGCCAGGACGGCAGGCCTGTCACACTCACCTTTCCTCTTGGTGCAGTGGTAAATCTGGCCATGCTCCTGGGGCAGCGGGTACGGGTTGGGTGGGGGTAGGAGGTCCTGGGAGGGGCCAGACACACCATTCTCACACTGGTACTGGGATCCCAAGTTGGACGAGGCGGAGAGAGCTCGAGGCTCACTGCTGAAAGGACTGTGGTTGGAGGCCACTTTCTGTCTCACTGTGCTCCTGGGAACCACGGGATATTCTTTACTGAAAGAGAGAAGATGTGAAGTATCACTGATCAGTGGCCTGACAGAGATCCTCCCACTGGCTGAACCACAGGGTCAAAGACTCTACCAGAAAACTCACAGAATAAGAAACAAAGGGATCTTTGATGAATGAATAATCCAGTTATACTCAAGTGCATCCAATGCATCCTATCCTATACATATATATTTAGTCACCACTTTTCATGTCTTATACATTAGGCGAGTAGATTTATGAATAGTTCTATACATATGCAGAAAGATAAATGAGCACCCCCAGTTGAGACCCCTCTCAACAATCAATAAACACACATGGCAGTTGAAATATTTCAACCTATTCTAGACGTCTTTGAATTCCCTAATTCAAAAGCTAAAGAGCTGAGAGCTCACTGAGACTTAACTTCTGGGTCTCCATCTTTAAAATGGGGCTGTGGCCTTTGCCCAACATTAGTAAAGAATGGTAGCTGACCACCTGGGGTGGCCACGTAAGAACCTAGGTGACCCTAATCTGAATAGTTTGCTCCTCGTGCCTTAGACTTTCCTTTTGAGTTGCCGTACTTGTCGCCAATGACATAACACTTAACTTCTCCGTGCCTGGTTTTTCCCATCTGTAAAAAGGGGATAATGAAAAACCCCGGGTTCAAAGGGTTATTGAGAGAGGAAATTAGTTAATACACGTGAGAGGCTTAAAACAGTGTTTGGCACAACAGATGGTAGCCATCGGCAGGACTGTCACAGTTTTGGAGGCAGAGTAGAGGGAGAGAGAGAGGGGGAAGGAAAAGGAGAAGAAAAAGGAGGACAAAGGAGATAGAGAAGAGAGCATGGAGACTAAGACCAGGCAGATCCAAATTCAGGTCCCACCTCCACCACTCACAGGCTTCTGGGCCACAACCTTTCTGAGCCTCAGTTTATGACGCCATAGGTACAGCCTCCTCCAAAGTGCTCAAAATCTGGTCCCTCACACTCATAGGATCCGTCCTCCACATTCCCTTCCCTTCAGCTTTCAGACCATTTTTTTCCACATAAGAGTTTGGGAAATTCAACAGAAACCTCTCCTGGAAAGGAAGAAAGAGGTGCTGAGCATCACAAGAGTCCCAAAGGAAGCCAGGTGGGTGGGGGAGGGATCAGAGTGAGAGTTTGCAAAGGAGCTGAGAGGAGGGACAGCTCAAAGGTACAGGTAGAATTGAGAGAAACATCCGGGGTGTATAAGAAGAGAACGGCCCAACCCATAATATTCCCACATGCACAAAGAGGAGGGGGCTGCCAACGTTTGGGATGGGGGAAGGAAACCTTGTTCAGGAGAATAACTAGTACAGTGTGTAGGCTGATGGAAGGGTGATTTGCCCATCTATTCTGGAAGGCAATATGATATCACCCTTTTTTTTTTTTTTTGGTCACGCCACATGGCTTGTGGGATCTTAGTTCCCCGACCAGGGATTGAACCTGGGACCATGGTGGTGAAATCCCCGAGTCCTAACCACTGGACCACCAGGGAATTCCTGAGAGCATCCATTTTTAAAAATATACAGGGACTTCCCTGGTGGTCCAGTGGTTAAAACTCCACGCTCCCAATGCAGGGGGCACGGGTTCCATCCCTGGTCAAGAAACTAAGATCCCATTTGCCATAAGGCGTGGCCAAAACAACAACAACAGTAACAATAATAATAATAATAATATACAATAACATGGAGCGAGCAATCCCATTACGAAGGATTTTCCCAAGAAGCCATCAGGTCAGTATCCAAAGACGTAAGTATGAGGATTTTCTCTGCAGCACTGTCTGTAACAAGGCAAAAACCAGAAATAACCTAAATGTCCTCATTAATGGTAGCGTCAGCTTTGATAGAGCTAAACGATGGAATATTATGCAGCCTTGAAAAGGATGAGAAGGCTGGATATGCACAAATTCAGAAATCTGTGTGAGCTGAATTAAGTTAAAGAAGGGGGAAACAACATGGTCTAGATTATGAAATGAATCCCAGAGGTTCCCTCCAGAAGTTGGGGTTACGGGAGACTTTTTATTTTTTTATTTTTTTTATTTTTTATTTTTTTGCAGTACGCGGGCCTCTCACTGTGTGGCCTCTCCCGTTACGGAGCACAGGCTCCGGACGCACAGGCTCAGTGGCCGTGGCTCACGGTCCCAGCTGCTCCACAGCATGTGGGATCTTCCAGGACCGGGGCCCGAACCCGTGTCCCCTGCATCGGCAGGCAGACTCTCAACCACTGTGCCACCAGGGAAGCCCCAGGAGACTTTTTAGATCAACTTATTACTTTCTGTACGTCTGCACGGCTTGGCTCTTTTTACCGTGAGTGCTTACGAAGTTTAGATGAATACTTCCATGTTGAAAACAATCATTACTATTGCCATCAGTTACCTCTCAAGATTGTTGAAATTACCCAACAATACACTCTAGAAAATGTCTGGCACATAGTAGAAACTATCGTGACTGCCGTTACAAAATGACTCGTGCTTTCAGCCCATAAAATTTCTCGGGAGGGAGCAGTGCCATAAGCCTGTCTGTCTCCTGAACTTGGAGATCTTAACTTTGGGGAAAAACTTAGGGGTGTAAACTTAAGATTTTCAAAATGATGTCTTTGTTTTCACTAATCTTGAATTGGAATTTAGTATTTCTTTCTGTTTGGGTGTCAGCAACAAGCCGCAGTTCAGTTAGCAGCCCTAGCGACTGTCATCAACAGAAACAAAATAGCTTCACATCCCGTTGCAGCTGTATGTGTCTCCAGACACCATTTACGCTCATGATGACTACAAAAATACAGTCGTTTTTGACCTGCCACTAGATCCTGTTACTTAAGACGTTCGTAAAGTGCGCATGTGACTATATCACCATTTAGAAAAGATTTTGACAACTGTATTTTAATATAACTGGCTTCCTTGGCAATCAATGCAACTTATTTTACACATTTAATCAGATTAATCTAAGAAGTGATCCCCAAGCTTCACCAGACTGCCAGAGAGGCCCACGGCCTGAAACAGAGTAAGGACGCCTCCCTAGAAGAAATATGTATCAGGAAATCGCGAACTTAGCTGTGATTTTTGCCATGAACCGACTATATTTTAACTTATTCCATTTTTAAAACGAATTCTTTATCTAAATATGTTTTGCCTCACTCTGAGTAGTAATATACGTGCAATGAGGGGGTTTTGGTACTAGTTACAGTTTCTCTAATGCAATTTAAAGTAAATACCTATTAAAATCAAAAGGTACACCTGGGGCTTCCCTGGTGGCGCAGTGGTTGAGAGTCCGCCTGCCGATGCAGGGGACACAGGTTCGTGCCCTGGTCCGGGAAGATCCCACGTGCCGCGGAGCAGCTAGGCCCGTGAGCCATGGCTGCTGAGCCTGCGTGTCCAGAGCCTGTGCTCCGCAACAGGAGAGGCCACAAGAGTGAGAGGCCGCGTACCGCAAAAAAAAAAAAAAAAAAAAAAAAAAAGGTACACCTGAAATCATCTTGCATATGAAGAGCACTACACCTAGCACATTTTGAAGAATGCTGCATCCGCCCACTTCGCCTCTCCATGACCCTATGAAGTGGGTACTGCTTTAGTCCCCATTTTACAGATTAGAAAACTGAGGCCCAGGCAGATTAAATAACTTGTCCAGGATCACAGAGCTACAAAGAGACACCACCAGATTTCTAACCCAGCTGTCCCCGAATTACTTGTGGCCAATCTCCTACTGACTTCTTTCCATTTTAAAACATAATATGCTTTTGGGGGTGCGGGTGTTTGGGGCCCAAGACTCCTCTCTCACTTCTCCCATCCCTCAGGGGGATGACCATGTCCATCCTGGGCCCCCGCCTTTGTCATCTGAAAGTACGTCAGAGTAACCAGGCAGGGGACAATGGCGTATCTGCCAAGTTTCCATGAGGCTACAGACACCCTCACGACACCCAGGGGTCTCCTAGCCCAGCTTTCCCGTGGCCTGTGTCATCTCAGAACTAAAGATGGCGCCATCCTGAGCAGCGTCACTGCTCAGACTCTCCTCCTGGGGCCAGGAGGCTGAAAGGAATGAAATTAGCTTTACAGTTCTCCCTTGGCTGCTGAAGCTACGTAATGGAAAGAAAAAAAAAAAAGAAGAAGAAGAAAAGAAAGAAAAATTATTATAATAATAAAACATAAAAGTTGTCAAATCTCACTGGCAATTCTATTTAGGTCTTGCTTAGTTCAAGTACTGGACTGTCAGAGATCCAACAGGAAGGGGGGAATCTCTTTTCATTTGATATTCTTAATGGAGACCGTTATTTTTTTAATTAAAGAAAATAACTCTTAAAAAATGTTGGCTGAGGGAATTTACAAGAGAATGTATCAATGGACTCCGTGGAATTCTCCCTTCCAGCACTGCCAGATTGCAAAATTACTCCCTGGAAAGGCCAAATTCTGCTTCTGATTACTAACACTCACAGAAGTGGGAAAGGCATATTATCCCAATAACCACTTGTCCCTCTCAGTTTGTTCCTCTCTGAAGAACTTGAAACATCATTCCCACCATCAATCACGCACATCTTTCTTGATGCCTGAAATGCAACATCCCCAAATCCATCTGACAGGTGTCAAGATTGAGGCATGGAAGAGTAGAGTGACTTCTCAATCAGGATGGGGCTACAGAGGCAAAGAGGAGAAAACGGTACCAACAAACAACATTGGCATCTTTTTTTTTTTTTTTTGGCCACAATGCTTTCGGGATCTCAGTTCCCTGACCAGGAATCGAACCCATGCCCTCGGCATTGAAAGCGCCGAGTGCTAACCACTGGACCGCCAGGGAATTCCCGGGATTGTTTTTCCTGGACTCATCAATGGACCAATCAAAGGAACTCAGTGAGTAGCAACACAGCAGAAGTCTCTGAAGTCCCTATGACGAGAAGATAAACTATCTTCCTCCACAGTTTGAGAGCATCATTGAAGAATCCAGGACACCAGAGAATTAAAGTGAAAGTTGAAAAGCCCTCGTGCGTCTGGGAAGAGGGCAGCAACTGGGGACTGTTTTTCCACCACCCTCATCCTCGTCTTCCTCTTCAACGTCCACGTTGTTCTCTCTGTGCGTCCTAATGTCCCAGCTACTGTACTGGCTGACTTACATGCTTTCCTTCATTTGATCCTGGCAAGAATCCCATTTCATCACTACGATTAGCTTTACTTTAGAGATAGAGAAAATAAGGCTCAGAAAGGCTAAGCAACTTGCTCCGGATCACCCAGCTAAGAAGAGGCAAAGCCGAGCTGCGCTCCAGGTCAGGGCTATTCCAAAGCTCTTGCCAACTTATACTTGATAATAGGGAATTGCTGCCTTCCCATCACTGCTGGGATGACACAACCATTCTGTTACATAGAGTATCCTCCTCTGTGATGCCAGAGTTAGATATTGGCTACACCAGGCACCATCAACCTTTACCGGTCAAACTGTCAATCAATCCTGCTTTACCAAATGTCACATCCCACTGCTCTCCACTGTCTCCTGCAGACACAGACGCGCTCTGCCCAGTCTGGACACCAACCAGGGTTCTGAGTCCCTCAGCTCACTCTGGGTGTTAGGGCTGCAGACCAGCTTCTCCCCAGCTCCGCCTCCCTCCCACATTCTGTTCCACGTGAGCGGATGCCATGAATGACACCATTGTCGCCGGGTCTGGGTTGTAAAACGTTACAAGGGAATATTGAAATCCAAGGCCAAACGGCGTCGCAGCCTGCTAACGAACGGCCCCGAGAATGTTTTCCACTGCAGCCGACTGAATTGGCCTTTTCACGGGAGCAGGTGGCAGAGGTTCTGGGGTGCTGGGAGGTTTCTGTTGTTTTCCCCTGGCGATGCTTACCCAGTTTCTGGCAGCCTTTCTCAAACGACTAAAGCAGCGCACTGGGGCGAGGCTGGGGACTGTGAAATCTCTGTTCTCGAAGAGCAAATTCCTCCTCTCGCTAGCACTTCAATCTGCTATTAAAATGAAAAGGGGGGCCCCAAAGTCCCATGAGAGCCTTCCCGGTTTATTAACTTTCTGATACGCTTGGGGAAGCGATTCTGATCTAACGTGTGTGGACACTCAAGGGACAGGAGGCAGCTCACCCCAAGTGGGTTTTTGCTCTGCAAATAACGAATCGCTCCCTCCTCGTCTACAAAGTGCTTCACGACCGCTTTATGACTCGGATCTCACCACACCACTGAGCTGGAGAAAAGCACGGTGGACGCTGCTCCAACTCGCTGGCGAGGCCACGGGGACACAAAGAAGTAAAGGGAGTTTCCCACCATTGATTCAACCAGGGCTGTCTGATGTAAGCGACAGCAAGAAAATCAAAGACTGGGACTTCCCTGGCGGTCCAGTGGTTAAGACTCTGAGCTTCCACTGCAGGGGGCACTAAGACCCTGCATGCCACATGCCGCGCCAAAAGAAAAAAAAAGAGACTCAAAGACACTGCCCTCTCTAGCCATGAGCGCCCACCATTTATGACAACTTTGGTTGGCAACCTCTTAAATCTCATATATATAAGTTCATACCAGGGTGGTCATTTCAAGTTGCAGCTCTGAAGTTAGGTTGTGTGGGTGTACCTTCCTTTGGTACCCAGCCACCAACTTGGCCACTGTGGGGCTGGCTAAATTCTTCCTTTCTCTGAGCCTCAGTCTCTCGTCTGTAAAATGGGAATATCAGATTCACCGCCTCTCAGGATGGCCGAATGATACAACGTTCGGAAAGGCTTAGCATATATTTCAGACACACTGCTCAATGAACACGAGCTTATAAACCACACAATTATGTTTTGAAGCAGAAGTTCTTACCTTGCAAGGGCTTCAACTGATCTATGAATCGCCCCCCCAACCCCTACTATCAGATGAGTAGAGCTTGTCAGTTTTTCTAGGGAGAGGTCCATACTTGCATCGGTTACTCTGAAGGGGTCTGAGATTCACAAAAAGGTTTTGAGTAACACTACAGAAGCAGCTCCGGAATCGAGAGAAAAGTCCTGGACCAGTTATGTGGGTGATTCAGGATATCTCCCTCTGCCTCGGTTTCTCCCTTTGCAGATGGGGATGACAAGGCCCCCGTCACAGTTGAGTTGCGAGTCCCAAGGTAAAAGCTGGATAGTCATGAAAGATCAAGGCAAACTGAACCTGTGGCGGGCTCTTAGTAACAGTACGTGAGACAGTATTCCCAGGTATCTAGTACTAAGTTGAAGAGCTTAATACTTTTCCGATTTTAGTTTTAGTTTTGTTTTGTTTTGTTTTTAATGATTTTGGAGGGAGGATGAGAAGGTAGAGGGATGCCTTCTGAGGCTGGGCCTCGGTGCTTCTGGAAGCCAGAGTGCAGAGGGACTGGGACTAACCTGGGACAGGGACCTTTCTGAAACTGCTTCCTGTACTCAAGGGGTTGTGTTAAGGCCTCCTGTGTTCTGAAAGGAAGCACGGGGGCCCCTTGGTCATTTGCAGAATGACCGTCAGTGAAATGATGACCTTAAAGTCACCCCAAAGCAGCCACTTCTGCAGGAATACTAAATGTTCTGTGGACTAATATAAAAGTCTGCCTCTTGCTAACACATATATATGGAATCTAAGAAAAAAAAAAAAAAGGTCATGAAGAACCTAGGGGTAAGACGGGAATAAAGACACAGACCTACTAGAGCATGGACTTGAGGATATGGGGAGGGGGAAGGGTAAGCTGTGACAAAGTGAGAGAGAGGCATGGACATATATACACTACCAAACATAAGGTAGATAGCTAGTGGGAAGCAGCCGCATAGCACAGGGAGATCAGCTCGGTGCTTTGTGACCACCTAGAGGGGTGGGATAGGGAGGGTGGGAGGGAGGGAGACGCAAGAGGGAAGAGATATGGGAACATATGTATATGTATAACGGATTCACTTTGTTATAAAGTAGAAACTAACACACCATTGTAAAGCAATTATACCCCAATAAAGATGTTAAAAAAAAAAAAAGTCTGCCTCTCCCCCTTAAAAAAAGACCAACCAACCAAAAAACACCTACGGGGGAATGGGTCTCTAGGAAAACAAATTCCTAATGTGAGAACGTTAACCACTATGATGGGACAGGTGAGAGACAGGGCTTAAGGTGGGGATGGGTAGAGATAGGGAAATCTCTCCAGAGAAGTGAGTTTCAAACGTGGCTGCACCCTGCAGTCACCTGGGGAATGTTGTTTTAAATACTGATGTCATTGCTCTGCGGTGCAGCCTGGACACTGGGAGTTTTAAAAAGCTACCCAGGAGGAAAAAGCCTTAAGCAAAAGGGTAAACACTGTATGATTCCTTTTATATAAAATTCTATCACAGACAAACCTAACCTACAGTTTAAAAAAATCAGAACATCGACTGTTTCTGGTGGGAAAGTGGAGGAGGAATTAACAGGGGAAGGGCCTGAGGGAACTTTCTGCGGTGAAGGAATGTTCTGTATCATGATACGGGCTTGGGTTTCACAGGTATGGGTATTGTCAGGATGTGAATGGCGCACTTAGTTGTGCATTTCGCAGTATGTAAATTTTACCTGAAATAGACAATCACGAACAAAAACTGAATCCTAGTTAATGGTATGCACGCTGAAGTACACAAGGATGGAAGGTACTCATGTCTGCAACTGAGTTTGAAATGCATCCAAAAAACAAATAATATGGATGGATGGATGGATGGATTGGTGAATGGATAGATTGGTGGAAGAATAAATGTACGTATGAATTGATAGATGGATAGATAAATGGATAGATTGGTAGGTGTATGGATGGATAGACAAATGGACAGATTGGTGGATGGATGTGTGATAGAGCAAATGTATAGCAAAATGCTAATTGCAGACCCTAATCAGTGGGCATATGGGTGGTCACCGTACAGTTCTTCCATGTTTTCTATATGTCTTACGTGTTTCATAATGAAACACTGGGACACACTCCAGGAACTCCTAATAGTCAGCCAAAGTTGACCACCAAGTAGAGAAAAGGGTTCTTTTTTATAAAACAGCCCAGCACAAGAGCTCTATTTCCAGAAAATAAGATCACACATTACCTGCATGTCTTTGCTCATTCTGTAGGGCCAAAACAAATTACCCAGGTGTGACCAGGGGACCCTTCCACAGATAACTTGTTACAGGGCAGTTTCGGACCCCTTCCCTAGAGCCACTGATTCGGAACCTCTGAGGTGAGACCCAGAAATCTGCATGTTTCACGAGCCTCCCCACCCCCAGCTAATGCGACGTCTGCCAAAAGTTTGAGAAACACGGCTTCAGTGTGGTTTGCCCTTAGACACTATCCCTGAAGAGCAGGTCCGCTGGGGCAGGGGCTGGGGAGGACAGGGGTGGGTACAGTGTTGCAGACGAATGGGAAACCTTAAACGATGGTGGACATGATGGACAACCAGGACTCAGGATGGGACCCCTTGGGACAAACCTCCATTCACAGGTTAGGCTGGCTTGGCCTCCCAAACATAACCCCCCTCTTGTTTTACATAACTTCACAATTTCCTGAGAGAAGCCACGTGCCTAGCCAAAAGTACAGCAAGAAGTGGGGATTTAACGCCATCTCCAGGACGCTGTCTTGGAAATCACGCCTCATTAATTGGACTTCCCCATCACCTTTAACCACAAGCATGAGGATACAAGAGCGCTGAGCCTTTCATTTGAAAAAGGCCGTCTGAGGTTAGGGAGCTGAACATTCATTTGAAATCAGGAAGGAAAGGCTGGAAAAGGAGGGACGGCTCCAGTAGAAGGATTTTAACTTTTGAAGGGTCCCGGACCCCATGAATCCCTTGAAATTCTTTGACATTTTTTTCTATTTATATATTTTGAGTTTTCCAGCGTTCCTTGCTAATCGGATTTTCCAACGGGATCTTAGATTCTGATTAAGAAGCCCCGCCCTAAAGGTAGGAGAGGAGGAGGTGACATGCAGTGCAGAGGGCGGGACAGTGGTGGATTTCTCACGATGGTGGAGAGACGTCGACGGCCTGGGGCTGACAAAACCAACCTATTGGCTCTACCTGGGACATCCTGGGCTCTAAGCTTTTCTATCTGCTCTCTGGTTGAGGGGCTCAAAATCCAGGCCAGCCAAACAGAGACTCCAAGTACCCCAGCTCTGGAGATGACTTCCTGCCAAGGTATCGGCAGTCCAGTAAAAACCTGAGGAAGGAGAGGCAACCGCAATTCTCCCACGAAGAGCTCTGAAGCCACCACTGCTGCACTCTGCTAGCCTCCCAATAATACCCAGTAAATGCTGTGTATGCTGCAGAGACCAGGCGCTGCTCACGGCCACTCTGTGGGCATTAAAGCAGGAAGTGCCCAAGGAAGCACTTTGCTGCTGCTTGTTCAGATTCTGGGGCTTGTCATTCCGAAAAGACCAGTGGCGGCCCGACAGGGCGGAGGGGGCATTCTCTCCATCCGAAAGAAACAAAGCTCACGGCCAGGCCTCTGCACCTTAACTGGCAGTCAACCTGGCCTCTGGCTTCACGAGGGGAAGGACCCCATCTCAGCACCTAACATGATCCAGGGTCACTCCAGGCCGGGGACCGTGACAGGCACTCCTGGGCGCACTGGGGCAGTGTTAAAACAAGTGCGCACACTCCTTGACCCTCCTTCTATCGAGAGGAAGGATCCCTGCCCTTCCACCTGGAATCTGGGCCCATCTCAGTGAGTCCCGTTCAACCAACAGAATGCAGCAGAAAAGACACTACAGCTTCCCAAGGCCTGGTGAGCAAAGACGCTGTGGTTCTCCAGGGGCAGCCTGACACCACGGAGGGAGTCTAGCTCCCCTGAGAGCACCATGCCGGACCGGTCACATGCACACACTCCAGTGGACAACCCAGGTGGGCTCCCAGCCGAAAGGCAGAGTCAACTGCTGGTCGTGGGGTGTGCCATCTGGGACGTCCAGCCTTGTCTGGCCTTCAGATACCTGCCGTCCCCACCAACACCGGACAGCAAGCAACAACCGCCCAGAGGCATCCTTCCCAAATTCCCGACCCACAAATCCTGAACTAAACCCAAGTGTTTCCCTGGGACTTCCTGCTTCACCTCATGCACAGTGACAGCGAGCGATGCCTGGTCTTTCCACCATAAGTAGCACTGAGGGAGCATTCCTGAGGGCTAGCAGGTTGCAAGCGGATGAAATCTGGAGCGCTGTGATGGCCTCTGAGCTCCCCATGGAAGGACCGAGGCTGCCTGTACCTCCTCCCCTTGAGTGGGCTGCGGAGGCGTCGGAAGCTAAGTGCTACAGCTCTGGCTGTCCCGGATTTAGTCTCACACACACACAGCAGACGGCACAGCTCAGAGCGCAGGGCTTCGCAGCCAGTCCATGTGAAATTTAGCAGTAATTCGTTTCGTAGCAATAGTAATTAGGACACCCGCATTACCTCGTCTCATCCTTGCAACAGCTGTGGAGGTAGGTTCTATAATTATCTCCCATTTTACAGATGAGGAGGATAGAAGCCCCATGGAGTAGGGGAGCCCCGGGGCTAATCAGCGTGATAGCCTGGACCCCAGCTCCAGAGCCTGCTTTTCCATCAGTGGACCCTGCCCCTCGATGCACGGATTCATCTTTGCATCCCCGGGACCTGGCATAGAGTAAGCCCTGAACGAATGTGTGTTAGCTGAAGAAGCAAGCAACAGATCAAAAACTGAATAAAAGAGTATCTGGGCCACAGTTTCCCCTTCCGCAAAAGGAAGAAGGTTGGACCAGATGCCACCTCCCGGGATCCCTTCTACCTCTAGAACCCCACGCTTCTAAGGAACAGTGTTCCCTGTCATAGTGCCACGCCAGCCGGCTTCCAGAGATCTTCAGAGTCTGACGCCTCCTCCAGAGCCCAAGACAGGTAGATCCCTGTGCATTCCTTCCCTGATCCAACGCAGAAAACCCTTCCTCCCAACAGTTTCAAATCCCATTGCTGGGGCAATGCCTGGACCCCATCCTCTCCATAAAGGTGCCCTCCCCAACCCCAGGGCCCTGGCCCCGGCCCCATAGGCCAAGGAAGTTCCTGTTCACCTTTGACAGTGAAGCTCCCACACTTTCTCATCAAGGTGAGCATTTATTTAGGTGCAACTCCCAGATGTCTGCGATGTGCATATCACCTTGACAACGTCCACCAGCTGTCCTGCCATTTAGTTAACATTTTCTTTAAATAATCAGTCTTAACTATCCTTCCTTCCTCCCTCCCTCCCTTCCTCTTTCCTTTCCTTCTTCCCTTCCTTCCTTAGAACTTAGTCTCGGGGACTTCGCTGGCGGTCCAGTGGTTAAGACTCTGCGCTTAGTGGGCGCAGGTTCAATCCCTGATCGGGCAACTAAGATCCTACATGCCTCACGGCGTAGCCAAAACAAAACGAACTTAGTCGCATTCTAAACAATACTGTCTATGAAATCAGCCTGATGCAACTGTGTGTCTGTGGGCACCCTCTAAAATCATCTCATCTCTCACCAGGGGAGGGGACACTGCAATTTGGGAAATATTGGTTTTTAGGGCTAAGAAGTTTTTAAGCCGCAGACTAACCTTTCAAAATAACCTTGGCATGTATTTTAATCAGCCGGCTAGAGGCAGGATTTGTGGAATGATTTTATTCTCTTCTTTGTGCTTTCCCTTCGCGCCCCCATTTTCAGAATAAGCAGTTACTACTTCTGTAACTAGAAACCGCACCTCAATGTTGGAAAACTAAGACACCCTCTGCGTGTTCCAAACGCAGACTGCTGGGTGAAGAGAGAGGAGAGGGCGGTGAGTGCCCAGACATTGGCCAAGCTAATCCAAACGTTATTTATGTGGGATCACTGCTAGTGAAGGCTCAACCCTCCTTAACCCCACCCTTCTCCCTTCGTCCGATTGTTGGAATTAGAGGAAATTTCATTCCTCCCGCTTTGCTCCCTGAGCCAGCTGTCACCGGGTGTGTGGGGGACAGGAAACAGGATTACAAGATCAACAGTGAGCCTGCCGTTCCAGCCAGGCTGTTATCACAGCCGTCTCCGGAGAGCCATCTTCCCCACTTGTCACTACCTACTGCGAGCTGGGAGTTGGGACCACAGCCCAGAATAAATTCTGAACAAGGGTAAAACTGGGAGTCATGAGGAGTCTTTCCCAGCTTGGATCATTTTTTGGAGCGTGGTCTAGGAACCAAGCACTCTTCAGGCATTTTCTCACATAATTCTCGCAAGAACCCCAGAAAGGGGAAGCTATATTTATTTATGCCCATTTTACAGATGAGGATACTGAGGCTCCGTGGGGTGAAACTGCTTGCCTGAGGTCACATGCCGATAAACGCAGAGCAAGGATTGAACCCAGGTTTGTCTGACTCCAAAGCCTATTGGAACCTCTCTGCTCCCTCTCCTCCCCAGGGGCCATCTCTAGAGAACTGGGCGCATGACCCTGTGCACTCCCTGTTCCCCAGCGCAACTCCTAATGTGGCCACAAAGACACACGTGGCTCGGAGGCTGAGAGTTTCGATCCAACACGTCAATCACTGACTTCTGAGGACCAACCGCCTTGCCTTCCTTCCATCTCCAAGGGCCTACCCGGAAAGGACCCCTCAGCCAATCTGCAGTAACTAGGGGACGGTTAGGGCAGCCCGTTCAGACCAAAGTACAGTCATCTGCCTAAATATCTAGGCAGCCGTGTTGTTCAGAGCTGTAACAGAGAGTCCCCAGGATCGCTGACATGTGAGCTCTCAAACACCTGTCCCTCCCCACCTGCCTTTCCTCTGATGTCCATCATCTGCCCAACCAGCTTCCAGAGCACAGGGGCCCCGGCCTGACAAAGGAAAGCAGTGAGGGCTCTTGGGAATAGACACACCCTGACTACGCAGTCTGTGGCCAGAGGAAGCTTCTCGGAGGAAGAAATAGCTACAGGGAGGCTTTAGTGATGGACAGGAGATGGAAAAGGAGGAGAGAAAGACAGAGCCAGACCAACTGTGGTGTTCAAAGGGCCAAAAATAATGGAAAGAAGACAGACTTGGAGCAGCTCCTTCAGCAAGATTGAAAGGGAGAGGGGACGCTGGTGAGGAACAAAGCTAGGGGGCGTGGCAAGGCTGGATGGGAAGGGCGTGGTCAACCACACCAAGGAGTCTGGACCTGACACTGAGAGCAATAGGAGGCCTGGGAGTGTTCTAGGCTGTGCAGTAAGCGTGTCTGATTTGCGTGGTACAAAGATGTCTCTGGCAGCTGCCTGGAGCACGTCCCCCGGGAGGGCAACAGAGCTGACATCAGGTCTAAAGAGGTTAGAAGGCTGCAGCAGGCGAGGTCAGTGGTGGCTGGAATAGGCAGCCTGGATGGAGAAAGGAGGCGACTTGAGAGATATGATAAGAAGGTAGCATCAACAGGGCCTGGTGACTGGGTAAGATTGAGGGGGCGATTCGAGCACCTTAAACCCATGATCCCACCTGCTTTTGACCTTGTGGGAAGGAAGGAAGAAGTGGGGGAGGGAAGAAGGTATTCAGTTGCAGGCTGGAACCAGTCCCTACCTGCACAGCCTGGACCCCTACCTGCAGGAGGACCAAGATGAGACTGTCCATCAACGGCAAAGCTGCTGTGATGACAGACGACCATGAGGATAGGATGGGGGTTTAGACGCCATAGAAATAAAAACTTGGCATCCCGAGCCTACGGCTGAAAATAGTTTGGCCTCTTTCACCTTTACGTGGTATTTGTTGTCAACTCTTCCAACGGCCATAGATTAAACCCAACTCCAGTTCTCAAATGTAGACACGTAAAGCCAAAAATGTTTCTAAATAATCATTTAAGAACTTGGTTATTTTCACCACAAAAAGCATCTTACAAATCCACAATTGTGAAGGAAACCAGTTATGAATGCAGAAATTCATATGAGTGTGGTGTACGTGTCCCATCTGAGGATAATGGCATATTTATTTTTTAAAAGCATGCAAAATTAGGTCTGGTAAGCCCGCTATCTGAAAACAATTTCCACGGCATGCATTTCTAAACCCAATGTTCAAACCACAAAGCTGCGGCCTTTCTCTCTTTCTCTTTCTTAGGTCTCTTGTCCTCCTTTGAATGGCTACATCTGTCCATTTGCCCAACTCTCCCTTTTCGTGTCTTCCAGAAGGGATGAGGAAAAGCTTCCTAAATGACCTCATTTTATTTTGAAATACTAAACCCACCAAAAAGAGAGGAAGAAAACTTTCTTGGTCAAAGGGATCAAGATGTATTTCTAATTCTCTTGCCATATGGTAAGTTATTTTGGAACTCTACCAAGAGGTAGAGAGAATATTTAACAAAATTGGCAACGCTCGTACAATCCTTTCAAATCAGACCAAATTCCCATTCTCCACAGCCCCTTCTAGTCATCATATCAGCGACCGTGACCACAGGATATGTAAAAACACCGAGCAATTTTTATCACCAGCTTCCAATCCCCCATGCCTGGGACACCACGTGGTGTCAACTTTGTCTGTATATCACCCCCAGGAACTCAAGCCATTAACTTCCCTTTCATTTATCAAGAGCTGTTGCCTAAAAGAACATCATTCGTCGGCTGTGACTTACGGGAAGAAAGAGAGAGCGGACTTCACTTGAGGGAGAGAGACAACAGAGAAAGAGGACAAGATTGTAGCTTTTGTTCCCGAGGCAGATGGAGACCGTCACATTCCCTCCGACATGCTCTCCCCTAAAGCTACGCACTCCACGTTGCCTGATAGAGGAAACCACCTTTCTGGAGGGTTACCAGAAAGTGGGATTGAAGAGGCTCTTTCTCCTTTTTCTTGATGGCAAAGAGGACCCCATTTCTCTGTGCCTGCACTTCTGGTGTTGCCGGCTCACCTGTGTTATTAGTGGGGGTGGGGAGTGCAGAGGCGGGGAGCGGAGGACACCATTTTCTTACCTTTGCATTCTCGACATTCTATGCAGCTCCATGTCATCGCTGCCCCGGAATCCTTTGGCAAAGGGATTATTTTCAATCTTTAACTGGGTGATCTGAAGGAAGGGGAGAGAGAGAGAAAGAGTTCCATTTTCACTTGATTGTTATAAGACTACCTCGGGACCCGGCTAATAATAAGTGTCATGGAAACGCAACCTTCTGGCAACCCAAAGAAGCAAGTGAAGCCCGTCACATCAACGGGACCCATCACTTCATTCGAAAGGAGGAAAATGTCCTAGATCAGATTGTATTTAAAGGGGAAGAAAACCTGGTTTCAGTTTGCCCATTAATTGGAGTCCTACTCTGCATCATTCTGGCTGGAGTGGCTTTTTTTTTTTTTTTCTAAATCGTAGCATTTTGTGTTTCAAACACAATCTTGGCCTCAACACTTGGTACACCCCCTGCTCCCTGGAAAATTGTACCATGTTGACACGGTGTCAACTTCCTGCAGCGTGGCAGTCTCCATTGGGAAGGTCTTGATGATTGCTCTCAGAATCCTACTATGCCTCATTTCACGTTCATTTCATAGTTTCACAGATACAGTTTGCTAGCTCAGGTGGAAAATGGTGTCTAATTAAATAAAGACCAACATATAAAATTATAACGTATATGATAGCTACCAAACAGCTTCAAAACTCTTTAATTGTCTAGGTAAGGGGACTTCCCCAGCGGTCCAGTGGTTAAGTCTCCGCGCTTCCACTGCAGGGGGCAGTGGGGTTCGATCCCCGGTCGGGGAACTAAGATCCTGCATGTCGCACGGTAAGCGCAAAAAAAAAAATATTGCTTAGGTAAGGAAGAGAGAGCCCTCTTCTTGGAAATTTTTGTTGCACTATACAAAACTTAGTGATAGAACAGGGTCTTTGGTTCAAGGTCCAGAACCTTCATGGAAACCATCAACACATATTCTGTTAGCGTGAGCGTATGGTAGCAGGTCTAGGTAAAAGAGTGCATCCCTATGGAGTTTGCCAGAAGTATTTCCTAAAAACTGTGTGTGAACTGAATTTTTATATATATAATCACTTCATGGAAACCAGGGCAGCATTCTTCAGAGGCCAGTCATTCCAAGGTCACCTTCACCATCATTATCGTATCTATACAGTCCCTGTTCACTGGTCTGCTTAATGTTTTTATTTAAATCAAACCACTTTTGATTTAAATTTATACTATAAAAATAATTATATCACTTCTCTATACGTCAAAGTGGAATCACTTGCTAGTCAATAAAAAGAAAATAAGTATATCAAATTCCCTCTACTGGGACTTCCCTGGTGGTCCAGTGGTTAAGAATCCACCTTCCAATGCAGGGGACACAGGTTCGATCCCTGGTCGGGGAACTAGCTCGATCGCTGGTCAAGGAACTAAGATCCCACGTGCCACGGGGCAACTAAGCCCGCACACCACAACTAGAGAGCCCGCGCGCTGCAACGAGAGATCCCACATGCCGCAACTAAGACCCAATGCAGCCAAAAATTAATTAATTAATTAATTTTTTTAAAAAATTCCCTCTACTGGTACCCCCGGAAAGTTCCAAGCCTAAGGCCTGCCTTCTCTTTGTTGCAAGAGGAAATTCGACACTTTTAGAGAAGTATTTATCATAAACTGGTATTGAAATAAGACTCTTCTCTGATAAATGAATAGAAAGATCATTGGAATAAGAACAATTTTCTTTGTGATCCCATCATCTTCAAGTACCCACAAAACCATCTCCTCTATCCCCAGTAGTATCGTTACAGACTTTGAGAAACCAAGTAGTTGCTTTGCAAAACTAGGCTTAATCGATGAACGCACCCATAATTTGTCCATTTGGGGGCAATCATTCTGGTCTGTTCAGTTTTCTGGAAGAGGTGGTGTTATAAAGTTTCCTTCTAACTCCAAGACTCTACCATGAACATAAAAATACTACATATGTGTGTGTGTTCACAGTAAAATATATATGTAAAATTAACATTTTTTAAATGTTATGTGATTCCAACCATATGACACATCTTGGAAAAGGCAAAACTATGGCAACAGCATAAAGATCAGTGGTTGCCAGGGGTTAGGAGGAAGGGAAGGATGAACGAGAGAAGCGCAGAGGATTTTTAGGGCAGTGAAACGATTCATGATGTAGGATACATCATGGTGAAGACGTGTCATTATGCATTTATCCACACCCACAGAGTCTAGGGACTGCCCTGGCGGTCCAGTGCTTAGGACTCCATGCTTCCACTGCACCACGCTTCCACTGCAGGGGGCACGGGTTCCATCCCTAGTCAAGGAAATAAGATCCCACAAGCTGCATGGCACAGTCAAAAAAAAAACAACTCAGAGTCTACAACTCCAAGAGCGAACCCTGACGCAAACTACGAACTCTGGGTGATGATGTATCAATGTAGGTTCAACAACGGTAATAAATGTCCCACTCTGGGGGGCGATGCTGGGAGCAGGAGAAGCTGTACATGCAGGGAGACAGAGGGTATACAGGAACTCTCTGTACTTTCCACTCAACTTTACTATGAACCTTAAACTGCTCCAAAAAATAAAATCAATTGTAAAACTTTTTAAATATGTCTGGGTATTTCTATGTATACACATTCCCTCCTCCTTCATTTTTTTTAACTGTACCCATTCCTGCAACTTTCTGATTTTGAATTAACTCTTCAGAATGAGTAGAAACGTCTGTAAAATCTCTTTGGAAAACAGCAGAGATTGGCACAATACTGTAGATCAATGATATTGCAATAAAAAATAAAAAATCTCTTTGGAAAACAGTCTTGAACATGTGTACTCCTCAAGCCAGTTCTGAGTCCAAAAGCCCATCACCTAGTGGGGATTTCTTTCTCACTCCGGTTTTATGACAATAAAATGCAACCCAATTGACCATAAATCATTTTTTAAAGGGGGAGAGGGGAATTCTCAAAAAGTTAAGTAAAAATTAGATCATTTTGAAAAGGGGTGGAGGGAATCCTTATCCCGCCTTCTGTACCTCCCACCCACCCAGTGACAGAAGGCATCCCCTGAACATACTGAGGACAGTAAGACAATGAGGGTGTGGCATCAGGGCTGAATTAATGCCTATTCCATGACGTCACTGTTCCACCAAGAGCTCAGGATAAAAAAATTACCCTGAGGAAAAAAAAGAAAAGGGTGGCTTTGGTATTTTATCAGCAAAAATTTTCTACTCAAACCCATTCCTTGCACCTCAAACAGATTAACTACTACCTAATTCTTGCTCTTATCACCATAGCTTCCAAAAATACGATGGCAAAGGATACACACAGTTTGCTAGATATACACTTAGGTGTGTGGGTCTTACCTATGTCTTAGTGTAGATGCCTATTGGACATAAGAATTACCCCTGAGAAAAGTTAACATGCAAGCTTAGGTGCAGGTAAAAATGTCCATCTGATTTCATACTTATTTCACACTTGTCCCCTCACTTACCATAACCCTGTCTATGATATTCCCTTCCTAACACAGAGCTAGTCACTCACGGGCACATAAACCGATACACCTGGATGTCTGAGTTCTACCCAAAGGCTCCGCTGAAATTGACTTCCATTCATCATACAAATGTACTCCCTCCAAAATCAGCAGAAAACCGGATATCCGGGGGAAGGGCATGGGTGGGGGGGGGGACAAATATAAAAGCCAGCTCCAACCAGTGAGACAGAGGTTGTAAAAATTAATGAGAATAATTGTTGTGAATTCTCACTTTTGAAAAAAAAAAAAACCCTCTCGAGGGCCGAAAGTCTTAATTATGTCTCTCTCTTAGGGGTTCATTTCCTGGTCCCAAGCAGAAGGCTCGTACCTCATAAATACAGGCTCCATACACAATGATTTAAGCAGGACGAAAATGCCTTTTAATGGCAAAGTAAGTTAATATCGGGGGAGAGACATGCTTGCATACAAAGCCATTGGTGCAAAAGCAGTGAAATGAAATGCCCATGTGATCTTTTTGTAACACCTAAATATTTCTAGGGATTGCTCTGGGAGCTGCTGACAACTGCAGCGCAAACCTTCCAAAAACATGTTGCACAGAGTGAACAGTCGCTGGGGAAGAGTCGAGCGTTTACGTATCTTTTTCAAGCTGTCAACCATCTGAGGGAATAACTCCCAAATCCAGCTTGGGATCCCAGCTGGGCTCAGGAAATATGTCGTGTCATTGGAACCCCGTGGTATACAGGTGTGCGACAGCAGTGTAAGAAATGAACCCGGTCACGTACCTGCCTCCACCTGGTACCTGGCACCTGCCTCCAAATCAGCCTGGAGGCACTAAGCCCTTTGGACCCAAAATGGGTGGCTCGTATTTTTCCCAATTGTCCTGGCAATTTAATCTCATAGACTGCTTTTCCTTCCCTGCCCGATTATCCAAAGCGTAACGCTGGGCAAAGAGTCCTTGGATTGAAAATGCAACCACGGAATGAAGCAACTAAACCACAAAGACTAACATTTGTAGTTGTGTTTCAACCACAGTAATAAGAAGTTATTTAAAAATCTCAGTCTTTCAGATTCTAAAATAGGGTAGGCAAAGAGTTTTCCAACACGTGTGTTTTGGATGGAGTTGCCCCGTTAATAAACTGATCAACTAAGTAGTCGATCAATGGAATCATCACTAACACTGTGCTGATTCTGTAGCAGGTTCTGCACAAAACACATTCCATGGATTATCTCATTGTAATCCCCACAAAGACAATAACAAAAAAACAAAAAATAAATTCTCTTCTTATCCCCATTTTACAGACGGGGAAAACTGAGTTAAATCATTTGCCCAAGTCAAATGGGTTTGAACCCAGGCAGTCTGCCTGCAGATTCTCATCCTAACCCTACAGGAGAGTGAGGAACAGCTCAGGTGGCTTCTACCCATGAAGCCAGGAGTCTCAACATCCCGTCCAGGTGGGACAATAAAGTAACAAAACAGAGTCCACAAATCACACTCAACCTGACCCGCTTATTTAAGTCACACATCATATATCCATGCGAGGAATGTCTGCAAGGGCCTGGATTCTACTGGAAAAATCTATTGCTTTAGACTTCCTCGTGACAAAGAAAATAGGTGTCTTTGGTACTCAGTAACTAAATACTGGGGAAAACCTCATATGGGGAGAGTGATTGAAAGTGCTCTCCTATGAAATCCCTCTTCTGGATGTCAGGCTGGCTAAAAAGACCTATATGTACAGCACAACCGGGCTCCCTGGCCCAACCAATGAAGAAAATCAGTAATTCCTGTGTGATCCTCAAATACAGCTATATCCATCACTCAACTGACCATGGTCATCATTTCATGATATAGGTAAGTCAGAGCACGATGCTATATACCTGAAACTCAAACAGTACGTATGCCAGTTATACCCCAATAAAACTGGGAAAAAAAACAAAAACAAAAACAAAACACATATATCCAAATACATACTTGGAGACCCACGTTTTGAGACCCATGAGCGTTTAGATACACAATCTCCTAGATTGTGTTCAAAACTCACACATACACACCCCATTGGACAGGCACTCCACACACACAGATCACCAAATATATTCACTGGAGAAGACTTTTTTTTATATATAGAAATCTAGGGGATGTGGAGTATGTTCCCAAGTGGCTACAGTGATAGTTTCATGGGTATACACATATGTCAAGCTTAGCGAATCGAATACATCAAATAGTGCCGTTTACTGTATGAGAGTTATGCCTCAATAAAGCTATAAACAGAGAAAGCATGCGTGGTCCCCCAGATCTACCCACTCCTGATGGACCCCTAAGATCTTTACTACATAGAACTTAGGAATTTCCCCCAAAAGAGCTGAACACCCACGTGTTTCTTTAACAGATCACTTTCATGTGTCTATCACTTCCTGTCCTCTGTGGATAAACATGGGTTTCCTTGGCAGAAAAAAAAAAAAAAAGATCCCACAGATTTTTGGACCCCCTGTCGGGACTAGCAGGCTCTAAGCGTACATATATATGAGGAACTGAGCATCCTGGTTGCTATGTTTTCCTTTTTTTTTTTTTCCGCCCTGTGGCCATCACCACAAAGCTAAACATAGGTTTACAACAGCCATGGAGGAAACAGGTTTCTAGCAGCCAATCTCAAATTAGCCTGAAACAGTGCTGGAACTTTCAGGACGCTTGACCTTACTTTTCCGCTCTTATTGGTTCAACGAGTGGGAAGAACTTAGGAAAAAAAAAAAGAATCCTTCTTTCCCTGTAAAAAGTAATTGCGTGGCGTGGGGGGATGGGGGGAGTGAGTTTTCTGCTGAAAGGAAGCTCTTCTCTCAAGGCCTGGGATCCCAGACAGGCCGTGTGGCCTGGAAGTGACCATCCATCACAGCTTGCCTTGGTCATTGACAATCTGAATTTGGAGATTACCCACAGCATTTCGTTACTGCCCTTGCTTCATGGGGGCAGGGGGCAGGGGGCGGGGGGCGGGGATTAACCAACACATAGACTGCATGAAATGACCTTCAAGAAGTGATTGGAGGCTTTAGGGTGCTAAGCCCATCTCTCACCCTACCCTGGCCTCTCCTGCCTGGCTCCACAGTCCCTATAACTTCCCTCTACCCCACTTTTCCCTTGCAGGTTGGGGAGGGATAGGAGCTGTAGAGGGGGAGGGGCCCCCCATCCCCACGTCCATCTGGGTAAGTCATCCACATGACCCGCCCTCACTGATCCCACGTGGACCCCCTACTTTCCCCTCCCACAGCCCTCTAACCCCAAGTCACTTCATAATACTCCCAACGGTCCACAATCCCACAGCGGCAGCGGCCTCTCCCCAGCCCCTACATCTTGCCTTTCCTGATTCCAGATCTTTCCGTAATGAGGCTTAGGAATCATTCAGTCCTGCCCTCCCCCCGCCAATAAAATGAATCCACGTGCACTCAGGTTTCTAAAGAACAGACATGAACCATGATGAGTCAAGACAAGCCCTTTCTCCTGGGCAAGAATAGAAGATACTCCCCCCCAACCTGCGGTGATGGGGCTCCCTGTTCCAACATCACGGTCAAGCCTTGAATGGCCCAAATCGGGGCCTGGATTTCGAACGGCGTGGAGGTCTGACAGTGACACAATCCACCTGCGACATCCCACCTCTATACCACACTACAGCCACCAAATGATGCATTGGTCGCGTGCATGCCTCCCCTCGCCAAGCTGTATTTTTGCAGGATCATATTTAAGTCCCCAGAGCTTTGATCCAGGCAGCTGGTGACACAGGTTACTCAGTTTTTGCTTTTGTTTTAAGCAATGCCAACCTTGCTTTAGTATGTGGTCCAGGGTCAGTAATCGCTGAAACAATTAAGGAAGCATCTGGGAAAACCCAAGCTCAAGGTTTCCGGCAACTTTGCCACTTGCCCCGATTGGAACTGAAATGCATCCAAAGGGCAGAGTGGAGGAGGGAAGGAGACTGACCCCCCACAGAAAAAGTGGTCCCAGGAAGGGTAACACCACGTCCCCACCCAAGAGCACGGAGCCGGCCAATACGGGGACCTTTCTTCTCACTGATCACTTCACGACTGCAGCGAGATGCCTCCTTGTTACATTTGAGTACCGAGCATTGATACCACGCGGTCATCTATGGTTTGATCATTTCCTTTCTATCTGGGCTGTGTGTGTGTGTGTGTATGTGTGACTTTCGTGCCAACCGCATGAATGTAGTACAAATAGCTGTGATCCTTAGTCTGCAGCTCTGTCCCTGCCCCGGCCCACTGAAGCAGAAGTCGGTGCCCACCGTGCGGAGGAATAAAGGTGCCCATAAAGCCACTGCGATTCGTGCCAACAAGCGGGCGGCCCCAGGCCCGCCGGTTCCTGGGTACTGGGCTCACCTTGTGGTTCTGGTAGGAAGTCACCGCAATAAACGCCGTCTCAGGAAAGACGTGGGTACAGAACGCAGTATTTTTTGAGCCAAATCCATTATTTTCGTCCGCTTTCACGATGTGTAATCTTGGCTGGTATTTGTGCATGGAATTTAGAATAATCTAAAAATAATAAAGAAAATGAGATTGTAAGAAAAATCAAACCCCTTTGTTTCCATAAAGCCCCACTCTCCACCCCAAAATTACGTTCCTTATATAGGCTCTCGGAGAAAAGGTCCCATTTTTTTCTCCTGTTTTTGAAAAGAAGCCAGTGATTTCATTAAAAAGAAACATTTCAAAAATGACAATTTCCATATGAAAGAGCCAGGGTAATATTCCAGGAATCTACCCAGAGCACACACAGCAGTAAATCAGAATGCTTAATAAAGTTAGTTTAATAAATTAACTCCCTGCGTAGGGCATGTCCCCCCCAGCGGGAGTGATGCAAGTTTGGGGCAAGGAATTGGTGCCCGCCTCGAGGAAGCCTGGGCAAAAATTTTGGAATGAAAGGACAGCAGAAACAAATAAACAAACATATATATATATAAAAATAACTAGCCCTGCCCAAGAAAAAAAGGCTCAAAGAGATGCAAAAGAAGAGACCAAGCATTTGCAGAACTGGAAGAAATATCAGAGGAAAAAGAGAGGAAAATGGTGGGAAGGGGGAGACTCTAGGGTGTGAGTTGGGTGGGAGGGAAGCACCCACCCCACCCCTAACATCAAACAGGGGTCTGGTTGCCCTTGAGATTCCCTGTCTCCAACTTCACAGTATTTCAGGGTCCGCCACCGGAATTATCCCCAGACCTGGCCCCAGACGGCACTGTGGCATCTGCTTTGGGGGGAATATTTCTCTCCTTCCTTTCTATCTTCTCCATGTCTTTGGGGGGGTCCCAGGGGCTAGTGGGGGGTCTCACGGTTGCAGCTCTTCTTACAGACACCATTGTGAATATCAGGAGGGGGTGTGCAGTCACCACACTCTTGCTGGAGCGGAACTTTCGGAGAAGATGCGCATCTTTACTAAAAACAACTGAGTTTGTTGTTCTTTTGGCGCCGTGCTTTTGATGCTCCCGGGAAGCTGGTAACGCTAATATCTCTCAAAACGTCCTGATCTATACCCACCGAATGGGCGAACTGCCGCGTTTCACGAGCTGAAAAATCTGGCCTGCTTTTACCCCAGGACCGCAAACTGAGCGGCGGAGGTAGTCTCAGTGTCTTTGATTGGATGACCCTGGGGCAGGGTTCTCGGGCCAACCCTTGAAACCGACCTGGAGGAGGGGGAGGGGAGCGCGGCCCGACTAGGCCGGGGGAGGGGCGAAAAGCTCGGGACCCCGCGGCTCCCCGACCCCGGGCCGCGCGGCTCTAATCTCCGGCCGCCGCGGCCCGGCCGCCTCCCTGACCGATAGCGACGCCGGCCGGGGCGGCGTGGCGACAGAGAGACGCAGCGGGGCCCTGCGGGCCGGCGCGGCCACCATCCCGGCTTAGCCAAATTGCTTTGACGGCTGGGGACAGTGTGGAGACATCAGCGCGAGGGCGATCTAAATGGCCCTTAATTTCATTAGGGCGGCTCTGGACTCAAAGTCCGGAGTTTGGGGTGGGAATGCGTGGCAACTGGGCAGTCCGGAGCGGCTCAGAGCACCGCGCCTTCCTCCGCGGAACTGAAAGGACTTGAAACTCACAGGGGCGCCCAGGGCTCGGGACCGTGCGCGCGCCTTCCCCGGGGGTCCACCCCAAAGGCACACCCGGGCTGCAGAGGGAAAGTTAAGGAGCCCAGACCAAGGTGCCACGGAGGCCCAGCCTCCAGAAGGACGCGGTCCTGGGAGATGCACGCAGGACCTTTACAAAATGGTCCCTTCTCTCCCCAGCGCTTAACCTAAAGCATCCGCAGGGACAGCAGGTACACCGTCAGCCAGCCAACACCCACGCAAGGTGGAGGTCACGTCTGCGCTGGGATGCACCCCGAGCTGGCCGCTGCAGGCAAAACACCCTGGTTGAAACGCAAAGGAGGCCCGGCATTCTGCCTAGAAACGCACCCCCCCCCCCAGCCCCTTTCCTCTCCCTTCCTACAGCGTAGAAGGGGAATAGGCCTTCCTTCTCTCTTCTCCAGTGGTCAACAGTCCGACCTCACACCAACCACGTGTACAGTGGCATTGAGCGCATCAGTGGAGGGCCCTGGTCTCCTTCCCACCACAGACTCAGTGCTTCAGCCCTAAGGCCCCACAAGAACGGATTTCTCATTTGGACCTTCACAAACTGTCCTCCCTCCAGATCAAATGCATCTGTACCCCGTCCCCTCACGTCCCCAAACTGGGAACCCTGTGTGTTGCTTCTCCAAAGTGGCAGGATGCAGGTCACTTCTGCAATTAGAGAGACCTGGCCTCAAATCCCTGTTCCCAAATACAAGCTGTGTGACCTCAGGCAGGTAACCTCCCCTCCCCCGGACTCCATATAAAGGCTGTGTATTTCCACCCTCCTCTCTAGGCTGCTATGAGGATCAAATGCCCTAAGACGAACCGGCCTCCTTGTTTGGTGGAATCATCAAACTAAGGGTTGCAAACTCTGAATTCAGAGACTGCGTTCTGTCCCGGTGATTATTTCCAATGAAGAGATTTAGGGACATTTTCCCTCAAATCAGTGTTCTGTTCATTTGTTTTTCTTTGGGGAAAGAGAGGATGATACCCTATAGAGAATCTACTAGAAGCTACACATTCTCTTGGAGGGGGGGGGACTGCACACTCAAGATCCTGCAGTTTCAGGCAGCTCATCAGGCCCCTCTCTCTCGGGGCCAGTCCAGATTCCAGGTGTAGGACCCTGATCTTGGTTTGCCCACTCTGGGCATGGTGGGAGGAGGGGGGAAAGCTGGAAGTTGGGAAAAAAACAGATAAACCCAAGAGCGTCGAGCTAAAAGGGGCAGGAGTACCGGAGTTCGCCTCTGGTGGGTTGGTTTCCCCATCTGTAAAAGAGGAAGCAGGGGGCCTCAGGTCTCCCTTTCAGCCGGAACATCCCCATAATATGGCAGGATTTGCAAGGAGGTAGGTAAGGTATACAGCTCCCATCGTGGTCCAGCCTCTGCAGTCTGTGCTGAGTACCTGCCGAGCTAGAGGGCCCATGTTTTCTGCAGGACTGAAGCACTACTCCCCACCCCTAATCACAGATGGGGCTGAACGGACAGGAATTCCAGGCCCAGAATGAGCTGCCTTAGTCACCCCATGACCCCTGTCCCTCAGCAAAGGCAGGTGGGTGGGGTACTGGTAGCAGGGATGCAGGGTGAGAGCCCCAGGCCAGGAGACCTAGGGGGCTCGATCGCCAGCCACCCAGGAAAGACAAACCCAGAGCGTGGACTAGTGGACCACAGGGAGGACTGCAAAGGGGAGATGTCTGGGTAGGAGAGAGGTGGAGAGAGCCAGGAAGAATTAGAAGGTGTGAGAAATAAGAGAAAAGGAAAGAGGAGAGAAAGGGGAAGAGAAAGGAAGGCCAGGTCAAGAAGGGAGAGAGAGTAAAAGACCAAGGCAGGTGAAATGGAGCAAAGAAAGAAGCATGGGTGGGCGTGAGGAACGAAGAAGAGAGAGACAGTCCTGGAGAAGAGGGAGAGGAGAGTCAGGTGAGGAACAGAAGGTGTGAACCTGAAGATACGAGGAAGAGCTGCACGAGGTACTCACATGCCCAAATGGGTCCAGGTGGTTGTTGGTGAGCTTGAGTTTCTGGAAGGAGACGAGCTGCCGCATCCAATGCGCCCCAGTGGCCGGCGAGTCCGGGTGCACGTAGAGGCGGCCCGGCATGGCGGGCTCCGCTTTGCCCGTCACAGACCTAGACCAAGGAGAGGCGCCACCCCGCCTAGACTTAGTGCACCGTGGTGCCGGCTGGTTCTTGAGCAAAGCAACGGCTGCCGACTACGAGAATGATCTGGAAATGGCCTGACCCTCAGGTCTTGCTTGGGCATCTGCAATGCCAGACGCGCAGAAAGCCTGGAGCTGGTGTCCAGGCGAGCGCTCCCACCACCACCGCCGCCCGGCTCTTTCTCCTTCCACCTAATTCCTCCCCCAGCACCAAGGGCGCCGTGGGGAGCCTCGCAGCGTCTCTCTGCCCACGAACAACTGGCGGGTACTGGAAGCCTGGATGTGCAAAAAAGTCTCGGGAACACTCCTTGAGGGCTTTCCAAAGGGGCTTCGTCTTCAAGCCTCTGCACTCTTGGCAGCCGCGGGAGCAACGTACCCAAGGAATGCGCCTCTCCTCTCTTGCCTGTTTAACTCAAATACCCCGGACTGATTTTGCAATTTCATAAAAAAGGCATGTTCAAAGCAGGTAACTCATAAAAAATAACTGTTAATGGTTTATGCCCCCAGAAATAGCTCCAACGCTTGGTAACAATACCCTTTTTAAAAATCCACAACCCTCCGGTGCAGCAACAGACATCGGCACTTTACTTCCTCTGATCCTCAGTTTTCTCGTTTATAAAATGGGGGCTAATGGCTGCTCTTTTTTTTCTCAGGGTGAGGTCAGGAGGATGCAGCGGAAGGGGCAGCAAAAACCTCTAGCACACAGTAGGAGCTCAAAACAATGTTTATTGGTTCAGTGGGGAGAGGGAAGTTTGGTCTGCACGGTCCTCCCTGCCTTCCCCGCCAGCCGCTACGGTGCCTACCATTTATTATCTGCGAACTTGTATCTGTGGTCGTCGGCGGGAACGATGTCCATAAGAAGAATGTACTTCGTTTTGGGATTAAGGCCGGTCACCTTCACTTTGTAACTGGGAAACATCCGCCTAGGACAGACGAGGAGGAGACACAGAGGCAGAGGGAATTAATGCAAACATTCTGAAGAGCGCGTCCACAAATTTTAATGGAAGAATCGATCGTGGACGAGAAACGCGGCCCCTGCTCCGCTCTTGCCAAGATCCATCCCAGGTTTCCCTCCAAGTTATGGGGAGGAGAAAGGCCAAGAGATGAGAAAGCAGGCTGGGACTATACCATCTACAAGAGGAAATAGAAAGCAGAAGGCGAGGACTTCTACAGACTGGTTTCGAGGAAGCCCTGAAAGGGACCCCTCATTTCAACTCTTGCTAAAGACTCTTTTCAGAACCAGACACCTACTTTTTAAATTTGGGGTCAGGAAAAGGCTTGTTAAAAAAAAAAAAAAAAAAGGAAAAGAAAAAAGTTGGTTTCCTCCGCCCAGCCAGGTGCTTTGGCCGCTCTGAGCAGCGCTGCGCGTCACGTGGCCACCCAAGTGGGTGCTCCCTGGGGCTGCCCGCGCGTGGGTGCCCACGGCACGTCCCGGCTTCACTCCGCCCCCAGGATACAGCTCGGTGCGTGACCTCTGACACGAGTGTCGCGCAGGAATTTCTCCCTAAATGCCCCCACCGCATCTCCGAGGCGCCTGGCACTCCTCCTTAGAGAGTCCAAACGCTTTGGCCCTCCTCAAAGAAATTTAGTTTCGGAAGGAACCGGGCCGTGCGCGAGGATCTGGTGCTTGGAAGGAGGTTCCGCCGCCCCGCGTGTGCCGCGCCCGGCTCCCTCTCCGCGCACAGGCGCACTCCCCGTCTCCATCCGGCCTCGGGAGGAGGGCGCCCCGGAAAGCAAGCCTTCCCAAGGCCGCCCGGGGCGCAAGGACCAGTTGCTGGAACCTGGCTCGCTCAGGGATGGCGGGAAGGGGTGGGTGAGTGGAGACCTCTCCCTCTGGCCTTGGAGCCTCGCCTCGCGGTGTTTATCTGCCCGAGCGAGCGCGCCTGGAGGCGGAGGCGCCGGAGGCTTCGCAGGCCTTTTATAGTTAAATCCCGTTGGCTCAGGCTTGGGAGGGAAAAAGGAGGCCCCGGCCGCCCTTTCCTTCCTCGGCGGAATGGGAAGAGGACCTGAGTTCTTTGGTATAAACAGAACGCGCCTCCTGTTCGCTCGGGCCGAGCGGGGGAGCACACATTGTTTAATTTCAAATAATAATAAATGTCACTGTTGTCAGTTTATTGCGAGAGGCTTGGGCTGCAGAAGCGGTGGGCGTCTGGCGAGGCGGCTCCACCCGCCCCTTTCACACACTCGGTGGCTTCGGCCTACCGGATGCTCGGCTTCACACGCCTGCTGTGCGCAGACTGGGACTTTCTGCCCTCCGGGACGCGGAGGGCCAGTCCAGCACCGGTAGGGACGTGGCGGGGTTGTCCCCGCACCCGGGCGCACTCAGACGCCGAGATACCGAGTTGCACGACCCTCCTACCCCCTCCCCCAGAAGTCTCGCATTTCTAGCTAAAACTGTGAGCTTTTAAGAGGAACTCCGGGGTGAGTGTCTTGATGAAACGGCCGTGTTTATCGGTGTCTGTATATAGAGCCCGGCGTAGCCCGGTTCCCTTTCAAAGGCTTCGCCTGCTTTCTATAAACAATGAAAGAGGTAGCGAATACATTCAACTGATTCCGAGTTTGGCGATCGGGTGGGACTCTGGAACCGCTCCAAGGTCAGGGAGGGTGGGAAGGAGGGTCTGGGCCAGGAATCAAGTCTGAGATCCCATGAAACCCAAACCCCGTCTCATCTCTGTGTGTCTCTGCAACTCTCTGTTCTCCCGTTGGCTCTCCCACCTCATCCCTCCTTCTCTTATTACTAATCCATCCAGATAGCACAGCCTCCCAAGCTCTTGCTTCTTCTTATATACGAGGTGGAAGAAACGCCCAGGTCCCTGAGCTGAATCTTTCAGGCTTTTCCCCTCACAATGGGAGATCACTGGAGGAATTCACCGTTCTCCTCTTTAACCAGAATACGGTCAAATGAAATATATTCATATTCGCTCGCTCTCGCTCTGTCTCTCCCCCCCCACCTCTGGTTCTATTCTCCCCTTTTACTGGTCTCCCACACCTTTCTTAGTCTCTCCCACAAGTTCCCTGTACCTTCTCCACAGAGGTGACCATCTCACCTGCCAGCCTTGGTTATGATCATTTCCGTGCCCACTTCGTGGAATTTCAGCCACAGTTCTCTTTCATGGAGAAACACCTTGATCCCTTCCATGCCCTAGAAGAAGGAGAGGAAAAGTCAATGAGCCTTCCCTCCCCAAACTCCCCCAAAACAAAGAGCTTTCTCTTCCTTCCCCCTCGAGCCAGTGGGCTCAGAGGCTGAAAACGGCCCCCAACCCACTGCAGCACTGTCTGGGCTCCGGAGCAGCCCCTGCCCTGTGTATGCTCTCTCCCGGGCAGGTCTTAACCCCACAGTGCAGAGCTGTCTCCTTCTAATGTCACCAACACAAGGCTAGAGAAAAAAAACCCAGCCATCAGGGTGTTCCAGAATGTGCATGGGGAGGACGGGGCTGAGAAAAAAATGGGACCAATCCCCATCCGCTTTAGCCAAGGGGCAGCTAAAAGGAAAAAAAGAAACCCAACCTCAATCCTCAAAAACCCACCCAGGACATTCTTATGCAGACACCCAGATGTCCACACGAAAATAGACAGACATGCACTGTGTATATGCGTGTTTATTCTCACCATGGCAGTGCATAGGTAGACACAGGTGAAATATAAAATTTTAAATATTTATATAATAGGTTTCCACAATCCCAAACAAAAATTAATTCTCAAATGTCTCTATTAACATACGTCCTAGGCCTTCCTCGCATCCAGCTTCGTTCATTTCAAGTTGTTTGGATTATGGGCAAAGCGATTTAACATTTCTACCTTCAACTACAAGTTATTCTACAAAACCCATACCCAAAAAATTACATACAAAGTCTTCGTTTCGCAATAATCTGTAAACCTCTAACAAGTACATTTGTTTTCCCCTGAAAGAAAACCTCTTAAGTTTCTGAAAACGCGTGCCCACTGTCTCACTACAGATATACGCGCATCTTCCTGAGATGTGAAGGGCAAAGGAGAGAGACAATGAAAAAGCCAGGAAGGACATCTAAATTCCAAAGAAGGGTTTTAGCTGTGTGCAAATATCTTTTCTGGTCAAGACACCCCGCTTCCAGCCCTCTGACACCCCATTCCAAAACCATCAAGGTCTGCGGACGACGCCTTCAGCGCCCAGGGCGCCGGGGGTGAAGGGCACAGGGCGAGAGGCGAGGCTTCACGCTCGGCTCGGGCCCAGCTTCCAGCCAGGCGAGCCCGGGCTCCCCGCGCCCTCCCGGCCCAGCCGTGCGTGCTCCCCGCCGCCGGCCCCGCGGAGCCAGCCCACCAGGCCCCGGCCGCCAGACAAACGGTGCAGCGCGCGAGGTTGCGCGGTGGCGCGGAGGAGGCGGGAGGAGGCGAAGGCTACGAAAGATCTGAAGAGGGGTCAAGCCATCGCTCATGCCGGCCTGAAGCGGCCGCTGACCCGACCCTTAATGAGGCGTTCAAGCCGAGTTTACACCTAGTGCAGCAGGAAAGAAATGATCTGGGCCATTGTTCGCTGGCCCCAAACAGCCGGATCTTTGAGGCTCCCCTAACAACTTCAATGTATTTCAAAAATCCTCTGGCCGTAAAGATAATCGTCACAATAAAGTGGATGGGACTATACTGGCATTTAGGGAGGCACGGCAGAGAAGGGTGGAATTGAGCAAGGATGAAAAGAAAAGGGGCAGATCATGGGCACTGCCCGCCCCCCTTGCCCAAACACTCGAAAGAGGGGCTTTGGTTCCTGCAAAGGGCCCCGAGGCCCTTCTTACCTGCTGGGTGAAGGCGGCCTGCGGGGACGACGGGGACTTGCTGGGGGCCCCTAGCGCGCTCTCGGGTTTTGAGTCACAGGGTAGATCCTTGGAGTCTGGTTCCAGGGGTGTGTGAGCCAGGCCAAAGCCCTCGTCTGCGTCGGCCATGGTGAGCCCGGGGCCCTGTGACCGCTCGGGGTCCTGCTCTGAGGACGAGAAGGAAAGAGAAAGACAGATGGCGGGGGACGGGGGGCGGGGGCGCAGAGGAAGAAAAAGAGAAGGTTGGAAGCACAGTTCTGGTGACAGGAGGGGGCAGTGACTAGGCTGCCACCCGCAGTTTCCAGCTACCAGCGCCTCCGTCCCCAGCTGAAGGAAGCTGCAGAAGGTCCCGTCATGATTATCATTACTATTACTTTAAGACCACGCACAGCCTCTTGCGAAAGACCCGCGTCACAGCGGGAGGAGGCGAGGCCCGCATCTCCCCTTCGCAGGCTCCCCCGCGATAAGCGAGCTGCCCGTCAAATTTGTCTGGACTTCTGGGAGAGCCAATAAAGATAAGGCCTGGGTATTTTTGGAAGCCATTGGGTACGAACCAAAAACAAAACAAAACACAAACCCGGTGCCCTTCTGAGATTTTTTTTTTCTTCATCAAATTACAAGAGGCCAGCAGAGCCCCGTTTATGAAAACTCACAAGAGGAATATTTTTCTGCAGCAGGCAGAATGCCTGAAAGAACCCGCCTCTCGCAAAAACCAAAAACATAGGAAAGGAAAGAGCTGGAGATCCAGAAACCAGGTCTTGAGAATTCACGTTCATCTTCTATCAGTCACAGGCCTTGAAATGAAAAGTCCTTTAACATTGAGTCCTCCCCTTTTCCCCAACCGTAAGCAACATGAAAAGTAGAAAGGAGCCAAACAGAAAGGGCAGGAAAGCGGCGGCGCAGCGGTTCGGAGGGCGGCGCGCGGCTGGGTGCCGGAGGCCAGCGCTGGGGGCGCGTTCTCCTCGTTTTCTCGGCTCTCCAGCCCGAGACGGGCATTTTGTCGAGCGGCCTGGCCGAGAGGAGTTTCTCCGAGCTTCCGTCGGGCCTGGCTCGCTGCAACTGCAGGCCCAAGCTCGGGGTTGGCGACGCCAGAGTGGTGCCCGGATAAATCCTGGGCTTCCGGCATTGAACCGGCCACTGAGGTCCGACACAACTTGCAGAATGGCCCAGGGTTACAGGCATGTGAGGTTGGAACACACAAAATAACAGCTGCAGAACGGTTCAAGCCTGGAGGAGCCTGCCTCCTGCTCTGATCTCCTTCCAACATCCTCTACGTTCCCAAGTAGGGATTTCCTCCCTCAAAAGCCGGGAAGACTGGGAAGGAGGCGCAAGAAATGCATCCCCCCTCCCCCAAATCTTAGCAGTCGCTTGGGCAAAAGGCTGGATCCCACCCCGGGTCTGCAGTGGCCGGAGACCCAGAAATGGTGCCGAGGAGAAGACCAGCTTCTGAGGCCCGACTCCCACCCAAGCCGCCTCTTGCACCACGCCCTTGGGGTTTGGGGGAGGCGGTGATAGGAGCCCCCAAGCCTGCTCATAACAAAAGAAAGTGGGGCTGGCGTGCCCCACGTGCGCTTCCATTTCACCGCCGGCCACAGGGACAATCCCACCGCGAGCCCTGGCCGGGGTCCCGGGGAGCTCGGGGCTGGCGGGGCCGAACGAGATGCGGCTTGACAGAACCGGGCCGCGCGTCCTGCAAACCTCAACGCCTCTCCCCCAGCCCCGGCCGCCTCCTCGGCTCCACACGCCGGGCAGCTCCGGGCCGCGCAAAATCTCCGCGAGCCGGGCCCTGCAGAATCCGAGGCCAGGCTTCGAGTGCCGCGTTCCGCGCCTCCCTGAGCCGCTCAGCCGGCGGGCTGCCTCCCCAGCCTCCCGGGCCATCTGCGGAACTGTTACCTCGCTCGGTGAAGCCGGTGCATTCACTGCATCCCTTCTGGCTCCTAGCAGGGAAGCCGGCGGCGAGGCGGGGGCGCGGGCATGGTGGCTCCGGGGTCTATGGGGGGGGACTGCTTCCCCAGACCAGCGGCTACCGCTGCCTACAAAGGAGGACCCACCGCGGGAGCCTCGGCAGTGACTGCCCACAATTCAACACACACCTCCTCCGCTTGCGCTCGCGCTCGCGCTCCCTAAAGACTTCCAAGTCGTCAGGCGCCAGAAGGGCTCCGAAGGAAGCGAAACAAGCGGCCTCCGGGAGCACCTCCAATAATATAATCTCAGTGCCCTGCTTCTCCCTTGTGCCCGCAGGGAGGGAAAACTGGGAGACAAGAGGGAGCCTGGGAATGGTCGACGTCCTTTCTGAGCGCAGCTTCCAGGGTTAAAGTTCCGGAATCCGAGGTAAGAGTCGGTCTCTCTCCCTCTCTCTCTCTCTCTGTCTCTCTCTCTCTCTCTGTCTCTCTCTCTCTCTCTCAGAAATACAAGCCGACTCAGCTGAGCTCGGTGACGTTGGGCTGCCTTGATGCTTACAAAGTACTGAAATTGCCTATCCAACTAGCTCCCACTGCACGCCGCCTGCCTCTGTCTGTCTCTCTCTCTCTCCCTCCCCTCCTCCCTCCTCCCTCTCCCTTCCCACTCCCTCCCCCAACCACCTTTTCCATTAGATTTCCCGAACACTCAAATCACAACACGACTCTCAAACCCAGACCTCGAGATCACCCCCTCCTCTCCACCCGCTCTCCAACCTCCATCCATCTCTGCTTCTCTGAGCGCGGCTCGGAGGCTGCAAAAAAAATCCTGCACAAATCATCGCAAACCCGCTCGGCTTCTGCCCGGGAAGTAATCTGGGTGACGCGGCTGTGCAGAGAACGGAGTAGGAACGCACGAGGCGTGCACACACGCGCTGGGAGCCTCCTCTGCAGCCTCGCCCGCGTTCTCTCTCCACCGCTGACCTCAAGACGGAGAACTGCCTGACCCCACCTGGCCCAGCCTGCCGCCGCTAGCCGCCCTGATATCTCCCCGCATCCCCACTCATCACCCCGACTCTGAGAGACTCTGGGGTGAAGGCAGGGTGAAGGTGCGTGGGGATGGGGGGCCAAGATCAAAGATGCCCAGAAATCGCCCTGCGCTCCCACCCCCCTCAGGGCCACCAGACCTCCCGTGCCCAGTTTTATTAAAATAATCAAACAGTCACTGGGGGCTGGCTGGGGTTTTCATCTCCACTCGCCTCCTCTCCCTGCCCTCCCCCTATCTGAAATGTATTATTTTGAGGGTCGAGTTGAAGAGGTCAATAGAAGCGTAAACACGGTCAGTAGGTCTTAGCCTGAGCAGACCCAGCTTGGAAAGTCAAGAATTAGTGCTTGGAACAAACGTCAGGGTCCCCGTTGTTGTTTCTCACCCATGTCTCTGTCACCCTGTTCTTTTCTCAGCCTCTGTCTAGAGATTCAAGCCTGCAGGCCAAGGTCTGGGGAGAGGGATGGAGGGAGGAGAACCGCTAGGGAGATCTGAGGCTGCCTCAGTGCCATCCTCTATGGCCCCGGGAACTAAAATCCCAGCGCAGGCCTGATGCATCGCTGCAAAATTCCTAAGTGGATTGTCCAACCCTAAAAGTGGGGCAACTGGGGAGAAAACCAACCCAAGCATTCTCTAGAGTTCTCACTCCACCTTCCAGGTTTGTTTTCAAACAGCCTTTTGCTGAGACAGTTTATTTATTTGTGAAAACACCCTCACCCTTCCAAAATGTCAGCTCAGAGGACTTTGGGCTCGCTCAGGGGGCGACCCCCGGCCAACGACGGAAAACAAACATGGCTTCAGGAAAAGCCTGCATCTCCGCATCTCTGGCAAAAAGGAAGGGGAAATCCAGAAAGAGCTCTCCAATCCCTTTACATTCTCAGAGATTTGCGGATAAAATAAAGTCCCATAAATAATCTGCAGGTCCCTCCCGAGAGGGAGAATCTGTACTCCCCCAAGTAATTGCCTGGCCCAGATTCACTTAGTTTGTGAAGTGCAGATTCTGCGGGCCACCAAGTTAAATTGGTATTTTGAAATCTCAAGGGCGAATCTATTCTTGCCAGGTGACACTCTCGCGAGCAAGAGAGTGCATTCTTATTTCCACGGTGAAAAAAAGAAGCAAGGCTGGGAGTGGAGTGGATTCATCTGGGCCGAGCTGGGGAGGGAAGCCAAGGGGCCCTGGGCAGGCCAGTGCTAAGAGAATCCTCTACCCCCCACCCCAGAGCTCTCCAGGGCGACACTCACCTCCAAAAATCCTACCTCTTCTTTCCAGCGCAGATGCCGAGAGTAACGCCTCGCTGGGAGGGGTGTGTTCAGATGAAGAGTTTGGAAAGGACCCCCCAAAAGAGACCCCTTTTAGGCCAAGCCTTCTTCCAGCGTCTTTCAAGAGTAGTGTGTACCTCCCAGCCCGAAGTTGGTTTGTGGTCTTCGACAAATTAAATATTACTGTTTATTACCAGGCATACCCCAATAAAATAAAGAGGCAACCAGGCGATACCGACTATCTCACCAGCCGCTGCACCTATAAGACTTGGAGACGTCACGAGTCACGCAACCGGCCCGCGCGCTGTCACGCTCGACTGGGGGGCAGCGGCGGGACGTTGAGTCCTCTCCGTCTTCGCCTATCACTCCCGCCCGGGTCTGCGCAGCCACAAGTCTCAGACGCCTGGGCCACGGGAATAAATAAAGAAATAAACAAATCCAACGCTCTCTGGGGAAATGGGGGTGGCGGACATCAGCCACAAATAGAGACAAGATCGATTTGCTTAGGGAGAGGGAGGGGGTCTTTTGGCGAAGGGAGGTGGGAGCCCACATCAGCCCATGGATTGGAAAAAAACCGAGTTGGCGGGGGCTGGGGGGGGGGCGTTGGAATCGAGGTCTCTCGCAGGAGGTAAGAGTCTTCTCATTATTTAAAAACAATTTTTTCCCAGGAGGAGCTCTCAGCATATGACTATTGAGGCGCCTCTCCAGCTGATTAAGTTTGGGACGCGATAACTCACTGCCCGCTTGCCGGCGTGCATAGAAGTAATTACTGGGTTAATCGCGGAGGGGAAAAGACACAGAGACGTTTGGAGCAAGAGAGAGTCGTCCGCAGCGTTTCTCGCTTAGAAGAAGTCCATTCTGCGAATCCTCCTTTTGCTAGGTCGGGGCATGCAACTGGTCCCAGCGTGGCCCGGCGGGGGCGGGGTGCGGGAGGGTGATTTGTGCAGAGAAAAATTGTAGTGCCGGGTCCTGCAGAGGGACGAGGCGCTCTATTTTGTTTTGTAATGACGATTATTATTATTAATATTAGTCTCGTCAGGGGGCATACCTTCTAAGCAGCCGCGTGGCGGATGCGCACAAGCTTTTGCGCGCAACTGGAAACACACTAGGTTCAGTTGCGAAACGTACCGCATAGACGCCCCTGGCGGCGCTGAAAGGAGAGCTAGGCCTACCCAGCACGGAGCGAGCGAGCGAGCGAGCGCCCGGCCTTCTGGAAAGGGTAAGTTCCCCTCCTAGGGGCCCCGAAGGAGCCGGACATCGGACTCTGGACTTGCCCGCGGCTTCGGGGTTCGAGCCTGGGTTGCGCGCGTGCCCCCAGCACCACCCCACCCCCCGGGCTTTCCGAAGCACGGCTTGGCCCCAGGCCGCGTCTGTCTGGGGCTGGAGCAGCAACAAAAAGTGCAGGAACGCAGTCGACCGGGCAGTCTCTGGAGCTAAGGTCTGGCCCGCGGGGAGACCTGGCAGTGGTTTCCAGCGCCGGACGCGGGCGCCCGGGCCAGTCGGGCGGCAGACTCTGCTGCTTCCAGCAAGCAGAACCCGTGTCTCTCCTCTCGGCCAGGCCGCAGTGACTTTCCCGAGCTTCGCTTTCATTTCCCAAATTATTAATAGTTATCTTTTACCCACTCCGAGGCCCTTTGGGTGCAGCGTTTGTTCCCAGATGCCTGAGAGCGCAACCCCAAATCCTTCGCCCAGAACCTGGAGATGGGTTTCTATTTGACCTCTGGGCCGAGGTGGGCCGGAAACGGAGGCCTGGGCCCCGCCGAGACTGGAAGGGGAAAGCGAAACTCCGAGCGGGGCGAGCTCTTTTCCGTTTCGCTCCTTTCTCTCGCATCCCTGGCGCGGGCCCCGCAACGACCCGGACCGACTCACAAAGGATTCCGTATGCTCAGCTTCCGGACCCGCTATCCCAGAGGGTCCGGAGGCCGCACCACTGGTAGAATAAACTGAAGACCTCAACTAGGTTTGAGAATCTCCATTATTTCCCCAGTCATTGGACAGTTAACTTGAAAGAGAGGCTTCGATCTGCAACCTTCCTTCCTTCTTTCGGAGGACCGATGCTTTCCCCGAACTGCCACCCCCATCCCTACCCCCATCTCCACCCCCACCCGCGCTCGGTTTTCTCCCGAAATGTATTTTCCTCATTTTGCAAAATTCCTGCCTTCATTTTAATATTGCAGTGGATAGGGAAGCAGAAGTTCCTATGTTAAAAATCGAAAACAATAAAAGCAAGGGCGACCGCTGTTGATCTTTTTCCTTCACTCTTGCCTTCTACTTTTAAGAAAGTCGCATTCTGGGGCTTCCCTGGTGGCGCAGTGGTTGAGAGTCCGCCTGCCGATGCAGGGGACGCGTGTTCGTGCCCCGGTCCGGGAGGATCCCACATGCCGCGGAGCGGCTGGGCCCGTGAGCCATGGCCGCTGAGCCTGCGTGTCCGGAGCCTGTGCTCCGCGACGGGAGAGGCCCCAGCAGTGAGAGGCCCGTGTACCGCAAAAAAAGAATAGAAAAGAAAAGAAAAAGAAAGTCGCATTCCAAACCACCGTATTTCTTTCCTCCCAAAAGAGAACTCGCTTAAGAATTCACCCCATTTCCGTTTCTCTCCGAGATGTGTCCCCGCCTGACTCGGATCTCTATCGAAGGCAAAAAGTAGGTAGAAGTGCAGATGGGACTGGGAAAATTAATAAGAATTATAACAACAGTAGAAATAATGGCGAAAGCAAACTTCGACCAACTCGTTTTGCAGAAGAGAGGGTCAGACTGAGGGTGGGAAATTCCCTCGTTTCTCAGGCGGTCACTTTCCCTGCTGCCTAGTTAAATATGGCTCTGTTGTATTTTTTTCCAGGACTGCAGTATCTTCCTTCCCCATGTTTTACTCGGTTCCTGGTTTCCTCCCTCTTGACCAGAAGTATCCGGGAATACTGGCGGTTATGATTATTTCAATATCCACTATTCTCCAATATTTCCACCAAGAATTAGTTTTGTTACTTACTTTACTGATCAGGTATGTTGAGGTTGCCCCCTGTGCTTTGGAAATATTCCCCTCCCTCCACTCCCCCAAGTTTGATGGACGAGATTTCCCCCACGGCCACCACCACCCCAGTCAGGTTAATGAAATAAGAAATGGCTACGGGCGGGAACTTCATTCGAGAGGCTCAGCCTGGAGCATCTCAGCGCCGGAGATCTGCAGAAGAACAGAGAAGGCAGTACCACACTTGGAGGCAAAGGAGCCCCTGTTGCTGCTCCGTCCACCTTGGCAAGTCCCCAGTGGAAGAGAAGGGCGAGGGTCTTGAGCTGAGAAAACCTGGATCACACCCCCCGCCCCCCGATTCCGTAGGCTGCTCTGAGCCTGAGAACTCCAATCGTACCCGCAGCCTAGAACCTGTAGAAAGGCCTCCTCATTTAGTCACCATGTCTGCAGGGCCACAATGTCCCCACAGCCCCGAAAGGAGTGGGGGGTGGGGAAGAGACTACATTCCAGGGCTCTGACCCTGGAAAGATAGAGATTTAGGCTAATACCTCCAGGTCTGGGATGCAGGCGGGATGGGGGGCGGGAGGTGGCTGTCTGGACACTCCCTCCCTCAGCTGGAGGGTGCGGTGGAAACTTGGGAGCCTGCTGCTCTCCGGGGCTCTGGAAAGACAAATTTTCTTTGGCAAAGGGAACGGTGTCGCGCTGTCGACACGGCAGACTATTTTTCTTGTTTCCTCGCAAGGTGGGGCGGCGGGCTGGGGGGAAGAAAGCAAGAAAGAAAGGGAAATTAAATCCACACGTGTTAAGCTTTGCTCAAAGGGCAGAATTCAAAACGGAGACGAAACTCGGATTCTTCCAGTTCTGGCTGCCCGCGGGCCTCTTTCCAGACAGCCCGGGTCTCACGGAGCATGGCATCCCCACCGGAGACAATTCGATCCGATGTTTCACAAAGCGTTTTATTTAAGGGGGAAGGGGCATGGTTTCTCTCCGTCTACCTGCGGAGAGGCAGAACACGTAACAGCAAAGAAAACACAGAAGATGGCAGTTGTGAGAATATTGACCTCCTTTAAGAAAGTTCAGCTTGCTATCGCCCCGTCAGCCCAGTGATTCAGGTAACACTCACCCTATGGCCGGGGTGAGCCAGGCCAGTGATTTTGGAAAACCCTAAGGTCTGATCAGGCTTTGGGCCTGTCTGTTTTAAGAGAACCTTAGAGGCTGTTTTGTAGACGCGGGAAGAGGCAGATTCATCTGCAGGGCTAAACCTCTCATCCCTTCCTCGTTTCTTTCTGGGAGAAACTTGCCGGAAAGGAGTTCTGCACCGGTGCAGGGGTGGAGGATGGAGGAGGCCACCCTGCCTGGAGCTGCGAGGGAAAACTCTAGTAATGACCTCGAGGAGGTGAAGGGAGATGGGTGGGGGCATGGATGACGAGGGCGGCCAAACCCCAAACTGGAAGGATCTATCACCAAAACGATTGCTTGGTCGAGACCTCTAATTTTTCTTCCCTTTCAGCTCGGGCCGAGAGCGCCCCAGCGGGTCGCCTCTGGGCTCCTTGTACTGGGTTTCTGGCCTTTGGGGGCAGCCTCGACAGCGACAGAAGGTTCCGGAAACGGGGACCCCAAACGCCTTGCTCCTCCGATACAGCCGTAATCACACCCGGAAAACACTGGGGTGAAACCGACAGAGGCTGGCCGTGGGGTGCAACTGACAGAGGTTCACGGTGGAAAAGTTCCCGGCAATTGTTTCCACAAGGGCCCTGGGTTTCCTGGTCGCCATGGCAACCCTGGAGTTCCCCTCGACCCCTCTCAACCACCGGGCGCCCGGAGGACAATCGCCGCGCACTTTCGCCGCGCGCCCTGAGGCCTGCAGGGCGCTTCCGTGCTTCGCCCTTGGCTTCCCAGAGCCTCTTCAGTGGGCTCAACACGGCAGGGATTGACAAAACTCCCCTCTTTTTATAAACTGGGGGAGAAAGATCGAGATTTAGTAGAACTTCTGCTGGGTAGGTCTCCAGCAAAAGCCCCCACTTTGAATGGCGAATGATGACCTCGGAGACGTGCGCTCACGCAGCGGGTGGGATACTTTCATCCGAGCCCGCATCCGGCACATCTCAGCTAGGGACCTGGGTCTTGAGGAATCCCAGGGGGTTCTCTTCACGCATACTGCCCACCCCCATGGCACCTGAGGCTCCCCGCGCGTCCGTCCAGGCAACGGTTTCTGCTGCCTGGAAAAAGTCTCCAAAGTGGGAGGAGAAAAGCCAGGAGCTAAAACTCATGGCATTAATGTCTGCCAGATCTCATTGAGAGAAAAAATAAATTATACTCCTTTTCCTTTAAGAGAGAAAAATGTTGGATTGTGGGCATACTATAAAGAGCATTAAATAATACTTGGGGGTTGCATTGCTTTCTCCTTGAAACTGCAGGGGAAAATGCCCCTCTGTGGGGTGGCCAATGGACAATACAGGACAACTTTTCTGTTCTCATTTTGGAGGCAGTAAGCCCTCAGAAAGAACCAGGCTGCTGACCAGCTTGGACGGCCGGGTTTGGCGGAATGGAGGTAGCCGAAAGAGCAGTTCCTGTTCTGAGTCCATCCCCGCCTCGTTTCACTCTCTGCTGTGGACCTCATTCATCTCCCAGCTGGTCAGGAAAGACAAAACTTCTCTCCCTCTACTTCCAATGGGGGCATCCAATGTCTCCAAAAACTCTGGGCTGGCCTTGCAGTGTTGCTACCCACTTTCTCCGTCTGAGTCTGGAAGACAGCCTGCAGGGGTTCCCTTAGCACACTCAGGCTCCCATTTCTTTCCTCCCCAGCATTTTGCATTCGTATCTGCGGAAGAGTCCTGCTTGTGTCCACACAGCCACAAGGAGAGAGGCTCAAAGGTCCACTAGCTTTCGAGATGCCATCAGAGCTAACATTTATGGCCAGGAGGTCCTGCAACATAGTTTCAGCTCAGCTAGTTCTAAATAGCTCCATGAGAAGGTGGCTCCTGGCCAGTCACATGCTGGTAGGACCTGAACCCAGGCACTCTGACTCCAGAAGCCAGGAGCTCCTCTTTCACAAGACAAGGCCAGGGAAGGGGAAGGAATGGGAAGAGGTCTCCTGGATTGCGGGCGGGAGGGGTGCGAAGGGCACTTTGTAAGCACCTAAAAGCACATTCAGTCGTGGGATAAACGCTTAGATCTCTTTTCGCGTCACCATCTCCTCTCCCCACTCTCACTGAGGAGGCAGGGGGACCCAAAAGGGGGCCTGTGGACACACAGCCCCGGATCCACAGCACTTGGCAGGATGGGACAGAAGATGGGGAGATGCTGAGTCCTCCTCTCCAAACCTCAGCGTTCCGTTCCCAAACCCTGGCCCGTGTTTATCACAGCTTCAAGCCAGTACACGCTGTCCCCTGGAGGGAGAGAAATAGGGTGGGTAGGGTAGAGGAGGAGAGGAGATGTGCCTGGCTCCTTTTCTTGAAACAAATAATTAAGCTCAGAGAGGGTGGGGAGAGTCACACAGCCTCTGCTGGAAATTCACCCAGCTCTGTGCCCATCCCTAGGCTTTGCACCTTCAGGAGGAGCCTGAAAGGGGACCCTAGCCGCTTGGGAGTGTGCGGGGCCTGTAGGCTCAGCCTGCTGAAGGCATGGAGCCGCCTGCAGTTCCCAGACACTCCGTGCTCGGGGTGGAGAGAGTGCGCCAGTGGCGTGGGTCTCAGGGAAGTCCCAGACCTCTTAGGGGCTCCAGACCTGGGATTCGGAGGAATCTGTGCCTGGCACCAGTCCTGCAGCCTCCCCAGCCGCGCCTGCCTTGCCTTCCCACTTCTAGACCCTTCTTCCTGCTACCCGTGTGCCCGGGAGCGCACCTCTGCCACACCGGCTCCTGGCGCAGCACTGGCTGCCGCAAATCCAAGTTAGGAAGGGAGGGACTCCTTTAGAAAGTGAGGAACTCTGAGATGCAAACCCCAGGACAGCTCCCCAAAAGGAGGCGCAAGTGATCCTCACTCCAGCTTCCTCCCGGGACCTGCCGGACCCCATGGCCTTCAGGGACCAATGCTTCCCTCCTCCATGCAAAATGCGAGCTCCGTTGGGCTGCCCCGTCTCCAGGATCTCCAGCACCACCTGCGTACCTCCCACTTCCAGGACCCTGGGGGACAGACACCAGCTGGGTTCTTGGGGTTTTATCCCCGACCTCTCCCATGCCAGTCCTCCAACAACAGCTGCCCCAAGGAGGACTGGCTCCTGGTACATCTTAGGGAGTGCCCAGGACCCAGGAGTGGGTCCCTGACTCCACAACAGCTGAATGTGAGCACAGGCCAGGGCTGGCTCTAGCTCACTCCCCGGCCTCCTGCCCAGTTTCCATCTTGTAACAAAGCTGGAGCTTCTACTGCCCACCTGGAGCGATGGGCCGTGTGTCTCCTCCTTAAGGATATGACATTATCCTTAAGTCTCTCTGGATGACTGTGTGTCCTCTGAGGAGGGACTTTGTGTGTCTCTCTGCTGTTGTGTTTGTGTGTGTGTGTGTGCTGTCGTGTGTCCCTCCTTGAGAGAGAACACTGAAAATACATATATATTTTCTCTGTGCATCTCCTTATGGGAAAACACTTGTGAGTCCCGGTGTCGGGGCCCCGAGTGTGTATGGTGCAGGTTGGTGTGGGTCCGTGTGTCCTTGTGGAATGCCTTGTGTCTGCGTAGAGCCTGCAGGGTAGCCACCACCCAAAGATCATCACGGGGCAACCGGTGTCCTGGGCTCATAACCCAGTGTTCAGCTACCCTCCTTTTTTATGGGCCACTTGTGTGATTATTATTTTTACCAAGAGCGCCAAGCGGAGGTCTGCACGCCTGCGTCTCCTGAAAGGCAGTCACAGCCCAGCTGTTCAGCTAGGAGGCCAAAGGGGCCGTGTACAGGCGGCCCGGGCCACCAGAGTCTATATTTGGAAACAAATTCCACAGTCACTTCCTGGGGATTGGCTGGAAGATGCCTGCGAGTAGAAGGGTCAGTGCTGTACATGAAGTCCCCTCTCAACCCTGCCACCCGGGGGCTTAGGGCCCACACTCCTGGCAGGTTGAAAGTGTCAGGTGCAATAAATGTGCCGGCCACACACCTGGACAGTAGGCAGGGTAGTTAATTCCTCTGCGGGCAGAGTGCAGGAGGGGGGCAGCTGATACACAAGCACGCCCCACCCCCGGCCCAGAGCATTCGCCCACACCCAGGTGTGCACGTGCGCCCTGCACACACCTCCAGAGCCCTCCGCAGTCCCAGAGGAAGGGGAGGCGGCTCTACGTCCCAACCATGTTTCCTTCTCGGAAGTTGGTTTCAAGGCATCACGTGCTGCATCCTGGCTGCCCCTGTAACAAGTGCCTGACCCGCCCCTCCCAAGTGGCCTTTACCTTGTCCCCCAAGGCCGTGGTCCTGATGGGCTGGCTCCAGGGTGGGTCTGCCCCTGGAGCCCTATCCATCCAGGGCCACAGCCACTTGCAGCCAGTCCTTCTGGGGTCCAGGTTGGGGCACAGCGCTCATCTGGGTTGCTGAGCCCATGCTTCCATCACTCCTGCACGGAAAGCAGTGAGGTTTCCAGCCACTTCTGTCCCACGGTGCTGGGAGGGAGCTGGCTTGACTGAGCTCTGTGTCCCGGCCCCTCGCTGATGCCACTGTCCTAGCCCTCTGTCCCCCAAGGGATCAAGCAACAAGGTACCCCAGACCCAGCCACTTGGGAGTTACTTGGAGCACACACAGCCGTGCACGGCCACCCACTGCATGCACAGGGGCAGCAGTTCTGTTCACACACACACACACACACACACACACACACACACACACACACACTGATTCTGTCACATGAATACACAGACTCCCTCCCATACTCAGTCTCATACAAGCTCCCACAGGCAAATACACACCCGCTTAGTCACACACACACTCTCATGCTCGTCGCCACACAAAGACCGGCCCACATTCACAGTCAGACACACACACAATCATGGTCACACACACGGCAGGCTCACACCTGCACATATGTGAACGTTAACCCAGTCACAATCACAGGCGGCCACACTGGCCCACAGTGACGCACAGAAAGCCACACACACAATCACAGTCCTTCACCCTGAGTCGCACACGCACACACACACACAGTCATATTCACATCCATTCATCCATGGTTTGCACTCAGTCACTGTGTCCACCCCTACCCTGGACGCTCAGTTCTCCCCTCCTGCAGCCTGCACACGGTGCCATTAGAGGTGGGGTGCCCCTGCCCAGCCGGGCAGTTATTGGGTGACACGATCCGGGATCGTTACCAAGGCACGGGGGGCTCCTCTGGAGAGAACCCCTTGAGTCAACTCCCCCACCCAGGCAGGAACTCTCCAGGTCAGGAGGAGGAAGGACACATGGGGTTTTGCAGCAGGCGAGGGAGAAGCCTCTCTCCAGCTCTGCCCTCAGCCCTGCAGCCCGCCTCTTCCCTAGCTGCCTGTCAACCGCCCACAGAGGTCCCGGGGCTCATCTAGGGAGTGGGACCCAAGGGAGCCCTCAGCAATAACTAGTCCAACTCTTTGATTTTACATCTCGGGAAACTGAGGTCTAGAGGCACAGTTCACAGGTCTAAAGACCGGGAAGGAAACAGACACAATTCCCAAGGATTTTGGAGCAGAGCTAGGACTGGGGCCCCCATCCTCTGCCCCTCATGCAGACCACACTGCAAGATTACTGGACACGCCACCCACCACTGCCGTCACCGCCCTTCCACCTACTGGCCCAAGGATGCCTGAGCGACCCGCCCATAAGCAAAAGTGAGTCATCAGACCACATCTCATTCCTGCTTACAACCCTCCAAAGGGCAGCTCAAAGAGCTTATGATAAAATCCCAACTCCTGGACTTCCCTGGCGGTCCAGTGGTTGACTCCGCAATTCCACTGCAGGGGGTGTGGGTTCAATCCCTGGTCAGGGAACAAAGATCATGCAAGACGTGCCACGGCCAAAAAAAAAAAAAAAAAAAAAAGTCAATGGTTCTTTAGGAATTCCTGGCGGTCCACTGGTTAGGACTCCACGCTCTCACTGCCAAAGGCTCGGGTTCGATCCCTGGTCGGGGAACTATTAATAAGATCCCACAAGCTGCGTGGCACAACCAAAAACAAAAAACACCAACCAACTCCTTTCTGTATCTTTAAGGCCTTGCACGAGCTGTCCCCTCCCGGCCCCTTCCACCTCATCTCCCGCCCCCTTTGTGCCTCCACGTTCCATCTGCTTCCTTCTCTGTTCCTCATTTGCACCAACCCTTGTTCCCACCCCAGGACCTTTGCATGTGCCACTGCCTCTGCTCCCAGCTCTCCTCGTGGTTGCCTCCTTCCATCACCTTTGTTATGTGTTTGTTTATTATCTGCCTCCACCATAGGCTCTAAACTGCCTAGGACAGAGATTGCGACTGTCTCATTCAACACAGCATCTGTCCCTTCTACATGGCACTAGAGAAATGTCAGTTGACTAGAATATATGAAGGTATTGTAACAGATGGGCTCAGACCCAACGATGTGGAGACATAGACAAAGCATATCTACGGAATCAATAAAATGCATAGGACGCACAAGACTGTAGGACTCTCCCTGCTCCATGCAATAAAATAAGAATAGAAGTCTGAATGTGGTAAGTTTGGAGGGAAGAAAACGTCCCTGCAGCGTATTTTTGGTTTTCGGAGCCGCTCCCTCTCTCCCTGCCCCAAATGCCCCCTACCCTGGACTGTCCCTCCCCTGTCCTCTGGGCCTTTCTTTTGTGCCCCCTTCCATCTGTTCCCAGGAGCCTGGACAAGCAGCCAGCAGATAAGTGAAAGTGGTATTTTTATAGGCTGATAAAAAAACATGCTTATCTAGAAAGCTCTGTCCCATCTCCCCAATGTCCCTAATTGGCCATTTGCCCAATGCCCTCTCCACTGGGGCTGCAGACACTCTCCCCGCTTGCCTCTGCCCTTGCGTCTGCCCCGTTCCCCTCTGCCCTTCCCCCTCTGCCGGGGTGGGGAGGGAAACCTTTGCCAGAAGGATTTTGGGGATCAGAAGGGAGGTGAGAGACGATGGGGAAGGGGACGGGTGGTGGTGAGGGAGGGTTCGCACTTCTCCAAGTGGGTTTGCTATGCCACTATTTAATGGTGCCAACTGTATTAAATTCTATACTCTTGCAGCCTCTTAAATCCATTTATGGCCCATGCTAGACCCTGAGCTGTAATAATAATAAAAATAAAAGAAAGGATTTATGCACCCTGGGTGTGGACCCGTCGCCGGCAGAAAAAAAAAAGAACTGTTTCTCGCTGATCTTGCTGGCCTGTCGCCCGCCCCCTGACCTCCTGTTTTTCCCTGGGTGGAGGCTCCCAGGGGCCAGGGAGGAGGACAACTGGGCTTCTGGTGAGAGGGGAGATTTAGGGAGCTGAGTGAAGAGTCAGCTTAAAAGGAACATTTGCTGGGCTTTTCCCAAACTGATTTTTCTAGACTAATCTCTCCACTTCTCTCTCTTGGGTTCACGGAGGAGGGCACTCTTGTATTCTATTTCTTGTATTCTATTATATTTAGAGCAGATCTGGACCCAAAGTGTGACCAGGAACTGAGGAGAGAGCAAATATCTGGGGTAGAAAACGCCTGGAGAGGAAGCTGGCTGTGTGGGCTGGCTCAGCTCCCAGGCATTGCCACAGGTTCAAATTCTGACCCTGTCACTTCTGGTAGTGGACCAAACATTGCCCACCACATGATACCCATGCCCTTGGGTAACCCCTTCCCACATTGACACTGAACTTGGCCTCTGTGACGTGCTTTGGCCAATGGGATGACTAAACACCTTGTACATTTCTGCTATCCTGTCCCTCTGTCTTCTCCCTGTGAAGCCAGGGCTAGCCTGCTGGAGCATGAGACTCAGAGCTGAGCCAGCCCAGTTGTCCCAGCCAAGGCCATAGATACATAAGAAAGACCAGCCAAGATCAGGAAAACCACCTATTGACTGAAGGTGACCACAAGCATCTGAGTAAGCACCAATTGGCAGACATTTGCAGCTAACCCATAGACTCATAAGGGAAAATAAACGTTATTGTTGTAAGCCACTGGTGGTAGTGCTTATTTGTTATGCAGCACTATCATGGCAGTAGGTAACTGATACAAGGTCTTGTGCCAAATCCAGCCCTGACTATCCCCACATTCCAGTTTTTAAGGAAAGACGCTTTAAGGTTCCAGCTGCAAATTCTCAGGCTTTAATTTCAAGGGTTGGTTATTTAAAGCACGAGAAATAGATTGGCGCTTCTGGCTTCAGACCATGGAAACTGGAGGAGACAAGGAGTCGGGGAGAGTTCCTATAAAGTCAGGTCTACATTGAAACAATTTCCTGGTTAATCTGAAACACATAGATCTGGGTTTAGTGAGGCAGGATGAGTGAGCACTTTCCGAGAAACACTACAGCAGGTTTTTCTGTAGAACGCATTATCAGGCCAGAGTAGACAACGTCCATTTCCTCCTCTGGATACAGCACTCTGATACCCCCTGGGAAGCAACCCATTCTTCAATTACCCAAGAGGCGGCTAATTAGCATATTCCATCCCCCAGCTATAGTGATTGGTTCAACAATGAGCATGTGTCCAAATCCTATCCAATCAGAGGCTATTGTGGGACTTTTGCCAGAAATATTGGAAAAAGAAGATGTCCGTCTGTATAGCACTGATATATTCAGTGTCTTATAATAACCTGTAATGGAAAAGAATCCGAAAAAGAATTTATATATATTATATATGTATACCTAAATCAATTTGCTGTACACCTGAAACATTGTAAATCAACTATACTTCAATGAAAAAAAAAGAAGGTCTCGGTCTACCGGACTTAGAGTTTTAAGGATGGAAAGCCTAGTGCCGCTGATAACCATCTTGCTCCACCAAGGGAGAGCTGCCCAAAAGGACAAGCGCCTGACATCCTTAGGACTTAGTATTCCCACATGTAAGAAGAGATAATAATTGTGTCCCCTCTTAGAATTATTAGGAGGGTTTGAATGAGATAATACACGAAAAGCTACCAGGCGAGTGATCCGTAGATGTTAGCTATTGTGATGAATTCGGTGTAACCATCGGCCTAGATCTGTATCTGATATTTAACTTGTAACTAAAAATAAACAGATCCTTATAATGATGCTTTCCATGTGTACATGGATGCCGGCAAACATATTGTATGGCATATACTTCCAGATGAGCTAGTAAAATTCCAAGCTGGTCTTTCTAAGCAAAGAAAATCCTAATCTTAATCAGGCATGTCCTTTGACTTGCTCTTGTGAGGGGAGGTTTGAAATGAGCCACCCTGAACTCTCCCCGGTCACCAGAGGCACAGATGTGGTCACCACAGAAGGTACCGTGTGCAGAGGGTCAGTTGAGTTTGGGTTACATTTATTCTCAGGACCGTCCTCACTGTCTCCGTCTCCTCTGGGGCTGTGTTAATTTCCTAGGGCTGCTGTAACCAAGTACCACGGACTGAGGGGCTTAAACAACAGAAATATATTATCTCACAGTTCTGGAGGCCAGTCTTGGAGCTGAGACTTGTCAAGCAAGGTACATCACCCCAAATTTCTGCCTCAGCTCATTTGACTCAAATCTCTAGGGAAAGGTGGGGCACGCTTCTTTGGAAAGAGGAAACTTCCGGGTGAGACATTGGCTCACGCTGCGTTCCCAAGGAAGTGTCTGCAATGTGGCAGTGAATGAAGCTAAGATTGCACAGTGTCTTCAGCAGCTCAAAACCCAAAAGCAAGGGTGTTGGTTCAAACACCTGGAGCCATCTGGGCACCGTTTTATGACAACACAGCTACAGGCTGTTGCGGTCCAGTTTTCCCACCACACACCCACCCCCCGCCCCTGTAGCTCATCAAGTAGTCACGACTCAATTTACATAAAAAGACATTGAATGAATGTGTGTTGACCCATCTGCCACGAGGAGACCTCTGTCACTGACCTGGAACAACTTACATTTCAATGAAGGAAGATGTTTGCACAGCCCACGTGGGTCACAAGGACTACGTCCTCTTTTCCCAAGAATATTAGTATCCATTTATTTATATCAAAGCCTTATTTCCCCTTTCACACCCCTTAAAAGGAAAAGCAAACCACTGGGGGAAGCAATATACCAAGAGACCCCCAGGAAGTTATTAAGCAATAATAGGGGGTGGTCTTGCTCTATAGCTCCTCTCACGTTGGATTTTGAAGACGGTTCAGAGAATGGTTCTAAAGTCAAGGTGGCTGGCTTAAGGGTTGGGAAATCTGAACTAAGGCCTTTCATCTCTCTGCCCACGTTTTTGCTGAAAGTCATTGCCGTCTGCACGGATCTGGATGGCCAGAGGGTCGAGCTAGCGGTCACTCATACCAGCCACCGCCCAGCTTTTGCATCTCAGTAGCCCTGGGCAGTTGCTTTCATTCACGTACCGCCCATGGATTCCATGAAACACGTTTCCAGTGCAGCTCAGTAGCTGGATCCCCTGTGAAGGGCATTAGTGGACTTGGGTGACTATGGGTGAGTTACTAAACTTCTCTGAGCCTCATTTCCTCTTCTACAGAATGGACACACTTGTACCTCTCTTCTAGGATTGCTAAGAGGATTAAGTAAGATATTCATGTTTATCACTTAACACGCCACTGCCAGAGGGCCACCAGATGTGATAAAATTATCCTTCTTCCTCTCTGTGGTCCATGTGTAGAATGTATAGAACTGAGAAAGCTTGTTTCCTTTAACCCACAACAAAGCGTTCAGGCCTTTTAACAGGAGGAAAAAGAGCCACTCCTGAGTAGATTGTCCCTCTGCCTCACGATTTATCTGAAGCCTTGAGACTGTGAACACCCACCTTGCAGGGAGATTTTGAGGATTGTAAGTAAGGCCAGTGGCATGGTTGGCACAGTGCAGAAGCACGATGGCTCGAGTATAATTTCAATCCTAAGTGGTGAATCAGAGGAAGACACCCATGAGACTGCATTTACTGAGCTTTAGCTCCCTGCTGTTCCCTTTACACCCCGCTTCAGCTCAAATATTGGCACTTAGTTAATGCTTCAGAGGTCTAAGGCTGAGAGCTTCTTTTCCACCCCTTTCTCCAGACCAGCTGGAAGAGATCTGAGCTATACCTGGAATTCATTTAATACTCTAACTCCATCTTATTCCAACCTCCAAGGCTACCAAGGAGGGGCTTGCAGTTTCAATAAATATTGCTAGTGTCTACCGTGTGCCCAGAAATATTCTTTGTGCTGAAGTTGCAACAGTGACCAAAATCAGTAAACATCTCTGCATTCAGGAAGCTCATATTCTAATGTCATGCTTGTCAACCACAGATGAATAAGGGGCTTGGACAACTCTGTATCAGTTGCATCCTCCCTGGTTTTCTCTCCAGTGCAATTCTGGAAAGGATCATGCAGGGTTTTACTTGCAAAGTCAAGGGCGGAATCTACCCCTATGGAGAGGTAAATAGAGACACAGATACACATACAAATACATAGCTCGAGCTACAGAAAAGGATTTGAGTATGGGCATTGCATCAGGCATTTTACTAAATGTAGCACTTTCTTTAACTCAAATTTAATCCTCACAGCAACCTAGGAGATAGATACTGTTATCGTCTCCTGTTTATGGATAAGAACACTTGAGGCTCAGAGAATAAAAGTGATGTGGTTTAATAAAGAATCGCTTCAGAACTCCACCATAATTGGTGTAAGGGAAGCCTGTGAGGAAAACCTCAATTATGGGAATGGATTAGAGGGTACGAAGTCAATTCAGACAAGTTGGAATACGAAGCAATGGAAATGGTCTGAGTGTAAGTGATTCAATAAAGGAAACCAAAGACCTTTATGTTTTCACAGGAAGGCTGCCTTCCTGAACAAATCTTAAGAGTAACCCAAACCTGTAAGCAGACACACCTAGACGAAGATGACCTAAAATGGCCTGTGGGCTTAAGGTAGCTCCAAAATGTCACATGGTCTTTGAAAACCCAGCACCCATAAACGTTTGGCCAACGAGCCGCAAGAAATCGTGAGCCAGTAACACAGGAATCTTTGACGGGCTTCCTTCACAGCCCACTTCCATGGAGTTCACAGGAGCCAAAGGTTTGGGGTAATGCCGTATTAGATCTCTAGCGAAAGCCATCGCTATCCAAAGGATAATTTCCCTCCCACCATCACAGTCCCAGGGATGGTGGCAGGGAAAGGAAGAAAGAAAAAAAAAAAGAAACATTACGTTCACAAAAATATAAATGGAAACGTCAGACAAACCCAAATGGAGGGACATTTTCCAAAACAACTGGTCTGTACTCTTCAAAAATGTCATGGTCAAGAAAGACAAAGAAAAGCTAAGAAATTCTTCCAGATTGAAAGAGAGCAGCACATATCAACTAAATACAAGGCATGATCCTAGGTTGGGTTTTTAACTGGTTGGGGCAGAGGAGACGGGATGACTAAGAAGACCATTATTGGGGCAGCTGATGGAAGTGAAGTGTGGATTTGGTAATAGTGTTGAATCAATATTGTATTTTCTGATTTTGGTAACTGTGCTGTGATTGCATAAGAGAACATCCTTGTGTTTAGTAAATGGTTGCTGTTGCATTGAGAATAAAAGGAACAATGTCTCTAACTTAGATGGTTCATTAAAAATTATGTGTGCATATCTACATGTGTATATAAAGGTATCCATATATATATATGGAGAGAGAGAGAGAGAGAGAAAGTGAGCACTCGTTGGCTATAAACCCAGAGCATCCAGTAACAACTATGTGGAAAGACTTTATCTGATGATGAATCCAACAGAGAAGGAAACAGAGCCAAAAGATGAAGAGGCATTGTTGAGGTCCTTGATGCAAATATGCCTGAAGCCGACGTGCCCTTAGACTTCCCAATTTAATGAGGCAATAAAACCCTCTCCTTTTGATTTCTTTTCTCACTTAAGCCACTTTGAATTGTGTTTCTGTCCATTGAGTGGTCTAAGTTGAGAACTGCATGGGTCCTGACAATTACTGCTATGTTGTATGGCCACTAGGTTGCCGGCACTCTGCTTGGCAACAGGTGTACGAAAACAAATAAGACCCAGTCCCTACTCTCAATGGCCTCACCATGGTCTAATAAGGAGATGGGCATGTAACAAACGATTACACTATGATGACATCTGATTTTTCTCAACCTCTCCTCTCTGCTTGAAATAGCCTCTCCTCTTTTTCTCTGCCTATCCAAATTCTCATCTCATTCTGGCCTGGAAGGGTCAGCCCAAGCACTCTCGTTCATGAGCCTTCATTGACCACTGTTTATAGAAAGCTCAAACCATCAAACGTCCATGACGCATGACACTGCATGCCGTACCTTGCCAGATGTGTTCATCGCTCATGGGAATAAAGTGTATAGAGACTGGTCTGTAATCACAATTAAGAACTGCTTTGGAATTCATTAAATCATATAAATAGTCCAGTTGGTGACTGGAAGGGCATGTGGTAGTGAGGGGGGTGGTGGTTAATGACATTTGCCAAGAGGGAGTAGCTGAAAAAAGATTCTTAGATGAACATGAATTTCTCAGGCCTGAGCAACCATCAGAAACATCTGACAACATGAACTGCATCTTGAACCATGAATCTGGGCCAGAAGCTCTTTAGAACATTTCAGCCTGATTAAAAATGACTGCATTTCACCGATTCCAAAAATCTTTACCTAAAAATTATGATGAGTTAGAATCACTGGGGATGAGTCACCCTTCTCGTGTGATAACATTTCTGGATGACAACATGGCTGTGAATTTGCCAAGAAAGCAACAAGAAGGCAGTACTTCGAGCCAGTTTCCACTATTATCTTTTTGTTGTTTGTGTGTCATCATCTTGGCTCTAAATAGAGCCTAAATCCATGTCTGTATACGGCTAATCACCAGGATTATAGAGTAGAGACTTCCGTGAATAGATATTCTATATGCTTTATGTTAGCTTGCTCAGGCTGCCATAGCAAAGTACCACAGACTGAGGGGTGGGGGGCGCTTAAACAGCAGCAATTGATTTCCTCACCATTCTGGAGGCTGGAAGTCTGAGATCAAGGTGTTGGTGGGGCTGGTTTCTTCTGAGTCCTCTCCTTGGCTTATAGATGGCCGCCTTCTCCCTGTGCCTTCACATGGCTTTTCCTCTGTCTGTGTTTTTGTGTGTCCTAGTCTCTCCTTCTGTGGGGACACCAGTCAAAATGGACTAGGACCCAGCTGTATGACCTCATTTTACCTTAGTTACCTCTTTAAAAGACTTGCCTCCAAATACAGTCACATTCTGAGGGACCAGAGGTTAGAAATTCAACGTAAGAATTTTTAAAGGACACAATTCAGCCCACGACACACTCTTACTTACCTGTTGAGGACGGAAGGAGGTGCCAGGCACCGTGCAGACGCTTTACATGCCTTTATATACTTAATTCTCCCAATAACCCCATAAAGATGACACGATCATCCCCATTTTACTGATGAGAAAACTGAGGTTCAAAATGCTTAAGTAACTTGAACGAAGTTACACAGCTGCTAAATGTTCGAGCTGGGATTTCAATCAGGTCTGACACTAAATCCTATGTGGTTTTTTGGGTTTTTTTTTTTTGTTTTTTGCGGTACGCGGGCCTCTCACTGTTGTGGCCTCTCCCGTTGCGGAGCACAGGCTCCGGACGCGCAGGCTCAGCGGCCATGGCTCACGGGCCCAGCCGCTCCGCGGCATGTGAGATCTTCCCGGACCGGGGCACGAACCCGTGTCCCCTGCATCAGCAGGCGGACTCTCAACCACTGCGCCACCAGGGAAGCCCTCTAAACCCTATGTTTTTAACCATCACCCTCAAGTGGCCCATACTTTGGCCATTCTCAAGGTGCTTTGAAGTGTAACCAGATAAACTTTAGGAAAAAAAAAGGTTAATATTTATATATTCATTTTCATGCATATTATTTTTGAAAAAGACTAACCCACCGAACTCATGGGCTCAGAATGAGCCCAAAGTAGATATTCAGGTCTAGAAAAGTGAATAAAAAGTAAATAGAATAGAGAGTGCTTGGATAAGGCAAAAATCATGAGGTGAGTTCGAATAAGGACCAGATTTGAGGAAGGAATGACCTTTGTAGTATATAAACGCACACAAACGCAGTACCAAGTCCCCACACCACTCCTTGTCAGCTTGACACCCATACATCTCATTAAACTGTATTTAATCCCCAAATAACGACATCAACCAAGTAGTTCTGCCTGACATGATACAACTACCCCACATACCGCTGACAACATGCTAACTCTTACCCCACCAGGGGATACAAACTCCCTTTTCTGTCTTTGAGTAATGCCCAGTCTCCTTTCTTCTCCTAGCTAATTTACACAAATAAAAAACATCTACTTCATCACTGACCTTGCTTTCAATCTCTCTCTTTTTCCTTCGCTCTTTCTCTCTCTCCTTCTTCCTCTCCCTTGCTCTCGCTCTCTCTCTCTCTCCCTTTCTCTCTCTCTATCTCTCTCTCTCTCTCTCGTTCTCTCTCCAACCCTATTATCCCCACATCATCTCTGGAAAACTAAGCCAACCAGTATACCGTTAGGACTTGGCTGAAACAGTAGGTTTGGACCCTTGGTTACGTTTACTTCTGATTTTTTCCCTTCCCCCGAGGAGATGTTGCATTGTTTCCCTGCAACCAACAACAGCCAGCATCTTTCATCAGTTCTTCACCATGGATTCTGGGACTTTATTAGCAAATGAAAATGGCCCAACTCCAACTGACATCAGTGGGGTCTCAGCTAGGAGCAAGGCCAGAGCATTTCCGGTGGCCTCAAGCCTCAGACAAACCACTTTGAAGAGAAGCCAGTTGGTTTGACTTAAGCTACCAGTGAGCTATCTTGATATAAAAAGAAGCTGAATTTAGCTGACAACTGATTGAAGAAATTTCAAACACAACTAGTTGGAGTTATAACATCTTGGCCGTGGGGCAGAGAGGCAAAGGAAAGAATGAATTTGGTCAGGCAGGACGTTGTGAAAACAACTAATTAAATCCCATCAAGTAACCAATTGTTTGCAAAACAACCGTTGGATTGAGTTGCATCTGTGTATTTTCCTCTGCCTCTCATCTCTTTACTACCTAAATTAGTTTAAGTAGAAAAACAAAGTCTTAACATTTTCGCATACCAGAAATTGGCACAGTAACGAGAAAAATTCCCTAACACACCATTATAATGCGCTCCTTTTATCTCCTAAGGAAAACCAATTTCAAAAGTTAAGATTTTTTTTTCTGAAATGTTTTGGATATGTATGCAACAGAAAAATGGTTTCTGGACGTCCAGCCAAATATAAGGTACAGAAAATAATATCTTTATACATCAGATCTTTTATTTTCACTAATTCAGAAGGAATCACCTCCACGCATCCGTCTATGTTTCTTCCCAGCAGCCTTAGGTTGCAAGGCTAGAAAGTAAAATTATTTTTTCCTTGCGATCTGGAGAACTAGACACCCAGAAAGGTCGAGCGATCTGCCTAGGGTCACACAGCAGTCATCGTCTGGCCCAGTTCTGGATTTCAAGGCTCTGCTCCATTTTGTCCACTCTGGGTTATCTGATATATAAATTTAACAGAAATTCCTATTGCTTATTTTCAAGCTTATAAAATGATAACTAAGAAGAATTGTCCAGTTTGGGCCTTGAGATCATTTAACTTTGGAAAATGTTTTGTTTTTTTTTTTTGAAAGTGTATCCTTGATTAGAGTCTGGCCAACAATGCCATAGTCTAATGCAGCTGTAATAGTCTTACTACTATCATGGCTACTAGTTACTGAGGGTTTACCACCTGTATAGCTCTTTTAATCCCCACCTCAACTTTACGAGCTAGCTCTTTTTTTTTTAAGATTTTTTTTGATGTGGACCATTTTTAAAGCCTTTATTGAATTTGTTACAATATTGCTTCTGTTTTATGTTTTGGCTTTTTGACCAGGAGGCACGTGGGATCTTAGCTCCCCGATCAGGGATTGAACCTGCACCACCCCCGCATTGGAAGGCCAAGTCTTAACCAATGGACCACCAGGGAAGTCCCTACAAGGTAGCTCTTACGTCCCCTTTTTACAAAGGAAGAAACTGAGGCTCAGTAAAGCAAGGGCTGCCCAAGGTCACCTATGCAAATGTGACACTGAAAATGTTTCGTGAAGTCAGCAGTGTACAAGTCCCAGCGATTCTTTGGGGTACCTACTTGGTAGAAACTCTTGCGCACAGAAAAATGACTGGGATACGAGAAGAAGCGGGTACAAAGATGTTCACTGTATCACTGTTTACAGTGGTGAAAAAAGGGAAAAAAATCTACATATCCGTCAGCAGAGGAAGTGACCTTGGGCTAGTTACTTACCCCTGTATGCCTCAGTTTTCTTATCTGGATAATGAGAATAATAATAGCAGCTATCTCATAGGTGTGAGGATTAAGTGAATTCATTATAGAAAATGCTAGAACAGTGCCTGGCACATGGCGAGTGCTATGCATGTGTCAGCCGCAATTATTATTCTAAAATTAATTGCTATGTAGCAACTAAAGATTATCTATTTATATAATATATGCAATTACATGTCATATCTATTTACCAATACAAATTAAACTCAGAAATATAACATTGATGGGACTTCCCTGGTGGCGCAGTCGTTAAGACTCCACGCTCCCAATGCATGGGGCCCAGGTTCGATCCCTGGTCAGGGAACTAGATCCCACACGCATGCCGCAACTAAGAGTTCGCATGCCACAACGAAGGAGCCCACGAGCCGCAACGAAGAAGCACATGTGCTGCAACTAAGGAGCCTGCCGGCCACAACTAAGACCCAGCACAACCAAATAAATCAATTAAATTAATATTTTTTAAAAAGAAAGAAATATAACATTGAGTGACAGAAGCAAACTGGAGAACTATGTACAGAATATGAGATTCATGCAAATTAAAAAAGTACAAACCAAATTTTTGTAGTGCTTTTGGAGAAGTGCCTATTTTACAGAAGTACAAAAATGTGGACTGCTGGTATTTACCAAAATTACAGTCATGGTTACCTCTAAGGAGAGGAAGAAATATGGAGATGAGATCAGAAAAGGGAAAAGCACATCAACTTTATAATATTTTACTTGTGTTATTAAAAAAAAAGATTTGAAATGAATATGACCACATGTTAATATGTGAAGTTTTCTTTCTGGGTGTTAAGTACACAGGAATTAGATCTATTCATCTATGCACCATGTATTTAAAGAATTTTTTCCAAGTGCAAAGAAAAAGCACACAGAGTTTTTGCTTATGTCGCTGTAAGAAGTTCACACTCAGCACATTTGTGACCTTGCTGTCCTCTTATGTTTTTGGCTTCTTTCCTGGAAGGGAGGAGGGATAAATTTTACTGACTGATGACCAAAAAACAAAAAAGCTTCATTACCATCCGACGGTACAATGTCTTTGCAAAGAACTACGAAATCATTTTCAAAACACATCTCCAGGGAGGAACCCAGCATTCACTGTTTGTCTCTATAAGGTACAGAGACTTCCAGCCACGCCCTAAACCGCAGACCCCAGCCTGAGAAAGCCCTCCATTGCCAACCTGCCAGTTGTCCCAAAGGAATACAGGGGAAATACCATCTTCCAATGGCCACACAAAAAAACACGGTGCAGAGATAAGATTCAATTTAAGTAAACAACGCTGGAACACACCTATGAAAGGGAATGAGTTTTTATCCAGAAGAATTCATTTCAAAAGTCGATAGTTTATAGTGTGTTTCAGCCTTAAATTTATTTAAATTTGTAAATGCCACTCTACTTTTTAATATGACCACAAACATTTTCAAGTTTAATACAGATTCCTCTCCTTAGTGAATCTGACCCACATTCAAAGGGACCAGACTCTGGGTTCAGGCACTACCTTCAACTTTTGGTATCACACACACACACACACACACACACACACACACACACACACACACACACACGTAGTAATGGAAATACCAGTTCTACTTTGTAAAACACCCCCCACCCCACCTCTCTATTTAGAAGAAGCCAGGATTAGAGAAGTTAAGCATCCTTTCCCCTTTTGCAAATGTTGCAACTTGTAAGATTGTTCCTCTGATGGTAGAAACTTAATTCCTCAGTTATTTTTCCAGCTATGGTCTAAGACACTATGACCTACGTGAGAAAGGAACCCAGTGAAAGAGAATAGGGCAGAAACGCTGCAAATGGAGCATGATTATTTATTATTGATTCTAATATTAAAAGCTAATATTCGTTGCACGTTTTCCTTGTGGCAGGCAAAATCCTAGATGCTTGGCGTGTTTTGCCACATTTACTCCTCATAGGAAACCTTTAAGGCAGGTATCAGCCCCATTTTACAGATGAGAAAGCCAAGGCAGAGAAGTCGAGGAAACTGCCAGAGGTCCAGAACAAAAAAGTCACAGCCCAGTATGTGCACCCAGGCACCTGGGCCCTTACCCAGCAGGCCATGGCTATTCATTGACTCTAAAAGCTTCAATTAAGAAGAAATTAATCATGCATAGATTATGTCCAGAAAATATACAAGATAGGAGCCATAGCTGGGATTGCCTGGAAAGAAGGAAACTGGAAGACTGCGGAAGGAGCTGAGATGGAGACATATTTTCACTGTGTGACTTTTTAAAGAGCTCAAATTGACTTTTTATAATATGCAAGTATATATGAAACTAACACACGTGTTGATATCTTGGGTGTGCAGTAAGCACCTTGGACATCCTAGGTGCTCAAGAGCTATTGGCTGACTTGGCCATGAGTTAGTCCCAGCTGCCAAAGAATAGGATTCCTAGTATCTTCCTGGGGTATTGCTCTGGTAGGAAAGGAATGCATTTGAAGTTGAAAGGCATCACATGCAGAAGCCCAATCCTCAGATAAGAGGAAGTTTGGTAAGGGCCCCAGCTCCTAAGTTAAAGGGCTCCCCACAGGAATCTTAGCCCCACATCCAGATATTAACCGAGCAATTTTACGAAGCCATATTCTCACACCCCATTACCTTTCAGGGCTTAGAGCTGGCTCCAGGAATGAAGACCAGCTAGGATTTATGGGAACGGCTGTAGGAGCCGGAGAAAAGGACAGGACTTGGGACCAAGTCCTTCTGAATCACCGAGTAGGTTTCCTGTGAAGAGCTGAGGGATGTGCCTGACTTGCTTCTGTCTCCATGTTCAAGTCCACCTCTCAATGCCATCTGCTGCCATGTATTCTAGCAAATTATCTTTGGTTTTACATTGGAACCAAGTTGACCTGCCTTGGTCTGGACTTATTTGTTCTCTTTCTAGTATTTTATTTGCACTCATCCACTTGTGAGTGGTGCGAGATGGGGTGCGGATCACGGGACGGGACAGGAACGGGAAGAGTTGGAAAAAGAAAAAAGTGGACAAAGAGAAGATCAGACGGCAGTTATTTGGCTTAGGAAACAGGCTCTCTGGGATAGAAAGCATCTTACTAAGTGTGTGACCTTGGGCAGGAGATTTGCCTCTGAGAGCCTCAGTTTACCCACCTGTAAAATGGAGCTAAGGATGCCTCTTTGGGAGAACGGATGTGAGGATGAAATGAAATGTTTTAAAAGTGGTTGGCCCAGCCGCTGCGCATGGCGAGTGTTCATCAGATGGTAACTGTTATTCTGGAAGGGGAAGGAGGACAGAACATGGCAATATGGGGGCTACTGGGAAAACGACCATGTGAACAACAACCACTTTTTATTATTTTTTCAATTCATTTAAAAATCACTGTGGGTACAGACATGCAAAACAACGAAAACGTAGAAAAGACTATATGGTGGAAGTAACTTTTCCTCCCTCAACTACGCAGTTAGCCTCTGGGAGTAACTATGGTGACAGGGTGACAGGGTCCTGTACCCCCTTCTGTAGAGCCTAAACACACACAATTGTACACACACATGCAATTGTACTTCCTCTGACAAATGACAAACATCCTTTACAAACCATTCTGCCCTTCGCTTTTAATCATTTTTTACTTACATCTCAGAGAACTTTTTTTAAAAATTTTATCTATTTATTTATTTTGTGGCTGCGTTGGGTCTTCCTTGCTGCATGCGGGCTTTCTCTAGTTGCTGTGAGCGGGGGCTACTCTTCATTGCGGTGCGCGGGCTTCTATTGCGGTGGCTTCTCTTGTCGCGGAGCACGAACTCTAGGCGCACAGGCTTCACTAGTTGTGGCATGCGGGCTCAGTAGTTGTGGCACACGAGCTTAGTTGCTCCACGACATGTGGGATCTTCCCCGACCAGGGCTTGAACCCGTGTCCCCTGCATTGGCAGGCAGATTCTTAACCTCTGCGCCACCAGGGAAGCTCCTCAGAGATCTTTTCTTATCGGGACATATAGAAAGCCCTCCATCTTTTCTCTAGCTGTATAATATTTTAATGCTCCTTTTACCATCATTAGTTTAACCAGATCCCTGTTAACGTCTATCAGATCGCTTACCAAATTCTGCTATTACAGCAGTGCTGCGTTGACTGTCCTTATACGTGTGTCATTTTGCGTATGTACGACTGCATCCGTAGGACCAAGACCTCAGAAGAAAATGGCTGAGTTAAAGGATCGTGCTCTCCTATGTTTAATGGGTATACCCAATTGCCCCCATACTGGTTGTAACCATGTATCCTCTCCCTATCCATGTTTGAGAGTGGCTGTTTCCCACATCCTCATTAGCACTGCGAGTTAATTAAACATTTTCATCTTCACCAATCTTCTTACTGGTTTCCAGCTTCGTGAGTGCTAGGCAATCAATGACTTCAGAAATAGGGCTCACCAGCCAGCTGCTTCAGTCATTCCAGAAAGCCAGACTTAAAGAGTATGTGCTTAGGAAAATGAATAGTCATTCTGCTACCAGTATTTCTTTCCCGGAAGTCACCTCCTCGATCTCCACACAGGAGCACCCGTGTGTGTCTCCCCATCCCTAGAAGCACAAGTTCCCAGCGTGGGTCCCCAGGGGGCCCCTCCTCGCACGAGGCTACGATCACCCTGGTGTTGCCACTGGCTCAGAGATGTCAACATTTTCTCCCTGTCTGGTCTGAATTGCAGGCTGAGTTTAAGGCCTGGGAGGAAATGACTTATTAATAAGGAAGCCTTGAAAAGGTAGATGGGGTGGAGGCTACTTATGGGGGCACAATGGTCAGATGTTAATATTCTCATCACTTAGGAAAAGGAGCGAGAGTGTAGAATTCCTACCCTCTTTGTCAAGCCAAAGAAGTCAAACGGTCGGAAGATGAATGTTGGTGGCTCTGCACAGCATGTTAGGGAACATGAAGGTTTTCATTCAGGCATATTTATGGGTTTTATATTTACCTAATAAATATAACAATGGACGAATCGCTGTTGAGAAGAGGGAGACCTGGGCTCACAGGGGGGAAAAAAAACCAGAAATCTGGCATCCAGGAAGGAAGCTAGGTGGTCTCAGAAGGATTTTAACAGTGGGTGGTTTGTTTCTCTTCTTGAAATTCTTGCTAACTCTTGGCAAGGTTTTCTCTTGAGTTCTCAGATCAGACAAAGATGGGAATCGAATGGGCGGCAGACATGCACAGACCTTGGTATGTACACATGGTTGATAACACACAGGGTGGACCGCTGATAACTGGGTATTCTACCCCACCCAGGTGGACAGTCCCGTTGCGGAACTTTCGAGCTCTTACTAATCCTCCGGCCCACTTCTCCTCTCCAACACACCCAATCCTGAAGAGGCTGGTGCTAACCAAATGCAGGGCTTCTGCAGGTTGTTATTTGTCTCCCCCTTTCTGCTTTTCTCCAGGCCAATGGGACCCGCTTTAGTCGGATTTTCTATAATCAAGAAAGTTTACGTTCAACTGCTGCACATTCAGTGCCAAGAAGTGGAGAACCCAAGTAGAAAGGAAAAAGGAAAGAAGGGAAAAAAGTAATTCTATAAAAAGAGGAAGGGGTGAGAATAAAAGGGAAATGCAAAACAGTGTAAATAAGGAAAAAGATATTACAGAGAAGAGGGGCTTGAAATATCTCCAAGGTGAGGACAAATAGAAGGAAAAGAAAAACTGATGGTGACAGAGAGACAAGGAGGGATGGGGAGAAGGGGAGAGAAAGGGAAAGGAAGCAACGTAAGAAAAAGCGATGAAGAAGGGGAAAAAGTTAAGACATGAAGGAGAAAAGAAAACAGAAGAGATCCAGGAAAAGCTAAGTGATGAGAAATGAAGTTAAGACAGCCCGTAACTGAAATGTTGCTGAAATCGTCTCCAACGCACTCCACTTTTGTAGCCGCACAGACATCTAACTTCTTAAATGAGCGTTTGCCCAGGGCTAAGCGTATAAAACCATTTTTGATTAAACAGAGTTAGCAAGCCGGGCTAAAATGCGTCTCCGGTGACGATGGGGGTGCGGGGTGCGTGGGGGAGGCAGGGCCCCAATTCCCCCGGTTCTGGCTGCGACACCTTAGGGCCTCGGGCGCCGCCGGAGATCGGCCTGGTCTATTTCTCTCCGGCTGCTGGGGCCACCCGGTTTGGGACACAGTCTTTTCCAGCGGCCCGGCGCCCAGGCTGCCGCGCCTGGGAACGGAGTGCGCAAACGCCCACGGCGCATTGGCGCGCGCGGCGCCGGACTGGGAGTCGACTTGGAACCCACAACCCGCCTTTCTCCAGCGACCGCGCTTAGGCCTCTTTACAACACAAACCTATAATTTACACATTTTGATGCCGCCTGTAATTTCGCCCTCCGAGCGTGAGCTTCGGTGCCTTAAAACTCGTGAGGCCTGGCAAAGTGACCTCCACCTCTATCTGCCCCCCACCCCCCGCCCAGGCCCCAGCTCTCCCTGAAGTTCCCTGCGCTGCTACAAATAATCGCGTGGAAGGCGGCCAAGAATAACTAGAAAATAAACACAGCTCCCCGGCCCTCTGAGCTCAGGCCTTGGGTCCCTCCCGGCTCCACCTGGCTCTCGGGCCCCGGGGAGGCCAGGGAGGCTGCTCCGAAGACTCGGGGCTCACAGCCCTGCCCGTAACCCTAGAACAGTTCCTGGACCTCTATTCAAAACTGGTGACCCGATGCCTGGCCTTTGTCCCGTCCCCCACCCCGCCCCCACCCCCGTCTTTCCTAGCGGGGAAACTGTCTGGCTTCCGACCTCTGTCCGGAAAAAAAAAAAAAAAAAAAAAGAACAGGGACAACAAAGAGCCAACGCAGACCCGAGAGAGTTTTTTCCTCCAAACCCTGGGCCTTTCCCGAGAAGATAAGAGACCTCGACCTCACCTCCCTCTTAACACCCTGAGGTCTGCGCGTGTGTGCGCGCCAAGGGCGGCGCAGAAGCGCGATGGCCGCGGGTGTGCCCTGATTTGCGTGAATATAATGACGTGTATGCGCGCTAACGCCCGTGCAAATAATTGTGTGTGCGAAAAGGTGATTCTGTCTACAGATAGAACATAAATATCCGCGCCAGAAAGTGCAAACAACATACGCAAACGATCATCGATGTGCAAACAATCCCGTGCCCATGTGCCGACGATCTGGGATCTGGGGTGCGCAAGCACCTCCGTGTGGGTGTTAATTCTTTGGGCAAATTGTTCAGCATGCAAGCGATTTGGTGTTCTCGCCAATGCTTCTAGCGCTGCAAACGGTTGTGTGGGTGTGTGTTGCCTTTACAGGGCCAAAGAAAGGGCTCCTCCAAATCTTTTCTCGATGGTTGGTCAGAGTGCACATCTGCGGGACTGGCTACGTCCCGAGAAGCAGCGCGTAAAAGAAAAATAGCCTTGCTTCCGACCGTGCCATCTCCAAGCGAGCTCTGCCCGCTCCCGGCGTGGACGGGAAAGCAGAGAGGGGAAAGAACCGGTGGGTGTTTTCGGGTCCTCTCTTGGCCTCCACCAAGCTTCCTGTTCCCAGAGGTCGGCGCGAACCAAGCAGCGGCGGGTGTTTGCATAGCACTGCGCCGAGCTCGGGCACGAATTTCCTCCGACGCACCGTCTCCCTGGTGCCCGTGGACTGCTGGAGACCTCCCAGAACGGCCGGACCCAGCCAAGGGTTCGCCACGTCCGGGAGCCTCCTAAAACCTTCGCGGGTGGGGTGAAGCCGGCTCAGAGCAGCGCCACGCGGAGAAAGCGAAAGTTCTTGCGTTTTGCCAAGCGCTGGCGCGCGCTGTGAAACCCCAGCTGGCAACCGCTGGAGAAAAGGTGGGAGAGCAAGCCCAAGTGTCCCCCCCAGGCACTGCAATGGCGAAGCATGTCCTGGCTAAGGCGGTCCGTCCCTCCCAGCGCGCACACGTGTGCCCAGGATTATAATACAATATAACACATCGTAATATCGGATATTATACCGCGTTTACCTTCCATTAGTATGTGTATATTGTGTTAGGCTTGCTTACATGTTTGTTACGACGTGCTGTGATACTGTATCTCTCAATCTGCCATGTGCCAGGCACCTACTTATTTGATCCACACAACCACCCCAGAGGGAGGACTCACCTCTGCTGCGCAGACGAGGCACAGAGAGGGGAAGGCATTTGCTCAAAGTTAGCCAGCTAGAAAGGGACAGGGCTGGGATTGGAACCCACAGCTTAGGGCTTGGCAGTGAGAAGCAGACATCCATCCACTCAGCTGAGGTAGGAAGACATCCCACACCACACACTGCTGTTTCTGGAATAGCCCATCAATATATATTTATTTTACTGGAATAGCCCATCATTATCTTACTATGTTGACACCATCCGGCCAAGATGAGCGCTGCTAGCCTGCGCTCTGCAGCCCTCTGGCTGAGAACTCAGTCATCAGACCTGACCTTGGTGTGGCTGTCCCCTCCTCCTGCCCCCTTCCTCGGCTGGTTCCTCCTAACAGCCATGTGAAGGAAGCGTTGTTATCGTGGTTCACAGATGAGAAGGAGTTCAGAGAGGTTAAATAGCTTGCCCACAGTCACTCAGCAAGTAAGAGAGTAATAGGGTTCAGGTATTGGGACTCTAAAACCCTGAATTTTGATAACTGCATTCCCAACCCCATACCAAGGAGTTTCACTTTAATTGGAGTCCATAGGTAGGTGGGGGACCGCTGGTGGGAAACAGATTCTAGTGAGAGCATCCTTAACATTTGGGGGCTAGGAACATCCTTGGGATGCAATAAAAACGCAGCATCTTCTCTCTAAGGGGGCAGAGATCCATGAACCCAGAGAGTAAAGTCTCTGGAACCACGATTGTGATCTAGGGCCTCACCTGTGACTTGGGTGAACCATCACAGTCTCCCTGGGGAGAGTAAGGCAGAGGATGGCCCCTTCACATATCCTAACCTTCCCTCCTCTTTGTATGCTGCTGGCGGCAGCACACAACCAGGGGGACAACCACGAACACTGTTTAATCCCCTCTTTCCAGCTGCAAAATTCAAGGCACCCCTGTGCCCTCAAAAATGTCCCCCCGTAACTGGAGGACCATAACGAACCCCAATCCTCAAGGAGCCCCAGAGGAGGGGACTTCTAAAAAGTCTTGGCTTTCAGACATTCTGGCTTCCGAGTAGACATCTACATCCTCGAGATGAACGGCAGGGAGGGGAGTCAAGACCCAGCTCGCCCGGATTATTCCACCCCCGCCCCCCAGCCGGCCGCGGGTTTTCCGTTCCAAATATCCAAATTGTTGGTGAAACCTCGTGCTTTGCTGGTGTAGAATCGGCCTCTATCCTTAGGCTGTGTCAGACAGAGTTGCCAAAGAAACCCTCTTCTCCCCTGCAGGGGCCCTCCAGGAAACGGAAGAATCAGAAATTGGCGCCTCGGCTGCAAAGCCATATCCGCTCCGGGTGAGATCTGACAGTCTTTTGCGAAGCTGAAAAAGTCGACAAAATCATCCCCAAACCTGACATGCCTCTCCCACTAGCCAGTCAGTCACCTCGGCTGGGTTTGAGGAACTCGAGGCTGCTAAGTGCTGGGAGGGAGTTGTGTAAAGCAGACACACACAGGGGTTTGGGGTTTGCCTTTTGCCTTTCATGGTAAAACGTGTCTCTACACCTTCCTTGAGAGAATGGAGATGAAAGAAAATCAGAAAATGATCTCGAAATTTTGGCCTCAGTTTGCCTTCTCCCGTATACACTTAATTTTCTGGATATTTGGGGAAATTTTAGAGGATTCATGTCTGCACGGCCAGAAGGAGCGCTTTAATTTCCTATGTCTGTGTGAGCGTGGGGGAGTTGCGTGTGCATATGGGGAGGGGGCCGAACATTCATCTGGGAAACCTGGTGAGGCTGAGGTTCTTCCCTAGGCCACGAAAGCACCCTGAAACCCACAAGCTCTGAGGAGAGGTCCAGTTGAGCTCTCCTCACCACCCTCGACACCGCATCCATTTTTCTCTCCTTCCATCCCAACCTCGGGGCCACTGGGAAATCTGGCAAAGGAAGACACTCCCGAAGTATCTGGGAAATTCAGGAGACTGTGTATCCTTCAGAGTCATAGCTGGTGGATGGAACATTTTACTCTTGTTAATACAGTCTACTCCGCATAAGAGTAGATTTTGACCGCCTGATAAATCCAGGAACTTTTGGAAAATTCAGGATAACATCTGGATACTTGGCAATTTCGCCCGGCTAATTCAAGAGACACAAGATGGGAGAATTTGTAACTAGGTGGCGATTTCGAGCCACAGTAAAAAAAAAAAAAAAAAAAAAAAAGTGTAGTTGTTTTTCGTTCTGTTTTAATTTAAAATGCTCGGTTTGAGCTGGAATTTCCTCCTCGGCCACACTCGCGAGGCACTGAGAACACCGTCGCGGCGGCCACTTTTTCTCCGCGGCCAACCCCTCCCCCCGCTCCCCGGGAGCAAATCCCTGACTCCGCAGGGCCGAAGTGGGGGCCACTCAGAGAAGGTCGCTGGGCGTAAGCGGAGAAAAGTTGCCCGCGCGCACCCAGAAAAGATGACATAAGTGGCGCTGACGAGAGCTGCCCGACTGAAACGCGCCTAAATAAAGGGTCCTCCGGCAGCGTGGGCCGGAGGGATTGCCTCACACTCCGGAATCGGGCCCAGACACTTTTAGAAATGTTTTGCTGGACGCCTGCCCCGCGAGGGCGACAGCAGCAGCTGGCGGCCTGGGCGAAGCTGCGCTCCGGGGGTCCCAGGCTGGCGCTGAGCGGCGGCCACCGTGGCGTCCTCGGTGGAGGAGAACATCTCCGCCTTTTGCGGGTTTTTCTTTTTATCTTTTTGTGTGTGTGAGTGACTTCCACGTTTGTGTGCCCCATGAGAGCAGGACTCCGTCTGCAGCGCCCCAGCTGTGACCAGAAAGGCGTTAAGGAAATACGCAGGCGAGAGTTCGGCACCAAATTAGACACTGTTGGTTTCAACGGTCTCTTCTAGTGATCGGTGGGTTGTGGGATGGGACAGACAGAGGGCCATCCTGGTCACAGCTGGGCCCCCAGGGCCCAGAATGGAGGCTGAAACTAATGGAATGTTTATTGAATCAATGAATGAATCCAGAAATCAGGGTTTCAATCTTAAGTGTATCATAATTCCCTCCCAGAAACTGAATGTCTCTCTCTCTCTCTCTCTAACAGGGCAGTCCTAGTGGTCCCCGCCAGGGTCTCACAACTCAGTCATAACAAGTGACATCTGTCATTGTTAAAAACTCAGTCATAACAAAAAACATCTGTCATTCATTGACCACCTACTCTTTTCATCGAGCTTTATATTCATTTATTAGGGGTAGGTACTGTTATGTCCCCACTTTACAGACGAGCAAACTGGAGCTCAAACAGGCTAATTAGCTCAGGCTGCCTGGTTCCTGCAGGTCTCTGATGACTGTGTGAGTCCTTTGCTCTGGGGCATCGCTCCAGGGTGCTGAGCCCGTGGCCACCCATTTCTTCAGACTTACTATAATTCTACACAAGTCCTTCCAACCACACGGAGAGTCCGCCTCTCCCCTAGCTGAACACCTTAAGCTAAGCAGTCCAGTCAGACTAAGACTGGAAACTTGGAAGAGCTGTAGCCAGCTCTAAATTTACAGATCAGGCCTGGGACCCATAACTGCTTGGGCATTCGTGTGTTCCTGCGCCATTACTCTTCAGGAGAGAAGGGAAAGGCTCCCCTGCCAACCTGCCCAAGGCCGCTCTTAAATATGCTGCTCGAAATTCCGAGAGCCCCTACAAATCTAGAATGTCCGCAGGTAACGGCAGAAAGGGTCTTGAAAAAGGTCAGCGCAGAGGCGGATGTGACCGATTTAAGCCCCTGTGCTTTTGCGCCGTGCGCCCCACCCGCGTCTTTACGCACAAGCGCAATTGCGCTCCGCACATAGGCGCAAACCAGGATCCTGCCGGCTGGTCTCCAGTCCCGCCAGGCTTCGGCCGCTGCACACTAGTCAACGTAATGAATGGAGAGAGAAAAGAAGGGGCGGGGAGAGAGGGGACATTGTGCAGGGGGGTGAAATATCTTGGAAATAATACACTGAGAGAAGGAAATATGGACAACAGTTTATCAGCACCCCCGCCCCCATTGCCCGCATGTTTAAAACCCATAAGTAATTTTAGATTGTGTCTTCAGTTAATATATCTTTCTCCCTTTCCCGCGGGCTGACAGGGAAGCGCCGTTGCTGCAAGATGTCTGCAGAAAAGGGTCTTTAAGAGTTTCCACATTGTTTAGCTACACAAACGTGTTTGTGGTTCCCGAGGCCCTCCCCCTCCCCCACCCGCCTCCGAATCTCATTTCACTTTATGATTCCAATTGTTTGAGGATGCCCGCGCCACATAAATCCTGCTTCGAGATTAATCTCTGCTCGCTCGCGCTGGGCTCAGTGATTTTTTTTTTTTTTTTTTGAGTTCTTTAAAAGAGGGCGCCGGGCGGAGATTTATTAACAAGGAAAAATAGTTTATTTTTATAGTCGACCTCGGAAAAGGTTGGGGGGGGGAGTGGGAGTGGGCCGGGAAGGGGAGTCGTTCAGATGGATAAACAATGAGGCTAAAGGGGCCTGGGTGCTAAAGACCACTTAAGCTGGCAGTGGGCTGGCGACTTGAACTTTTTTCCTGGCGCCCCGCAGCTTGGCTGTGGGTGCGTAGCCAGGGGTCTGCGGGACCACGCCAATAGTTGCGCCGTGTGCCCATGCGGGTGTGCTGATGGATTGTGTCTATGTGTACACGTGTGTAGAGTATCCAGTACATTCCCGGGGACAAGCCTCTTCAGAGAGAGGGTGCGCAGAGGGGATCCCCCCAAGTCGGCCTCTCCCCCAGGCCTGATCTTCGGATCAGTTAAAATGAAGGTTCTTAACATGATTACATGGGTGACCATCAAAGATCTGCAGAGCACTGGATACTATTTGCAAAATTATAGACATTGGTGTATTTTTCTGGAGAAAACTCAGTTTTCATTAGCTTTTCGGTGGATCCAGAAGGTAAAAAACCCTCTAATTAAGGAAAGAGCTAAGCTGGGTCTTTCACCTTCCCCGTGCTGCTGGTAGCCGCACGCTCCACAAGTTTTTGTCCTTCAATCCAGGTTAGCTTGCGCCATTAAAGAGTAACAATTGGACTCAGGACACTCAGGGTTCTTAGAGCTTTAGATTAAGATCCAAGGGGCCTGAGCTTTGCTTCCAGCCTCTAACTGGCTGTCTGACCCTGAGCTAGCAGCAAATCTTCTCTGAGCCTCAGTTTCCCTTTAAACTTTTGGAAGAGACATTTTTGAGATGTGTGTGTGTGCGCGTGCGCGCGAGCACTCGTGTCCTCTCTTTCACAGCCAACTGATTTTGAAGGTATATGTAGGAGAACACAAAATCTAAAATGTTCCACCTTGCATCCAGGATAAGACTGGGAGCTCCTGGTGGGGCAAGGTGGTTCTTAACCTTTGGGGGAATGTGGATCCCACTGAGAAGCAGATTTTTAAAATGGACTTCCTCCGCACCAAGAAAGAAAGAAAAAACAGCACTTAAATAGGTGATTCTGCATACAGTTTTTCGGAGTCCCTGAGCAGGTGAAAGTCCCCTGCTTAAAGCGAAGAGACGGAGCGTAAACCCTGACCAGTGCCCTAGGAAGGGACCCCAGGACGCCACGGGGCTCGGGGGCCACGTGAGCTGACTCGTGCGAGCCGCGCTCAAGGCTCCCCGGCGAGCGGAGCAGCGTAAGAGGGTGAGAGGAGTACGCCCGCCCCTCCTTTGATTCGCAGACCCGGGCGCAGCCGGAGACCGCCCGGCACCGCGGCGTCTGTCTGTCTGCGCGTCTGCCCGCGGGTCCCCGGCTGTCCCGAGTGAACTCGACGCGCTGCGGGAGCGCGCGGCTAGCCCGGTGCGAGGGCGCACGGTGAGCCCGGGCGCACCCTGGAGACCACGCGCTGGGGGCCAGGCTCTGGCCGTGATCTCCCGGGGGCCCAGTCCCGAGCGACTTGTTAGGGGTGCTGGAGTTAAGAGGCCTGGAGATGCACTTGGTTGAAGTCTGCAACTCTTGCCTCCCAACGTCATTCCTCCCAAACGTCTTTCCGCGAGTCGAATCTGGGGACACCTGCTCAGAGCAGAAGCAGGCTATGGTTCAACCTGTTTGATCCTGCCCTGGCCTCCTTCCAGGGGACCACATATCCCAGAGCCGGTTGACTCTCCCTAGACAGTACCCCAAATTTCGAGTAATAATAGACAACGCCAAATAAGGCTTTTTCTATTTTATAACGATCTTCCAAATCATCATTTTACTAAACTCCAATAACCCACTTAGTTGCCTTTAGAATGTCTCCCTCCAAGATGAGGGGGCTGGACCCCAGAGAGGTTAAACAGTCAGCCCAAGAGTGCCCAGTAAAAAGTGGAGAACCTGGACTCACACTCAGGGCTTCAGACTCCAAATCCCTGGCGTTTCCTAGTGCACCACGATCAGCCTCTACTTCAGGGCTTCCCACCCCAACACACAGGTACCCCCAAACGCACGCTGGCACGCAGCAGAACAGAACGTTGTTGCCTGAGCCCAAGAGTCTCCGGCCAGCTGTGCGAAAGCGTATCGGAGGTCAGGCACACCTAGCAGACGCACCGTCACTGACAACTTGGGGTGCACAGCCTGGGTCCCAGCGCTGTCTCTCCTCTCCTTGCGTTCGTGACATCCCCACCCTGAAGCCCAGATGCTCCGAGGTTGCACTGACCTCTGGCATCCCTGCTTTGGCTGTCCACCTCCACAGCCCCTTCCCACCTCCCCGATGCCCCTAAATTGCCAGCATTTTACTGGCCCAGAGCGAACACTTCCCTGAGAGCAGAGGCGCGTCCGTCTCTCCCCACCCACCTGATGCCTTACCTGGCCGAGGGTGGATGGACGAAGGCCCGCGCTCGGAGCCTAAACGCTGGCGCGCGCGCACCGCACCACAAATCGCTCCATGCAGCATCCCCTGGCCTCCAGCCGCGTTTCCGGTTGTTGCACCGGGCGCCCCCGGAGTGGGCCCGATAAGCTATCGGCCGTCCGGGCCTAAGAGGGGCGGTCAGCGGCGAACCAGGGCACCTCGGGCCGGCTCCCGGCTCCCGGCCCGGCTGCCTGCCAGCGGCCGCTCCGGACAGCAGCGAGATGCCTGCCGAGGTGTTTCTGGTTACAATCACCTCACACACAGGCTTGCATTCCGCCCCCCACCCCCTCATCCTTACCATTTTGTCTGAAGTCACACCTTCTCCGGGGGACTGGGGAGCTTTGCCGGGGTCGGGGCGATGAGTGCCTGAGTGCTGGGCCAAGGCTGTTAATCTATAAAGCCCCAGCAGGTCCGTAAAAAGGAGTATTTTTGGTGGTCAGAAAAATCAACATTGAATAGATATATTGCTTCCTTCTCCTATCTACCAGGAGTTAATTTCCAACCAATTTATCCAGGACTGTTGTGTATTCCTGATTATTTTCTGGAAGGGCTGAGGCATATACGGTTTAATGGATTCATTTGTTCTCTTTTTGGGGAAATGGAGAGTTTGGGAGCTGGGAGAGGATTCTCAGGAGAAAGCTAAACTTGGGTCTTATGTAGTCTTAATGATCATAATCATAGTGATGATATAGTAGCCACCATTTATTGACCACTTATGTGTTTTAATCCTTCAAAAAAAAGTCTACAAGGTGGTAACTCTTATTTTCCCCATTTTGCAGATGAATCATTGGAGGCTTGAATAGGTAAAGTGATGTCCCAGAGTCACACAGCGCTAGGAAGATCAGCCCCAAATGGCCCTCACTGTGCCTCACCCAGGCGTACAGAAGGCCCCTGATAAAAGTTGGTGGAACGTCTGACCCTTGACGATAGACAGAGAGGATCCCTTCACTAGCTTGTCTTGGGGACCCGTTTGCCACCTGAAGGACAAGCAGTTAGAGCCCAAAAGGCCCCATACCGTTTCCTCCCCGCCCTATGGAATGATTCATGCCAGAGAAGAATTCCAAACAGAATGGCCCTTGACTTGCCCTGGGAGTGGGCTTCAGAGGAGTCCAGCCTGACTCCCACTGGATAGGATGGGGTCTGGTGCTTTCCCAAGCTTTGCTAAGAATCGCAACCAAACTATCCGGGTTTCCCTGCTAGCCCGGCGTCCCAGAGGCGAACGCTTAGCCTCCGGCCACCAATCCAGGCTGAGAATCTCGTTTCTGTTTGGTCAGGCCTGGGCGCGGGGGCCTTAGTCGTGCCTCTGGGGTCACTCCGGGCCCTCCATCTGGAGAACAGGGCCGCCCCGCATCCATCGAGCAATTAACCTCACCCACCCTCTCCCTACCAGTTTCCTTAAAATAAATGTGACAGACGTGAGCCTAATGATCTGCAGGGGAAGATCTATATGCTTCAGGACCATAACACATGGCTCCCTCCCTCCCCCGCTCCCCGCCCGGTGGAGCAGGCAGCCCTACTTCAAAGAACAGCCAGTAGGTGATTTTACAGGGGTTTCCTGGCTTTCAGGAAACTAACAAACAATCAACCAGGTTCTTTGTGGGCAGAATAACAACCACAGACAGGCTAAGGATGATGATGATGGTGATGATGGTGATGATGGTGATGATGGTGATGATGGTGATGATGGTGATGATGGTGATGGTGGTGATGATGGTGATGACGGTGATGATGATGATGATGGTGATGATGGTGATGATGGTGATGATGGTGATGATGATGATGACGGTGATGATGATGATGATGCCGGGGACCGACATTGAGTGACCACATGCACCAGGTTGGTGCTAAAAGCTCTGCACACTCTAACTGTGCTTTACGACAACCTTACAAGGCAAACAGTCCAATCGCCCCATTTTACAGCTGAGAACTAGTGAGGTCACATACCCCATGCCCACAGCTGGTAGGGCAGGATTCAGACCAGGTCCACAAGGCTTTAACTACTACTACTACTACTACTGATAATAATAATAATGATAATAACAATAGATTTTTAAAAATAAATGCAATTTTAAAAAATCGAACAGGAGAAGAGTCTGATAGGAAATGACCCCTGGCTTCTCCTCCTCTCCCAAAGACTGGTAACCGAGTTCGTATTTTGCAAATCTTTTTATATTCTCCCACCTTTTACATTGCAAATGGAGCTCACAATAGAAGCTGCTCCGAACTTTGCATTTTTATTATTTGCTTAACTGGAGGACGCACTTTAATGGTGTGGGTTTTTAATCACTAATCACCGGACCCAAAAAAACGAGATCTTGCCAACTGAACAAAAAATGGGCATTGGTGGGGCTGGGGTCCTGGGGAATGGTGCAGGGTCAAGTTTTGCTCAGGGTCATTTTAGCTGCTTAGGACAGAAATGGAGGGAGGGAGGGAGGGAGCGGGGTGGAGAGACAGGATAAGGAAGCTCAGACAGCTCTTACATTCCAATCAGAGATAGCACACGTCCCAGGAACAGAACATGCTCATCCGCCCTTGGCACGGGGGTGTCACCAGACTTGCATTTCAGAGCAGGAGGTTTTCAAAGCCTTAAATGGTCTCCCAGAGCCCTAGTCACTCTCTGTTTTGTGTGGAGGGGCAGGCTTTCAGGATGGAGGGCTCAGCGACATCGGACCCGCTGGACAAACAGGAACCAGGGGAGATGAGGCTTGTCTATTTTTGGTCCTGGTTCCCCACGGTGGCTTCCCTGCCAGGGTGCCGTCAAGTTTAAGGAACCATCATGTTGACCCCATTCCTCAGCTGACCCACAACAGTCAGCACGTAATTTTTATAAATGTCCCTTGTCTATGTTTTGCAAAGTTGTTTTCCCAAGTGGTATTTGTGTTTACAAATAGAGAGCATCCTCCTGACAAACCCATGAAGCTTTCTAGGCTGTCCCGGCCAGTGACAGGCGGGCAGGGCCAGTGCCTGTGGAATCTGTTCAGAGGAGGTAGAGTGACCAGAACACAAGGCAGGGGAAAGTACTTTGGTGAAGGGTTACTGGACCACAACATCTTGTTCCTTGTTTAGAATAATAGTGACCAATGGTTTGGGCTGCTTCAAACTGTCTCCTGCCCACCAGTTTCTAGCTCTCTAGCAAAGAATAATCATCCCCCCTTTTCTCTTGGTCTCTTCCATTTCCCACCTTCTTTTACTCCTATTTTCTCTTTCTCCCTTTCTCCCTTTCTTCCTCCCTCCCTTCCTTCCTTCCTTCCTTCCTATCTGTCATTCTCTCTTCCCACTACACCCATCGCCCTTTTTCATCCCATCTTTTCCTCTCTCCTCAGAGCTCTCTTATTCCAGGAGGAAGATTTACAATGAGAACTGCATACCAAGTCTCTGGGGCCTTCAAATTCAGCGTCGTCGGGGACCTGATTTTAACTGAAACAGCAAGTTTTCTTTGACAGTGGGGACTGTACATGTGGAACAGCCCTGCTGGAGATGTTTTGGCAGTTTGCAGTTTATTTTTAAAGTACACGCAACGACTCTTTCACTTCTAGAAAAGTTTTCTCAAGAAGTCCCCAGAAATGTGGACAAATATTTATTTATAGACACAAGAGAAAGGAGATATGGGGATGTATGTGTATAGCTGATTCACTTTGTTATAAAGCAGAAACTAATGCACCATTGTAAAGCAATTATACTCCAATAAAGATGTTAAAAATAAAAGTCCATAGTCTTGAAATATGTAATAACACACAAAAAATTAAGAACTTAGATGTGCCAAAATAGAAGACTGGTAAAGTTATGTTTTAGCTCTAGATGGAATACTATATAGCTACCAAAAATCCAATTTTAAGGGAGGAAAGTAAATTTAAAGTAGTGTATATATTTACGATGCCATTTTCTTTATGTGTGTGTGTCCGTGTGTGTGTATTACATACACATTAAAACGATGGTGTGTATACATCAAGATGTTAATACTGGGAGTCAGGATTACAGAGTTTGAAGGGTTTGTACTTTTCTATCTCCCTCCTCCAAAGGTCGATGTTTGAAGCTGGGTAATGAATAGCATGAATAAACAACAAGGTCCTACTGTGAAGCACAAGGAACTATATTCAGTATCCTGTGATAAACCATCATAGAAAAGGATACAAAAAAGAATATATATATAGGTACAACTGAGTCACTTTGCGGTACAGAAGAAATTAACACACCGTGTAAATCAACTATACTTCAATTAAAAAAATATATATATATATATATGAAGCTGGGTGATGAAATCACCATGGTTCATTATACTGTCCTTTCTACTTCTGTATATGTTTGAAACTTTTCCATAATAACATACTTTCAATGTTTACAGTGATGCATGTTTCTTTCATCGGCTAAGAGAAAAAGACGTAATTCACGATCGTTTCCCTTTTGAGGCTCTTGCTTTAGAGCTTCCCAGAAGCTTTTTTTGCCCTTGCAGCCAGGGTTCTGGATTCTGGGGGTTCACAAACCCAGATGACACCCTGCTAACCCTGAGCGGGGCCATGGTGGGTGGGTGGAGGTGTTCCCTGCTTGGATACCCAGTTCTGATAATGAGCTGTCCAGGAAGAGTCAGCAAGGACGGGAAAGAGGCAGAGTCAGGAGAAGTCAATTAGGTGGGTTTGCAATGAGAGGTTGTTCTAACGGGCTTGGAGTTAGCGTAGACAGGCTCGGGAAAAGGGGAGTGAAAGGAGGGCCTTTTAGGCCCGGGGGACATTTGGTTGCTATTATACATGAACAAACCCAGCGAAGCTGAAATGGGAAAATGGCAAACCTGGGCATCTCCTCCGTGGGCTGGAGAGAGGCCCAGTGACCCTGGGGCTAAGTAATTCCAAATGGTCTTTGAAACCTTCTGACAGCGGGGGCCACTGAGGCCTGGGGGCTGAGGGGAAGGGGAGCAGAGGTCCCATTACAAAGGGGCTGAGGTTTGGGGCACTGAGCCATTTTAGAGAAGGTTAATTATTGCCCTCCTTTGCCAAAATCCTTAAAGGAACCACCAGAAGTAAGCGTTCTTGCCCCCTAGCCTGCAGAAAACCTGCAGGCTGGCTTTTGAGAGAAGGAAGAAGTGGAAACCTGTCACAGCTGGACACAGAACCTGTTGGCTCGGCCACCGGAACAGGAGCCTGTAAGCTTCCGGGGCAGGGTCTTCCATGGGTTCTGCGTGGCCAGCTCCTCTGCGGTGCCCGGAGCTCAGAGGCACCAATAACTCCTTGATGTGTGAACAAACGAATCAATTAATTCATGAAAACTTTTTGGCCTCATGCAAAATGGCCCCACTTTTATTGCATTATTGCAATAAAAGTGTGTCTAGGCCCACCTGCTACCCTATCACCCGATGGATGGGTTCCAACACTGATTCCCAGGCCCCAGCCTAACGGTATGAATCAGAATCTCTGATAAATAGCATCAGCGATTTTAACACTTACCTGGCTCGTTCTTACGCCCACTCACAATGACAGCACTGCTGGAGGCATCACTGCAGCTCACTTCTAGAAGAAAGTCCTAAGGTACAGAGAAGGACATGAGTCTCGCAAAGTCACGTCATCATAAATATTCTTACGACCTTTTACTTGGTGTTTCTTATTGATAAATATCTCTTAGATATTATATGCGCCATTTATTTCACATGAATCCTGTGTCAGACACTTTGTCAAGAATTGTGTATGTATTATCTCATTTAATCCTCAAACAATCCCTTCAAGTAGACAGTAAACCCGTTTTGCAGGAGAGGAACTGTTGCATAGGGAGGTGAAGTGACCTGCCCGAAGCCACACCCCTTTCAACAACATCGACGGCCACAGCAACATTAGCAATAACAGGTACCATTTATTGAGGGCATCCTGGGAGGCAGGCACTATGCTAAGCATAGATTTAAAAAAATTTTTTTTTCATTTAGTCAGTGTCACGTAACTTTACATGGATCATTTAATTTCATTCTCACAACTTTATAAGGTATAGATCATTATTATCCCCATTTTATAGATGAGGAATCTGAGTCCTAGGGAGATCCACTTCCCATGGCCACAGAGGTGAGAAGCAGTGATGGTGGGAGTTGACCCCAAGTCATAACTTCTAAGAACTCCAGGATGTGATGAGTTGTTTAGGCTGTTTCTGTTTCTCTAACCGTTCTCTCTACATGGCTAGATATTTTTAAAACTCATAGCAACTTTGAGTCTGGTAGAATGTGCAGATAGGCTCCAAGGCTTCTGAGGAGCAGAGCCGACGTAGAGAACAAAATTTAGGCATTCTGGATGTTACCCTTGAATGATTGAGGGGTCGTATCTCACTCAGTTTATCCACCTGTTAAATGGGGAGATTGGCCTCTGAGAGTGGTCTGGCAAGGGTTAAATAGGAAAGTCAAGGAACCATGAAGGGAAAGCGCAATGGACCAAGAGTGAAGAACTGGGGTCCTGATCCCAGAGCTGTCCCCAACTCATCATGTACAAGGCAGCCCCCTTTCTGGGCCTCAGTTTCCATGACTGTACCATCACTCTAAGACTCTATGTTCCTGAACCCTACCTTTCCTGACCTTCCAGTTCAGGATCTCTATGAGCCCTTTCTCCTAGCTCAGAAGCTCAATTCTTACAGAAAAAAACAAACAAACAAAAAACACTCTCTCTCTCTCTCTCTCTCTCTATCTATATGTGTGTGTGTGTGTGTGTGTGTGTGTGTGTGTGTGTGTGTGTGTGTGTGTGTGTAAGATTCTGAGGACCAAAATGCAGCAAAGTGTAAGTGGAAGTTTTCCCAGTCATTAAAAAGGGAAAATCAGCCTCCCTAAGAAAACAAATTCTCCTCTCACTGTAAGTGCGGGTTATCAATCGGAATTCTGATGACTTTGGGGCTGACAATTTTAACAACCACTTAAGTCTCACCCTGCGCCTTTTATCTGAGTGCTACACAAACATTGTTAAACACACAAGCCGAGGCTAGGGAAAATGGTATCATCTTGGAGCGGAGAAGACCCAGGGAACTGAAGTGTCCACAGGCCCCTCCCTCCCCCTTCCCTCCACAGACCTAATCAATGGCCTGGCTCGGCTTAGAATTAATAAGTCTGGACTCTTGCACTTTTGACCTAGCTGTTAGATAACAATTCCTTTAGCTGGGCTGTGGGTTATTAGGCATGAAGAGTCAATTTGATAAATAGATGACATTTTATTTATCTAAATTTCTGGAAGAAGCGTGTTTATTTTAAAAGAAAGGAATGTCATTTATAAATAATTTATTTGCACAGTCTGAGTTAAAACATTGAATCCTTATTGGAGAAAAAAATAACTAAAAAGGATCTCTGACACTTTATTGACTGAAACCAAAACAAAACAAAAATAAAACCCAGGCTCTTGATACTTTTTTCTCATCGTTTTCAATCCTCTTAATGTCTACTGGAGTGGCATTTTGATTCACTGTTCTATTTTGCATTGAATCTCGTGGTTGCAAATGGCTTTCTTACTAGCCACAAAGCAGGTGTCATTCTGCAACAATTTTTAATTCTACAGTGGCAGAAACAGCCGATTATTCCCAAATTAAGGATGGGTTAAATGAACAAGGATACGTCTGCAAGATGAAACACACCCGACATCCCTGATGGTGTAGAATTTTATTATTAGCTTTCTCTCTGTCTCTGTCTCTGTCTCTCTCTCTCTCTCTCTCACACACACACACACACACACACACACACACACGTATCACTAAGTTTAAAAAAAGGTCACAAAATAGTTTGATATAGACTTGCAAATTTGCACAACCATGTATCTACAAAGGATTTTAAATACCCAACCGTAGGGAAGTGGTTAGATAAACCATGATTTATTCCCCACAGTGGAATACTATACAGCCGTTGAAAGGAGGAGGACCCATCTCTGAGATATATTGCTAAAGAAAAAGCTAAGACTCATAGCTGTGGGTCTAGAATATGTCAATGTGTATAAAAAGGAGAAAGATACCCAAGGAAGTGATGACTTTGGTTGCTCTGGGCTGGGGAATGGAGCTGCATGGCACAGAATTAGGAGGCAGGTTTTTCACTCTTTATGCTTTTGTAGTTTTTAACATGGGAGCCATGTAAATGTTTGCCTATTAAAAGTAAATGAAAATAATGAAATTATTAAAAATAAATCGTCAGAGAATACCTGTGAATCTCTATGCAGAGGAAAACGTTTTTTAAAAAGACATTTAAGCATTTAGAGTTGGTTACCTCCAGGTACCTTGGTTTGTGGGTGTTTTTCCACTTTTCCTCTTTTGTTTTCCACATTGCTTTCTGATGTTTCTGAAATGCACATTATAAAGAACTCTTGTAGATTTTTTTTAAAAGGAAGGAAGAAGATGAGTTTCCCGTCTTCACTCTCAATGGGATGGATTCCTTTATATGTGTATTAAATATCTCTGAAGTCATCATTGTAAAATGACTGGAGGTGGCCGGGGAGGGGACACGGAAAAGGACTAATAAAAAGAGGTTTATGGGTATTTGGGTGGGATGAGCAGGATTTCCAGATGCACGAAAGCCAAGATTTGAGAAGAGGGCGAGGGCGCTCTGGACCAGGATGGAGTGAGATGCACTTCAGAAGTTTAGGGCTGCCCTTGTGCCTTCATGCTAAGGGACCCTAAATGCCCAACGCTCATGACGATTGCCCAGTGGAAAGATGGAGAGAGGGGAGAAACAGTCTGCATCCCCTTTCAATGATGGAGAAACTCAGATGCTGAATGGGGCTCCTCTAAGGTCACCAAGGACCAGGGAGAAGTGATTCTGAGCTTCCCTTCTTAGCGAGAGTCCCTTCCTTTGCTGTGCTAAAGATGACAAGAAGAGTGTCTAATTGCAGTCAAGGGCTCACTCCATGCCAGACACTGGGCAAAACACTCTACCAGCATTATCTTGTTTAACCTCATGGGTTGCGTGAGAATTAAACAAAAGAATACCCCGTGGGCTGTAGACAACCTTGGAACTGACTGTGGCCACCCTCTCTATCCTATCTTGTCAGTAGGTTGGATGTAAGAGGTAACCGTGGTCATCTATGTATAGAGGCGCCGTTCGTGCCTGTCCATATCTGTCACATCTCCGTTTCCAGCATGCTGGTTGAACTTCCAACGGCCAGCACTTGAAATTCTTTGCCTGAGGACTTTCTCTAGCCACTGGAGCCTTCTCGGCTAGCTCCCGAGCAAACTGAAATTGCCGAGGAATTAATGTCCCACCTTCCTTGCCCCTGGGGTGGGTCACTCTGAGGTGTGTGGTCTACACTGATTCCCACAATTCCCCAGTGGAATTAAGCTCCAGAGCCCAGCTGGGTAACTTGCTACCCTGTACCACCATCTGCCTCCCTTCGCTTTTCCTAAGATCATCTCCCAAACCAACTACTTGTACGGGAAACCTTGTCTCAGGGTCTGCTTCTGGGGACCCTGCCTAAGACATCTACTGTAACCCCATCCTACGCCCTTTCAACAAATATCTATTCTCTTTTTCTTCCTCTCCCATCAACAGAGCATTGGATGGGTTTCAAATCTCATTCACATCTCTTATCTCAATTGAACTTCCCCCAATTCTGTGAGGCGGATATGCAGGCATTCCCACCCGACCCTCCTTTCACTGATAAGGAAATTGAGAATTAGAGACGTGGTGTCATTTTTCCAAGAACACACACAGCTGGGAAGGGGCAGAGCTCAAATCCCAGGCTTCTGACTCTACCCCTCACCTTCAGTCCATTATAACAGTCTACCTCGCCCTTCTCTCATAAGAATAGCTTACATTTATATATCCATGCATATTTTTTTCTGGATAATATTTTATTGGAACTTCTCAACAGCTCTGTATTTGATTATTATCATCATTATCATTTATGGATGAAGAATCCAAGACTCGTAGAGGTCAAGTCATTCGTCTAAGGTCACCTGGCTAATAAGAGGTCTTTTGACTTTTGGTCCAGTTCTCATTCTGTGACCCCGAGGCTACCTCTGCTCTCCTCTCACTTGTCTATCTTGGGGTTCATGCAGAGTCAACAGTGGACACAGGAAAGCGTCACAGGAGGTCAGAAGCTAAGTCAGTTATGAGAATAGTCTTTGCCAGTAAGCTGGTACATATCACTTAGAGGACAACTTGAACTTAAGAAAAAAAATCTCAGAGAAGATTGCTCTAGCCTGTGTCTGTTTCATGGCAAAATTTCAGAACTGGGCTAAGTCTTCAGCTCTTGATTCTCTACTCTGTCTTGAGGGGAGGTAAGGATGTGTTTGGACTTTGAGGGAAGGGATCATCGTACGAACCAATCCCAATGAATTCACAACAATCTGGGGAAACCACGGGTCAGTCTGCCCTGGTGACTTCTCATAATACAATGATGTTGACCCCTTATTGTGGTACATCCCTTAGTGTGATGGCTAATCCTACTAACCCCATTGTCCTTGCCAGTGGTTGGTTTAGAAATGGACCTGTGACACAATTCTGGCCGATGACATATAAAGGAGAAGTTTGCTGGAAGGAAGGGGTCTATGGTAGCCAGTTTCCAAAGACGCCCCCTCCACCAATAAACCAGACTTGCCAGTATTCACGCCCTTGTGTTTTCTCTTCCCCTTGAATCTGGGCTGGCCCTGGGACTGAATTTTGACTCATAGGATACAGTGACAGTGATGCCGTATGACTTCTGAGGGTCGGTCCGATTTCTTGTTCTGAAGGAAGCCAGCTGCCATATGAGAAGTCTGATTACCCTGAGACTGCCAGGCTGTGAGGAAGCCCAGGTGAGCTGCATGGAAGGACTGCATGGAGAGAGAGAGAGATGCCTGGGCTTCCATCTTCCAGCTGTTCAATCATCCCAGCTGAAGCACTAGATAAGAAGCCACCTTGGACACTGAGCTCAGTTGCCATTCGAATGACTGTAACCCCAGCTGTCATCTGACTGCAATCTCTCGAGAAACCCCCCAGATGACAACCACCCTGCTGAACCCAGTCAACTCAAAGAACCATGAGACAGAAGCTTCTGGGGAAAGTCATCTTGCTTCTCAGAAAGAGATAGAGAGAAAGATGACCCTGCCTTCTTTCCCCTGGACATGTCAGGTCTAGATGCAGCCAACTGGGAACACGAGAGATATCATTGTGGAAGGCAAGGACCACACACCAAGGATGGCAGGGCGATGAGAAGAAAGAATCTGAGTCCTTGATGGCACTGTGGCACTGTTGACTCAGCCCAGCCCTGAAACCCACCCTACCTTGGACTTCTTGTTGGGTGAAATCATGCCTTCACTGTTAGCCCCAGTTTGGGCTTTGTGTTACTTGCACCGACAGCTTCCTAATTCATCCCTAGAACAGGGAAGTTGATCTGGGCTAGAAGACAGCAGAAGAGAGAGGTTAAGTAAAGTCCATATGGGTCTCAATACGGGTTCTGCTACTTCTTAGTCGTGTGGCCTTGGCAAACTACCTCTGAACCTTAGCTCCCTCATCTGTAGAGAGGGGGAAATAATTCTGCCCACCGTGTAGAGCTGCTATGAAGAGTCAATGAATGAATGTACATAAATGACTTATGCTAAATGTCTGACCCATAGAAGACCTGCGTAAGCCGTGACTACCGCTAAGGCATAATTCAGACAGTTCTTCAGTGCCCTGGACCTCCCCCGTATCCGACAGCCCCAGAAAGGGTGTGGCTTGGCGACCCCCTCAGAGATCATCGGATGAAAGGTCTCCCCAGAACACCACGTATTCCCATCACCGTCCGGGGGCTTCCAGGAGTCTAGGGTGCAGCACGGCACATCAGGACCCCAGATGCCCCCCTCTATGCACCTGCATGTTCACCAGCTCCGGGGCAACATTCGCTTCGAAGTTGGCCTGTCGCACCACCTGCTCCCAACTGGGTTGAGACTGAAGTTTAACACCAAACCAAAGTTTCCTCTTCTTCTCCCTGTTCTCTTTCACTTTCCTCGGTAAACAGGAGCTCCCATACATTGTACTGGCAGAGGAGCTTCCAAGAAAGTTTCAGGTGTTTCATGTATGAAAGCAGGTACCCCAGAGGCAACTGGATTCTAAGATTTAAAAATTATGAGTAGGGCTTCCCTGGTGGCGCAGTGGTTGAGAGTCCGCCTGCCGATGCAGGGGACGCGGGTTCGTGCCCCGGTCCGGGAGGATCCCGCATGCCGCGGAGCGGCTGGGCCCGTGAGCCATGGCCGCTGAGCCTGCGCGTCCGGAGCCTGTGCTCCGCAACGAAAGAGGCCGCAACAGTGAGAAGCCCGCGTACTGAAAAAAAAAAAAATTATGAGTAGAAGAGGGAAAAACTGGGGCTGATGATGAAACTTGGCATGTGCCCGTCCTATGGTATTTGCTTTTATGGGCAGCATCCGGATTCATTGATGTCCCTGCTGTATCTGTTGTTAAATATTTCGAAAACCGCCCGTGGGAAAGCCGCTTGTGACGGTCATAAGAAATTTTCTATCTTTAGAAATGGAAACTTTGATTTAACTCTGGGCTTTGGGAGAGATCACCAAAATGGGTGAGAAAATATATTTTGTTGAGTGTGAGCGAGCTGGAGCTGTGCTTTTTAGGCTGCTAACCTCTGTGCTAATAGAGGTGTGTTCATGTTACAGAGGAAATAAGCCGTCCCATTGAAGAAAAGTACAGTAAGCCCCCTACATACGAACCTTCAAGCTGCAAGCTTTCAAAGATGTGAACGTGCATCTGGTCTCTTATTGCTGACGATCCTTCAGCTCTACCGTCTCCCACCTCCTCTCCCTCCTCCAGTCAGTAACTCTTCTTGCCTGTCCCCTCGATGTCAGCCCCTGTATGCCAGCTGTTGTACTGTACTACTGTACTTTTCAAGGCACTGTACTGTAAGATTTAAAATGTTTTCTTTATTTTTGTGGGGTTTTTTTAATGTATTATTTGTGTGATAAACCTATTACAGTACAGTACTATATAACCGATTGTGTTAGTTGGGTACCTAGGCTAACTTTGTTGGACTTACGAACAAATTGGACTTATGAGTGCACTCTCGGAGTGGAACTCGTTCGTATGTAGGGGTTTACTGTATATGTTTGAGAGTTGCTTGCAAAGGATGGGGATGGATGGGAAACAATGGAAAGTGCTGCTGTAGGAAGGTGGGTTACTCTGGGATCAAGCAGTGCTGCTTGTCGGTCCAGGTAACAAGATATGTCACAGAGTTGGGGTGAGGCCCACCCTAGCCACCTCTGCTCACCCACCCTGTGAACTTGGGAAAGAGGAAAGAGGGTTATCTTGGCATTGGGCTCCTTCTCAGGAGCCCCTTGCACCACAGCAATGGTGGGGTCATCTCAGGACAGAGGACCTCAACCAAGGGAAGACAGTCGTGCACAGTTGGGTGTCTATATTACATAAATTGGTTTGTGAGCACATCTGAATCTCCTCCTTTGGTACCTTCAGCAATACTTGGTGAACTTTGTATCCAGCAAGAACTTGTACAGTTGCGGGTGACAGAAATTAAACTCCAATTGGCTTAGCCAAAAAGGAACTTATGGGCTCATGAACCTGGGAAGTCCAGGAATAGCACTGGCTTCAGGCATGGCTTGATCCAGGGGCTCAATGATAGAGCCAGTTTTCTTGCTTTCTCTGTCTCATAAAACAAATGATGCAGATTCAGGCAGTGATGATCTGTGAATGAAACCATTAGATGAAAGGCTGATGAGGAAACGTGCAATGAAGAGGTCAGGCTGTCATCACCTGAATTCCTTGATCAATTGCAGCATTCAACTAATAGTGGGACAACCAGACATTGTGAGGCCTCTGTGATAGATTCTTAGGAAAAGGTTGAATCTGAATCTACTTAAGCTTTGTCTTAGTTTGGGTTCCCCCTGAAGCTGCTCTAAGATGAAAATTCAAGTACACATAATGTATTTTGGAGGTAGTCCCTGAAATGCTGGTAGTGGAGTGAGAAAATGAGACAGGGAAGGGAAGGCAGACAGTAAAGGGTGAGTTATCAAGCAAGTTACCCTTGTGGATGACTACAGCTTAACCCTGGAACCCTCAACCCAGGAGCCAGTGTAAACTCTGCCCCTCAGGGTCATCCCACCCAAGGGATGGCACAGCTGGAGTATTTATATAGCAATTCCGCTAAGCCACTGGTTAAGGGCTATTCCTGAGTGGGGAGGGTTGAATCTCCAGCACTTCTGGCCAGCGGAGCCTGGTAGCTGAGACAGCCTCTAGGTAGAGAAATGCCAAAACTGTCACTTCATACTAAAGTGATACGTGCAAGAGGACAGGCATGAGGCCCAATGTCTACTACAAGTCTTTAGAGCTCACTGGTATTTACAAGAAACACAAGGGACTGGAAACAAGTTAAATGACACCACATGAGCATTACATAATGATAAAGGGGTCAATTCTCCAAAAGCACTAGCAATCCTCAACATGCATGCACCTAACAACAGAGACTCAAAATACACTATGCAAAGCTGATAGAACCGCAAGGAGAAATAGACACACCCACTGTTACAGCTACCCCTCTATCAGTATCGACAGATCGAGCTGGCCAAAAGTCATGAAGGACATAGCTGAACTCAACACCACCATCAATCAACTGGATATAATTGACATCTATCGACTACTTCATGCAACAACAGAAAATATATTCTTCTTAAGCTCGCCGGGAACATTCACCAAGACAGACCGTATTCTGGGCCATAAAACACACCTTAATACCTGTAAAAGAATAGAAACCGGGCTTCCCTGGTGGCGCAGTGGCTGAGAGTCCGCCTGCCAATGCAGGGGACGCGGGTTCGTGCCCCAGTCCGGGAAGATCCCACGTGCCGCGGAGCGGCTGAGCCCGTGAACCATGGGCGCTGAGCCTGCACGTCTGGAGCCTGTGCTCCGCAACGGGAGAGGCCACAGCAGTGAGAGGTCCGTGTACTGCAAAAAAAAAAAAAAAAAAAAAAAGAATTGAAACCATATAATATATGTTCTTAGACTATAATGGAATTAAACTAGAAATCAGTAACAGAAAGATAACTAGAAACTCCCCAAATACTTCGAGATTAAACAACACTTTCTAAATAACACATTAATAGATTAAACAGCACTTCTAGATAGCACAGGCGTCAAAGAAGTCTTAAGAGAAATTTAAAAATATTTCAACTAAATGAAAATGAAAATACAACTTATCAAAACTTGTAGGATGCAGTGAAAGCAGTGCTTACTGGAAAATTTATAGAATTGAATGTATATATTAGAAAAGAAGAAAGCTCTAATATCAATCATCTAAGCTTCCACCTTAGGAAACTAGAAAAAGAAGAGATAAATAAATTCAAAGTCAGCAGAAGAAAATAAATAATAAAAATGTAAGCAAGAATCAATGAAATTGAAAACAGGAAATCAATAGAGAAAAGAAATGAACCTAACTGACACACAGACAAGTCCAGAATGTGGGACATTATCTACGACTTGTTTCTACAGCAAGTCAGTGGCATGAAAAGGGAGTTGGGGCGTGCTCTACATGAAAAGATAGCTAAAAAGTACACCAAGCAAATGTAATATGTGTACTTGTTTGGACTCTAATTAGAACAAGACAACCATAAAAGATTTTCTAGACAGTCAGGAAATTTTGATCCTAAACTGAGAATTAGATGATAGCAAAGAATTATCGTCAAATTTGTTAATGTGATGATAGCACTGAAGCCATGTAAGAAAATGCCCATGTTATTTACAGATGCCCATGGAAGTAGCAATGAAATAACACAATGGCTGGGATTTCTTTTAAAGTTCTTCTTTTTAGATAAAAACAAAGTTTGACCCTGCCCTTACTTTTCTTCATTTTAATCCTTGGAACTGTCAGGGTTTGTGTTTCTTTAAAATTTAAATAAAATGTAAAATCATAGATTATTCGGCACTAGTTTTTTTTTAAATATTGCATTAAAATACTATTTATTCTGATTACCGAGTTTTTTGGGCGGCCCCTTAAATTCTACGCGAGTGAAGCATTAGTCCTGGCACTGTGTCTAACTCATGTCTCCTTATTCCTTGCCTGGGGGATGCCTTGCCTCGGGGTAACCAGAGCTGGTCACTGTTTTCCAGGTAATTACCCGCGGAAGATTTCGCCACCTTCCACTCTTACCGCTTCTACATATTTACACCCTCTTCCACCCTTCAAGGAGCCACAATGGGAGACACAGTCCCAATTTAGGACGTGGTGGCTTGTGGTTAATTAGGAGTCTCGCCAAGGGAGAACACGCTATTTGCCATCCCTGCCTTGAGTCTTCTTAGTGTGTTTAAATCAGCCTTTATTATCCATAGCCAACCCAAGTGCTTGTCTCCTGTTCACTCTGCCTTCTTACTTTCACCCCCTTCTAACCTGATACAAGCCCCATTCTCCCACCACACCCCCGTCCTTAGGTAGACACATTCTGTATTTTCTGGGATTGCTTCTCAGCCCGGTTTCCAGCAGGAAACAAGGACAAGATTTGAGTCTTTTTCTGACTGTGCACACATGTGATGGTCCCTGGCTCTTAGGCGCAAGAATCCTTGTTCAGTGCATAGGGTTCCATTTCAAATGTTCCTCAAACCCTCTTGGAAGTGAATAAAATGTTACACTTGTAAGGGCCCTAAAGAATAACTGAATCCCAGGCTTCTTAACTCTTTTTATGAGGTACGCAATGAAAGCTGTAAGAGTCAGGTGGATCTGGGTTCAAATTCTGACTCTGCTGCTGTGGGCCTTTAGACTGGTGACTTAACCTCTCTGAGCCTGAGTCAAATAGGAATAAAAATTGTATGGACCTCATAGGGTTGTTGGGACAGTAAGTGAGATGATGTCTGTGATGTGCTTAGCATAATTCTTGGAACAAAGTAAATGCTTAATACATGCTGGTTGCAATGATTATTTTGGGGGTCACCTGTACCTCTTTGAGAATCCACAAAAAGCTATGCAAGACCCTTCAGGAAAATATACATAAAATGTTTGCCTTCCTTTACATAAAAAAGAATTAAATATGTTTTAAAAATTAATCCATACAGATATTTTACTTTATTATTATGAATATATTTATGAAAAAGAAAAAATAATAAAAATCCTATACGAGTATAGAGTAAAACAATTTAACAGACAACGTGAAAAATAGAAGGAAAGCATTCTTTTCCTACCTCATACAAGAAAGGCAGTTCTCAGCATTTCCTCCATCAAGGACCATTCATGACAACATTCATGGCTTACAGTCTTGCAAAGCCAAGAGCAGCCATGGAAGATGCACTTTCTTATCCTGTTTCACGTACTAAAATAGAGTCAATTCTTTCCCGTGTTGTTACATAGACTTCCTACGTATTCATTTTTAAAATGCACTGTTTTTGTTCCGATTATGGAACTGATACATGCACTATGTGTGAGTAAAGTGAAAAATCGTCTCTCATAATCCAACCCTAGAGATAAGCGTTGGGAGATCGGGGTATATCCTTCCGGTATTTGCTCAGTGCAGATAGGATGCATGTAAAAACACGTGCTGGGCTTGGTGGGGCATCTAAGAGAGGTGCTTTGTCATGTGACTGGAGGTGGGACCGTCCACATCCCACATACCTAGGTTTGCCTCTTGGATTCAGCAAGTCCTCCAGTGACCTTGGACATCCTTTTAATATCTCCAAACCTCATTTCCTCATCTGTACAGTGGGACAAACAATAATATCTAGCCTGAGGAATTGCTGCAAACATTAAATGAATTGACGCATGTAAAGCTCTTAGCAAAATGTTTCTCCACCTCGGCACTACTGACATTTTGACTGGAGAACTCTTGATTGACGGAGGGGGCTGGGCAGGGGTAGTCTGGCCTGTCATTGTAGGATGTTTGGCAGCATCCCTAACGTCTACTCACTAGATGTGGAGGGCATTCCCCCGACCCCAGCAGTTGTGCCAATCGGAAGTCTCCAGTCACAACCACGTCCTCCGCCATAGTAAGTGCTCAATAAACTCTCCTCTATATTATCATCATTACTGAACCTAAAACATTCCATGGCTCAATTAATACAAAAATACAAATCTACTGGTATTTTAACTGGCTGTGAAGGAGTCCAGTTCCTTCTTTCTATTCACAGCCCTTACAGAAAAAACACTCAGTTTAACCTCAGATACAAACTTTTCCTTAGGAGAACTTTTCACCTGTATAATAGTAAAATACTGATGAAATGCTACATACAGAACAACAGGATTCAGCCATTTTTATTGGCTCTGTGCCTCCGAAACTGTCCTCTTTCTCCCCCTTCCCCCACACGCAGGTGACAGACAAAACTGAGTCCGCAATTAATAAGCTGCTTCTCCTGGCCCAAGGTACCTAATTTCTCGTCCCTCATTGTGCATCGGGGTGTTTTTCCACAGAGTCCGAGGAAGATGGGATTATGTGTATGCATGCACGCATTCTCAGGCTAGGTTAGGATGCAAACCCCCCGGGAATAAACTTGGAAAACGACCGAATTAATCACTTACGATCTGCATTTGGTGCACATTATCATAATATTGATATAATACACACACTGTTCTTTGCTTATTTCTATACTGAGAGCTTGCCCTGCAGCAATTTTGAAGAAATTTGAGACCCACGCACCTGGCTAAATGCTCTCTCTCTCTCTCTCTAAATAACCCCAGGTCTCCTGGTTTGCAAGGATCAGACTAAAATGAGTTACAGTTGCCAGAACATTTTTAAGTAGGGAAATAAATTAGAGTGGTAATAATCATAACAATTATATAATAAATGTTAAAAATCGTAAGTTCCCCGGCGTACTTCATAACTTTATTTTGGTGGGGTGGCGGTGTGTGTGGAAATTCCATCGTCTGCATCTGGTGACATCATCAGGCTACGGTGAGAGGGGCCGACTTCTAAATTCCAAATGTCACCAAGGTGCCGAATGAGGTGGCGCTTCGACTTCCTCAGCCGAGTTTGCTGGGCTTGAATTATTACAGACATCGCTTGCAAAATGAATTTAGGACTTCAGGAACGTTTCTGGATTGACCATCTTTCTCTTCTACTTTCTCCATCAAGGAATCCAAGGCAACCACACCTGTACAAATCATCTACATGCCCACACTCCCAATAATTCCTCCATCTCCACCTGCAGACTGAAAAAAAAGGGATGACAGCATGTTCCCAAACCAGAGCCCCTTCCAGGAAGCCCAGATGACTAGAAACCATGTTTAAGTGCCCCCAGATGCCCAAACCTGTGTTCTGGGCTGTAAGGTTTGGTCTGAGATCCATCCATTCAATACACAGATGAAAGTGAAGGATTCAACCAGTGAAAATCAGACACAATTCACAACGATGCTAGTCAACATTTATATGCCTGGCCTCGTGCTAACCACTTTGCTTGCCTTTTCTTACTTTTCCTGCCGTGGTGGACTATTAATACTCCCATTTTACAGATGTGGAAACCGAGGCTCAGAGGGTGTAAATCACTTGCTCAAGGTTACAACAGCTTTAAGTAGGAGAGGTAGGTCAAACCCAGATCTCGGTAACTCCAGAGACGATCCTCTTAACCATGATGCTATATTACTAAGACAAGCTGCTTCCCTGTGAGATGCAAGGTTTTCACATTCTAGAGGCATGCCTGCAAATCTCGACATAGTCATGCATGATGTGAACAAACTGTAGCATTACCAGAGTATGGTTGCTAGGGACTATAGCCCAAACACTCATCTAAATGACTTTTCTCCATGATAATTTGGAAAAGCCCTCATGTCAAAAATTAATGCTGCATCTGTTATCAGGCTTAAAGACCCAAAGCAGAGTTGACCCTTTGATGAAACAGCTATTCCTTTCCGGAATATGACCAAAAGACTATCACGTGAAGTAATCTCCCATGTTCTATTTCCCATCTTGTTGGGTCACTTGTTTCTCAACCTCCTAAGAGCCCTAATAGAGTGTTTGAAAGCCCAGACTTTGGTTAGACAGTCCTAGGTTTGAAAGCTGACTTCCCCTCTAATCAGCTCTGTGGTCCTGAGCCAGGGGCTCCACCTCTCTGAACCTCAATGTACCACCTGTGAATGGAGGGATGCTCATAGCCACAGTCACTGCCAGCCCATAATGTTGTGCCTTTGCAAAATTAGGAAAAGGCACCCCTCCCTCAAGTCACCTTACTTCTGTGTTGGAAATTTGTCATAATATATTAATTTCTTTAAAACAGACACCTTACTGCCATCTGCTGGAAAGCTGTTGTAATAAATAGACATACATGTGTACAAGCCAGGCTGTGAATGTCATCCTCTTTGTGCAGTGCGTGACCTGCACAACTGTACATGGTTGCCCAGTAATTCCTCACTGGATTGTTGGGAAATTTCATACTGCCTGCCAAGTGTTTACTTAGCACTTTGGTAGATATGGTCCACAGGTCCTCAGCAAATGTTGGCTGCTGTGTTAAGCTCTGGCTCAAATAGGTTGGATGATAGTATCTCTTCTGGCCACTTACTGAGAATTCTCATGGAGCATCTGTTTTGGGGGCGGGGTCTCAGTGTCTCAGTAAATCTCAGCCCATCTCTCAGCACTTGTCCCCTTTGCCCTCCATGTCCTGCACAGCAACTTTCAACTCCTTCACGCTTCCTCTCTTGCCTCCTGGCCAGGAAAAGGGACTGAGAGAATTTTCTGGGGCTGGCTCCAAAAACTCTGGTATTCCTTTGATGCTTTGAATCTCTGAGGCTCCCCCAGAGAGCCTTGTAAAACGTTTGGTATGTTCCATCAACTTTGCCCCTGGCCCAACATTTCCTGGGATGGATGAAGAACATGGTGTCAGCAGTTCAACACAAAACCTGGGTTTGAATCCTAGCTTCTCCATTTACTAGCTGTGTGCCCTTGGGTGAGTAACTTAACCTTGCTGTGCTTCAGTTTCTTTCCAGGTAAAAGGATCTACTCATCTATCTATCACCTAGATGTACAAACAGAAAAGGAGAAAATGTGTTTAAAGCATTTAAGAGTAAGCCCTTTATGAATCAAAGTTATCGTTTTCATTGACAACCGGGAAAAATATTTCAGACTATTATAGGGTCATACATTTCCAGCTGCCCATCTGATCTCTAATGACCTTGTTTACTAAACCAAAAACTAGAACCCCAAATCTGACAGACCATCCCGAAAATGCCTTCTTCTAGTGGTTTATAAGAAAAGCTAAAAGTCTAATCACGTTTCCTTCTGCATTTAAGGCATCACACAAAATCAGATGTGTCCCAGCTTCTGTGGGACACAGAGTTGCTTCACTCAGGAAGTGCTTTTAACGTCACAGCTGTTTCTTCTTCAACAACAAATACTCTAGAGATATGAATTGCCACTAGCGAGGGACCCACCAGCATAGTTTCCCCTCCATGGTACTCAGGCGGCCTATACCCAGTCCTTTATCATTATGTCCTTTTTTTCCTGGAACTTTAGCAGGATAAGAACATTCTGTTTCCCAGTTTCTCCTCTTATGTTCGCTGTCCGCTCCATCCCCCATCCCTGGCTGCAGACTTCCAGAGCCTTCTCGCTCAGCCTGAGGATCTGTGCCTTATTGAAATAGTTCTGGTACACAGAGTACATGCCTAGGTTGTTACTGGCTAAAAAACAGCTGTTTTTGGATGATGGTTTAGTTCATTCTGGGGGACATGGGCAGGGCAAGGAAGAATCTCCTCAGAAGGCCAATCTACGTACAGATGGTCCAGAAATGCAGGTCTGGAAGCAACTTCTTGCAGCCTCCCTTGGCTGTGTGACTTTCAGCACAGTGGCATCACCTCTCTGAATCCATTCGCACTTCCTTTGTCCTTAAATGTCTTTAAATGCAAATGAGGCAAAATTTTCACAAACGTGTAGTGCTTAAGAACTAGGTCTTTGGAGGAAACCCACCTGGTCTCTGAAGTCCACCATTCAGCTGCTGTGTGACCCTGAATCAATTACTTCCCCTCTCTGAGCCTCAACTTCTTCATTTATGAAATGAGGATAAAAGATAGTTTCTATCTCCTGGACTTGTTGTGAGGATTAAAAGAGATAATGCTTTGAAAGTGCTGGCAAAGTGTCTGACCTGGGGTGAACACTCCATAAATCTTAGTCATTATTATAAGCCTTTTAATAAAATAGAGGCTTTCTGGGGGTTAAAAAAAAAAAAAAGAAAGAAATACTCATGAGCCAAGAAGCATTTTGGAAAACTGCTTTATTTAACATGTTCTGAATGTATCTGGCTAGTCTTTTCCACTAAAAAAAAAAAAATTCCCCCAAGGAGGCCACAGTCTCGGCACAGCACACAGCCTGCTCCAGGCCACACAGTAAGTTTGATTTGGGCTCCCAGGAATGAAATCCAGGCCTCTGACCCCGAGTCAGATGGTCCAAGCTTCCTGCTCTCAATCACAGCCAGAGATGTCACAAGGAACCGTGCCACATCTTAGGGAAGGAAAATGAGATTTCTCTCTCGCCTTGATCTGGTCCCGGGCTCCAGTCAGGGGCGAAAAAACCCTCAGCACCCTGGAAATCTCTCCTCTCTCCCTTTCCTTCAATTCCGGAGTGCCCTTGCCTAGCTGCAGTATCCCAACCCCCAAAATTTCCAAACCAAGCCTGGGCCTTTGAGATCCCTCAGCTGCCCTTCCAACAAGGCGGGGACTAGAGCAAGGCTCCCGGAGCAACACTGAAGACAGGGCCATAAAAAGAGTCATCAAGATAAATAATATTTTAATGCGGTATATTAAAAAAACAAAACTAACGCAAAAAAAAAAAAGTTCACGGTGAACAAAATGTCAACGTTTTAAATAAAGCGAGGATCGGTGGCCAGGATAGCGCCCTCTCACCTGCAACCCACAGTGTAACCCAAGGGAGTGAGGTTACATTTTGCCAGTACCTTAGCCCCACCCCTTCGAATTTCCCGTAAGGGCCACAGCCATAAATTTCCACCTTCCCTCCCTGCGCGCGCCCCTTTCCCCAAAGAGGTGAGGAGGGGTGAACAGCACCGAGGCTATTTGGAAGGCTAGAGCGAGAAAGAGGATTTGGGTGGGACATTCCAACTTTCCGTCTTGCGTTTAAACTCCATCTAGGCTCCTCTCCTTAATCAATAAAACAAGAATTAGATTTTAGCTCCAAGAGTCGCTTCCTGTCGTCCAGTGTATGACCTTGGCCACCTCGCAGCCTTTGAAAGCCGCCGGGACTGGTTTCCTCAAATACCTGAGGTCGCAGAAACAGGTAGTAAACAGATTTGGAGGCTTCCTGCAGCTCAGTGGGCAGGGCAAGTTCAACGACCCCACCCCACGCGTTCTGGGTGCGCTGCGCTAGCTCTCCGAGAACTTTAAACCTTTTCCTTTGATCCCCTCTTTTTGAGGGGTTGGGGGATCGGGGGGAAGGGGGAAGCAGCCGGGAAATGAGGTGCTGAAGCAAAGATTTTATGCTCTCCTGCCTCCGGCTCCAGCTCCGCCCTCGCCCAAGGGGGAGGACTTTGAATTCCAGACCCGGAATTCTTCTCTCTTTTTTTTTTTTTTGAAATTGATCGATTTTATCCGGGAGCTTCAAATCGAAACCAGGAGAGGGGGCTTTGAAATGTCAAAGAAAAGTTGCAAAAGGAAAAAGGGGGTGGGGTGAGGGAGGGAGTGGGCAGGCAGAAGTTTTCTTTCCAACTGAAAAACGCCTCGCTGGTACCTTTGTAACGATGCTTAACCTTTTCACCCTTGCAGCGGTGGTGGTGAGCTCCTTGGAGCTCTTTGAAAATTTGATGAGACCTATGGACCTTCTCCCTGGGGGAAAAAAATGCCCTTTAGGGACGTGATACGTTTGTATTCAATTTCTGGAGGCTCCGGGAGTCCGGAGCGGACCGTTTTTGCGCAATTCGCGGAAGTTTATTCCAAAACCTTCCGCCCGGCCGTTTGCCTTGGAATGGAACCCTTCCCAATTAAAATTCGGGACGAGTCCTGTTTGCCAGGGGTCATTTCGACCTAATTAAAAAAAAAAAAAAATCCAGCCTCGTTCTGGAAAAGGCAAGAGCTGGCAGGCACGCCTTCTAACTGGGGACTCCGTGTAGCCCCAGACCCAGAGCCTGGAAACCTGGGCCCGCTGAACACTCCGCCGCCGCCGCTGCCGGTGCCCCACTTTTCAACGAGGCCACCTCCTCACACTGCCGGCACCGCCCCAGTCCTTTCCTTCCGGTCCCCACAGCGGGCTGCTGGGACAGGAGTCTTCTAAACTTGGCCATCTCCCTCCGCTTCCCTTTAGAATGAAGTATCAAGTCCGGACGACCTCGGGCTGGTGCCGGAGGTACCTCTTTAAGTGATGGTACCTTGGCAGGCCCCGGAAATCCAGATTTGGTTAATTGCAGGGAGCTTCCTGTCTACTTCAGGTGGGCCCTGGGGCAAAGAGGATTAAAATAACTATCTTAGGAGTGGTTGAAAACCTCATCCAAATTGTCATCTTTAATCGTTTAATTGTTTTGAAGACCTCCTAATGGCTAGGCACCCTGGGGCAGGGCAGGAAAAAATGTGGGCCTGGTTCAGCCCAGGCAGGGCTGAGCTCACCCTACCCCTTTCCTCTCCAGCAGCCCAGGACTGGTGCTGCAGAAGGGAGGTGGGCAGAGTGGGTGCAAAGGGTGCTGGGGTCACAGAGGGCAGCTGTCCCAAGAGACGTCAGCTTAGGACAGATGAGGGTGCAATGGAGAGAGATGTACTGAGATAGAGAGAGAGAGAGGAACATCAAAAAGAGAGGAAGCGATGCATACGTAAAAGAAGACAAAGTGACATAGTGAAACAGAAGTAGGTAAAGCAGAGCGGTAGACCATAAGAGACGCACCCAGAAAGATGCAGAGATAGCTACAGGTAGAGACTCAAAGCATCCCGAGTCCAGAGTGTGCATCACCCCCAGCCCAGGGATTCTGGTGGCCAGGCTGCATTTGGTGGCCCAATAGCCTCATGACAGCCCCTCCAGCTGCTGGGTCTCGGTCCAGTTGTGTACTCACCTTGCACGGTGAGCCCACATGTCCCGTTTGAGACCTGGGAGAGCTGTCGAGGTCCCTGGCGGTTACTTGGCTCCTGGGATCTGAGCAGATGAGGGCTTTAGGCATGATTGGTAGCTTGCTTGTAGCTACATGGCTGACCCAACATGAAAGGAAGTTACTAACTACTGAACACCTAGGACACATCTGACAAGAAGGTACCATTGAAGAATGATGGACTGGTGTCAAGAGATTGCCAACCGCTCGATAGTGAGACTTCATCTGGCAAGAGAGCGTCCTTCCTTATTCAGAGAACTGGGCTAGTGGGGTCCCCAGGAGGGATGCAAAGAGCTTCCCAATGCAGGGTGGAGCCAGTTGACTATCTGGAACATTAGAGATGCCCCATGAATGTCTGCTGAAGGATCAGGGTAATCAGTCCAGTGCCTGCTCCATGCCCATTTAGTCCTTGCAAAAGCCCTATGAAGAGGTAGCATTATTGTCTGTTCTGTCCCTAGGTTCACAGGGGTTAAGCTACTTGCGCCACATCTCAGGAAGCAAGTTCTGTAGCGTGCGAACAGGAAGGTCACTTGTTCCCTGGGGGCTGCGCAGAGGGTGGGCTTTTTTGGCCTTTGAGCTCCTGTCCCAAAATATCTAGTTCTGTCTCTGAGCTACACCTCCCAGGCAGAGGAAAAAAAACCCACTGGGTTGTAGCACCCTGGCAGACCCATCCTTAAGAATGTGGAGCCCTGGGGCAAGGGTACAAATGGAGGTCCCCATACTGTGATTGAGAACTTCAGAGTTATAAATCAAGATAGTAAAGTAGTCTTTTTTTTTCTTTTTTTTAATTTTTGGCTGCAGCTTGCGGGATCTTAGTTCCCCAACCAGGGATTGAACCCGCACCCCCTGCAGCAGAAGTGCGGAATCTTAACCACTGCACTGCCAAGGAAGTCCCAAGATAGGAAACTGGTAAATAAGATGTGTTCTATCATCTGACAAGTGGGCAAGTGTACCTTTCTAATAATTTGAAAGACCAAAGTGGACTTGAGAATTCTCAGTTCCTTTGAGTTCTGTCCCAGAAGCCAGTGACAGAGGAAGAGCTGACACCCAGCCTCCAGCCCCACACTGTTATGGCCCACCTTGGTCTGTCTCTACCATGAGGAGCTCTGTACACAAGTGTGGACACCCCAGCCTGCACTCCCAAGCCTTATGCATATTCCCTCCTGCAAACAGCCACCTTTGGGCCATCCCGCATGCCCAGGGGTGAGCACAAGGGTAGGGGGATATACCCTCCAGTAATGCATCCAAGAAATAGGACCAAGCAGGGTCTAGGTTCAGACTGAGGCCCATTTGGGCAGAAGTCTCAGTTTCTGGGTACCCTGAACATGTGGGTGCCAGTGATGGAGGGATGTAGCCTCTGTCCTACAAACTCTCTGCCCCTGTGAGAGGGGCATGGGCAAACAGAGGCGGAGCAGAGCCACCAAAGCACAGAGGCCCTCTTGCCCAAGACCAAGCACTGCCCTGTCATGGCTGGACCCGACCATGGATGCCCCCCACCGCCCGTCCCTGTCTGCAAACCTCTCTGACACCCACAGCTTACGCACCCTCCGAGGCCCCAGCCACGCGCAGCTCCTGCCCTCGCTGATGCTTCCTCTGGGAGCACATTTGGCAAGAAAATCTGCTGTGTGCAGAATTCTGGGTTGTTCTTGGCCTCGCCCTCACCCTCAGTGCAAACACAGACATCCACACAGAGCAGAGCGGGCTTTGCGGGAGCTCCACGGGGTTTGGCTTATGGCAAAGAAACCGACCTCTCCTTTCTCCCTGGCTTGAGCTGGAGCCCTCCCAGTGCCAAGGAGGAAAAACAAAAGCATTTAGGAGCAGACTTGGAGGGAAACCCACCTTCCCTTCTCCGCTCTTCCCCAGAGATACATGGTGCTTGCCAGGCACGGCTGAGAAGACCTCTCTGCTTCCCTTCCCAAATCAGAGTACATCTGGGGTTCTAGAGGTGGTCCCTGCGTGCACTCGAGCATCCTTGAGATCACGCTAAAATCGTATGCAATATTGTGCATATCTATACCTCTGCCTTTTTTATATCTGGTATGTCTGTCTCTATCCCTCCGTCTCTCTGCTTCTGTCTGTGTGTCTGTGCATTTGGGGTAAGGGGCCCAGCTTTCATCAGATTATCTGAGATATCCGTGATCCCAAAAGGGTTTTGAGCTCCTGGGCTTAGAGGTTAAGGGTTTTCAGGGGCTAGTGGTACCCATGTCCCCCAGCATAGGTATAAGAACCTCCAATACCGCTGCTAATAGCCTTACGATCCAAACAATCGAATTATCCATCAACAGTAGAACAGATGATTGCATTGCGATCAAGTCACCAAAACGAATCCTATTCTGCAGTAAAAACGAATGGACTACAACCTCCTGCAAAAACGTGGATGAATCTCTCAAGCATAACACTGAGTGAAAGAAGAGGATGCGAAAGGGTCCTATAGTGAGGATTCCTATTGCTGCTTCATGACACCTGAGGGGCCCGGCTGAAACTGAATCCTGGTTTGTCTCACCCTTTCACACTCCAGAGGGCGAAACTCTTTAGACTGCTCTGCTCTGGAATGATCGCCAAGAGTTTATAAGGGAGAACCTGTCCCTTCCATCATGCTGAAGGAGACAGGGGCAGAGAACAGAGTTAAACAGGGCTGTGCCCTGTGTGCAGAGATAGCGCAGAGAGAGGGGCAAAGGAGCCCTTGGAGCTTGCAACATAATTGTTGTCCAGCCTGTATTATTGTCTCTTAGAGCACATTAAGGTTTGAAACCAAATTCCAGCCATTGCAAAGAGGATATTTAAAAGTTTGGCTCTACCTTCACTCTATTCTTCCTTTTAAAACTCATTTAAATAAAACAAAACCAAAAAATTTTACGATACCCCTCCCGCCTCCAAAAAAAGCCCACAATATGATGATCCGGGCAGCATGAATGATCACAACTTGCCCAGAGATTACCCTAAAAATCCTTTGATGTAAAACTTTGCTTTCAATCTTTCCACATATACAAATATTTCCCTCTGTTTTTTACCTCGTTAAATTCCTTAGATGCAGGAGCCAAAGGAAGCCTCGTGCAGAACCAAATTATCTCTGTTCCACATGTTTAGTTTTTAATAATAAAGTAAAATGAAATGAAATCCAAAGGGTGCAAGCTTTCCAACCAGGCTTTTATTACCTGATCGGAGCACATGTCTCAGCCACGCCCGAGGGAAGTTTCCTTCTCGGACCCAGACCCCAGCTGTCCAGGGCAAGCTCTTATCTTGTCCCCTGATCCCAGGCCACTCCGGAATTCTCATCCCCTACATCTGGTCCTTCTGAAAGGGCTGCGGTTTCTTCTGGCCGAGGGTGAGCCGTGGCTAAGTAGCCGAGTCTGGAAGTAACTCAGTTCGGGATTCAAAAATGAGTTTTCTTACCGTTTAAGTCACTGCATCTGGTGGCCCAAGCTTTTTTGTTTTCCTGTTGATTAATTCAAGAAGTATTTATTTACAGCATTTATTAGGTGTGCTCAGTGTGTGAGATTCAGGGATAAAACAGTGAACGTGCTGGTCCCTGGCAACCACTGACCTATTTTCTGTCCCATAGTTTTACTTTCTCTGGAATGTAATATAAATGGAATTAGATAGTATAGTATCCCTGTTTTGGGGTGCTAGCCGTTCTAGAGGAGAAGATAAACAATACGCAAGTAAAAAATATATATGTTTGTATGTGTGTAATTTTCTGCATAGCATTTAATGATTTCTAAAATTTTATATGTATAAAATTATAAATAATACATAATTTTAGTATACACACATACATTCCTCACCCACCATAATTCTTTCTCGTATGATTTTATTTTTTGCATAATACTCAATGATTTCTAAATTATATATAATTTCATATTGTTATATGTGATTTATTTAATTTTATATAATTTTATAAGTATAATAATATATATATAACTTTTAGAAATCTTTAGGTACTATGCATAAAATAAAATCACGTGGGAGAGAATTATGGTGGAGGAGAATGCCTTTTAGATAAAATGGGGCTGGAGAATTCCTCCCCCCAAAAATAAATTTTTAAAAAGTTTTATTGCAAAAATGGTATAAATGAACTTATTTATAAACAGAAATATACCCACAGACATAGAAAACAAACTTAGGTTTACTAAAGTGGAAAAGGGTGGAGGAAGGATAGATTAGGAGTTTAGGATTAACATATACAGACTACAATATATAAAATAGATAACCAACAAGGACCTACTGTATAGCACACAGAACTATACTCAGTATTTTGTAATAGCCTGTAAGGGAAAAGAATATATATATATATAACTGAATCACTTTGCTGTACCCCTGAAACTAACACGACATTGTAAATCAACTAGACTTCAATTTAAAAATACATAAGTAGGGCTTCCCTGGTGGCGCAGTGGTTGAGAGTCCGCCTGCCGATGCAGGGGACACGGGTTCGTGCCCCGGTCCGGGAAGATCCCACATGCTGCAGAGCGGCTGCGCCCGTGAGCCATGGCCGCTGAGCCTGCGCGTCCGGAGCCTGTGCTCCGCAACGGGAGAGGCCGCAACAGTGAGAGGAGGCCTGCGTACCGCAAAAAATAAATAAATTAATTAATTTAAAAAAATAAATAATAAACAGTTTTATTGAGTTAAATTTACATACATTAAAATTCACCCTTGATAACCTTATAGTTCAGTGACTTTTGACAAAAGTGTACAGTTGTGTAATGACCACGATAATCAAGGTACAGAATATTTCCCTCACCCCGAAAACTTCCTTTGAAACTCTTTAGTCTCCTTCCTTTCCCCTGGTCCCTGGCAACCACTGACCTATTTTCTGTCCCATAGTTTTACTTTCTCTGGAATGTAATATAAATGGAATTAGATAGTATGTAGATTTTTGTGCCTGGGTTTTCTCCACTTAGCCCCGTGCTCTTGTGGTTCATCCATTTTGCTACAAGAATCATCAGTCAGTTCCTTTTCATTGCTGAATAGTATTCCACCAAATGAACGTACCATGGTTTGTTTGTCCATCCCGTAGTTGATGGACGCATGATGTTTTCTCCAGTTTGGGGCTGTTGTGACTAAAACTGCTACGAACATTCATGCACATGTCTTTGCATGAACATATGTTTTCATTTCTCTTGGTTAAATGCTTAGGAGTACAATTGCTGGCTCATATGGTAACTCTGTTTGTAACTGTATAAGAAACGGCCACACTGTTTTCCAAAGAGACTCTACAATTTCACATTCCCACCAGCAACATAAGAGCATCCCAGCGGTTCCAAGTCCTCAAAACTTGGTATTGTCACCTTTTTACTTTTAGCCATTTTACTGTGTTTTTCCCTAATGCTTGATATCGTTGAACACCTTTTCAGGTACTTCTTGGCCATCATTATATGAAACATTTAATTTTGTATATTACATGTTATACTATAATTATATATATTTATATGGTTATAACTTTATAACATATGTATTATATAACACCTGTTTGAATTAATTCAATTCTGATAAGAAGGCAGCCTTGTGAAGAGACAGGGGAAAACTATTCCCTGGAAAGGGAATAGCAAAGACCTGGAGGTGGGAACCAGGTAGGGATTATTGAGGAGCAGAATAGCCAGGGCAGGTGTTATCAATAGTGACGAAGGATGGTAGGAGAGGGGATGGTAGGCAGGAGCTACATGTAGGGCTGTGTATTTCACAAAAGAAAAAATAGAGCCCTTGGAGGCACTATTGTTACATAATAAACTATCCCAAGACATTACAGCTTTTTTTTTTTTAATTTATTTTTGGCTGTGTTGGGTCTTTGTAGCTGCGCGCGGGCTTTCTCTAGTTGCAGCGAGCGGAGGCCACTCTTTCGTTGCGGTGCGCGGGCTTCTCACTCCGGTGGCTCCTCTGTTGCGGAGCACCGGCTCTAGGCACGTGGGCTTCAGTAGTTGTGGCTCGCGGGCTCAGTAGTTATGGTTCACGGGCTCTAGAGCACAGGCTCAGTAGTTGTGGTGCACGGGCTTAGTTGCTCCGCGGCATGTGGGATCTTCCCGGACCAGGGCTCGAACCTGTGTCCCCTGCATTGGCAGGCAGATTCTTAACCACTGCGCCAGCAGGGAAGTCCCGACATTACAGCTTTAAATAACAACTCTTTTCTTATGCTTGTGGATTCCAGGAGTCAGACATTTAGACTGGGCAGAGTAATGATGGCTTATTGCCATTCCACAATGTCTGAGATTTTTTTTTTTACTTTTTTGGGTGCTTTTCAGTCTTTTTTTTTCCCACAAAATCTGAGATCTGAGCTGGAAGGATTCAAATGACTGGAGGTGACTTGATGGCTAAGGCTGGAATCTTCTGGAAGCTCTTTTCCTCATAGTTTGGTGCTCGGATTGGGACCCTTTGGAGACTGGGCTCAGCTGAGACTCTCAACAGAGCACCCGCCTTCCTCCCATCATGGCGGCCTCAGGGATCCACGCAGAGGTGTTCCAGGGAACAAAGCCGAGGCGGCATCGACCTTCATGTCCCGGCCTTGGACGTCACACAGCCTCATTCTATCCCATTTCTTGGTGGAAGCAGTCACAAGCCTTCCCAGATTTAAGAGACAGGAAACTAGGCTTTTGATAGGGAGTGGAAGGTCACTCTGGAGGAGAAGCTGGAGAATGGGGGATATGGTCGGGGCAGCCTTTGGAAACTAGAATCGGCCACAGAACAAACCCTGGTAGTGATACAGCTTGTTCTGCTCAACAAATGCTTCTGAGGGGTGATAAATAAGCATGTGGATGAACAAGACCCACTCCTTGAACTTGAGGAATTCCCAAGGCAAATGGAGGAGATGGAGATGTAAATAAAAACCATACTGTACAGACCTCTACAGCATGTATCACATTAGGCTGTAAAGTCCGCAGGAAGCAATCCGTATTGCCTGGGAGGTGGATGGTGGCTTGGGCTCTGGGGGATGTGCAGGAGTTTACCAGTTAGGCAAGGACAGAGCGCACATTACAAAGAAGAGGACGATCAAACAGTGGAGGTTCAGGTAGGAGAGGAGATTGGAGATGACATTGGAAAGGCAGACTAGGCTCAGGTAAATGAAGGCTGGGGAGTTTGACTCCATCATATTGGGGGATTAGGAGCTGTGCCCGGATGCATACTGTGGAAGGACACTTGAGGGGCTGGAATGGTGGATGGGTTGACCATTGACAAGGGATTATGTTAGACGCCCAGAAGCCAGTAGGGAGGTTTCTGTAGCAGCCCAAGTGAAAAGTGATGAGTGTGCAAATTGGGGCCAAGGATGAAGAGAACGGGGACAGAGTTAAGAACATCTGGGTAGTGGGTTCAAAAGGGGTCCCGAAAATGGGGAGGAGCTAGGGAGAAGGAGTGTGCTCGTCCCCTGGGCAGCTGTGGCCATCATCTGTTCTCAACCCTGACTGCGCCCCTGAGTCACCTGGGAGAGTTTTCCCCCAGTTGGACCTGCTTGAGCTCCACACCAAGTCAGCTCCACCAAAGCCTCCGGGTTGGGCACCCGTCACTGGTGTTTTTTAAGAGCTCCCCCAGCAGATTCTCACTCGCAGCTGAGGTTGGAGTCGGCGGGAATACATGATGCCTTTCCAAAAACCCTTTAGAGAATCCCCAGAATTCTGTCTTGGGCAGAGCAAAGAAAGAAAGAAATGATTTCGATTTGGAACATGTTGGGCTCATGATAACAAGGATTTGAATCCTTCTCCAGGAGGCTTGACATAGTTTAATACAAGCTGGTCAATCCATAGAGATGAAATGGCTCTCCCACAGCACTGTTACAAAAGGGATGCACTGTGCTCAGAAGCTACAGAAAACATTTATTATAGTCCTAAGCAACCAGGCAGAGTGCGGTGGGCTGTCGCCACAGCAGCTATTATTATCACGCCCATTTTGCAGAGCTGGAAACCGAGGCTCAGAAAGACCAAGTAACTAGCCCCAGGTTACCAGGGAGGAAGGAAGTGGCAGAGCCCAGAGTCAAACGCACGCAGTCTGATCTCAGAGGCAGAGGGTCCATAGCTCGCCCTTAGCACCCTCTACATGCTTGCATATCCCTAGCACGGTTAAAATGACTGCCCGTATGAAACCAGGCTTATAATTTCCATCACTTCGGTGTTGTCACGACTCCCACCAAAAACTCTCCTGACCATCACTATTGCCTTTTCACTCACATGGTCCTCCAAACCCCAAGGAGAATTTAACAGAGCCTCCCCGGCATATCATAAAACAAAACCAAATGCTTTCTCTGCCCCCCTCCGCCCCCCTTTCACTGAGTATCTGTCAAAGCCAGCAGAGAAATAAAAACCAGAATCTCCAAACAATACACTTCCCCACAGATAATAAATAAAATCTCCAAAGAGGGGGAGAAAAAGAGCAAAGAGTCCCATAAAGACGAGGGGCTTGGGTGGACGGGCATATGATGTGCGTTGGGCTAAACAGCTACCAGCAGACCCTGGGGTAAGGAATCAATTGAGATAAAAAATGGACGTCCCCGTTACACATGCCGTGCTCACAGAAGTGTGTGGACACCGGCAGGGAATGCAGTCCCCCTCAGCCCATCTTGCTCTTTGGCACACAAATAAATACACATGTTGCCTCGCGTGGAGCAGATGCGCCATAAATTCTTAAGCAATGCATCAAAGTACCAATCTTCGTTTATGCATTTTTTTTGCAAGTACACATGTTTATGGGCAATAGCTTCTCCGCTCTCACAACTGTGGAACTAGCAGGAACTTTCTGAAACCTTTTGTATTTGTTGGCATGCGTTCGGTTAAGCTTCCCTGTGTATTGCACGTGGAGAAAACTGGAGAAATCAATGATCCAGAGTGGCAGCTGGGGACACCTCTGGAAATTGGAGGAGGAAAGGAAGCAACACTTTTCATTTCTGTTTCTTAGATTTACATAGGATAACATTTTGCTAATGGGTCTGTAACCATTTTTTTTCAGCTAAAGAAATTATTTTTCTAATGATCCCTTAAGATCTGTATTAAAGTATTAAAGTCTTTGTAGAAAATGGAATAGAATTTTAAAATATTTTGAAGTGTGTTGTAGGGCCATGGACAAAGCGTGGAAGAGAAAGTGGACCCACCATTCTCCATGGCGAATGATCAAATATTTGTTGCCCTGCTCTCTGGTCCCCACCCAGTCGTGACTTTTCACGTGCAATCGGAGTATAGATGACCATTAAGAAGTGTTCCTCTAAGCTCTGTGGATGGGCTTTATGACCGCTTTTAGCTGATGGAGGTCCCCCAACCCGCTTATATCCAGATGTGTAGTTGTATCCAGAGGCTTGGGGGAAGGGGGCCTGCCCTGAGTGTCAGTCCTTGGAGGGTCCCGCTCTGTCCCTCCTCCAGCCACACCTGTCTCATGGGTTGAGACCTCTGAGACAAGGGGCATCCCACCAGAGACCACCCCCTGTTCTGAAGTTGGCAACTACTGAATAGAATGTAGGTCCATAGACTCTGCTGGTGTTTGTTACGTGAGCTGTAAGATCCTCAAAATGAAATCTCCCTGAAACATCGCCTCTGCTCCTTCCCTAGTTTAGGGATGAGGTTAGATTTTGTCTTCTGGTGAAAGGGAGATTATAGTTGGTCGTTTTCTGAACTGGGTTCTTTCTTTTGAGTGACGCAGCCCAGGAACTTGGCTCAGAGATGTGTGGTTTCTGTGTGTGCCAGTGCTAGGTGGCTGGGGAGAAGATTTTCCCCCCATAAATTTCAAAGGATGTCAGCTTCTCTGGGTAGGTTTGCATGATCACTGTGAAGGGTAGGAGTTGAGATCGCAGGAAGGATGACCATTTCATGATCTCAGCCTCAAGACTCCAGACCTGTCTTGCCAGACGCCTCCTGGATGTCTCCACGTGGTCCAAACTCAACTGCCTCAAATTCACTGTGTTCTAAATTGAATTGGCTTTCTTATCTCCAAATCTGGCCAGTCGGTCAAACCTTTTCCTTCTATCTCTCGTGGTCTTCTCTTCCCAGCAAAGTTCTTCAAAGGCACTCAGTAGGTGTTCAGAAAAGATGTGTTGGACTGAACGGAACTGACCTAGAGCCCTTCTGCACTGCGTCTCCACCCTGTCGGGCTGGAAACTGTTGCCATCACGAGGTCCTCCTTGGAGAGGAAGGGGAGAAGGCTGAGAGTGGGGAGAGAATGGATGGGGGACTTCAAAGGGAAGGAAAACGATTACTGGGAAATCTGTTTATAGAGCCGGTGAGTGATGGTGAGGTGGAAACGCTGCAAAGCCAAAGGAGGGCGAGAGAGTACCTGGTCCACGAATCCATCACTGGTCCTTTTTCATCTGCTGGCCAAAGTATGTACCCCTTTGAAAGTCTCCTTATCCCCTAAGCTGGGCAGCCAGCACCCGACCAGCACCCAGCTCTGGGCAGTGCTGATCAGAGCGTGGCTTGAAGGTCACCTGGGTCTGCCTTCCTGAGTTCTGAGACGTGGAGTGCTCAGGCTTAATTAGAAGCCGTCTCAACGGGCACTTTCTAGGAGCACTTACTATGTGCCAGGCACAATTCTGAGTTCTTCAGAGTTTTTTAAATCCTCATGACAGCATTATGAGGAAAGACTATAATTAGCCCCATGTTTTAGGTGAAGAAACTGAGGCACAGCCTGGCGAGCCTGCCTAAGGCCATGTAGCTGGGAAGAGGTAGAGCTGGGCGTTTAACCCAGGAGTGTCTCCAGAGAGGACACTTTTAACCCCTACAATCTATGCCTACCTGGCAGGGAAGCCCTGGGTCATGAGATCAAAGCCTACTGCCCCAGCATTCTACAACCAGGGGACTTCTGCAAACTGCTTCCTCTCTGAGCCTCAGTTGCTGCATCTGTGAAATGGGGACAATAAAGCTAACTGCCTCAGAGTGCTGCTGTGATGTGCCTAAGGTAATCCACACCCAGCTAAGGAGGACTTAATCTTATCCATGTTATTATTTCTAACCAAACATTGGGAACCTCTTTCCCCATGTCCAAAATTTACAGAGAAGTTTGGAACGGCTGGGAGGGGAAAATAATCCTTCCTTTCTTCCCGGCCACAGGGTTTCAGGAAGAGCACAGGACATCATGTATGAATGTAGCAGCATTTTTAAATTTGCCTCTTGAAATATTTCAGGCACACAAAAGAATAGAGAATCCTATAATAAACACCCATGTGTTCAATCCCCAGCTTAAGAAATAAAATCTTTCAGGTACTGTTTCTCCTAAGTAACTCTCCCTAATTGCATTCTTTCCCTACCTCTCCAAGGGTAGCCACCTTCCCGATGTTGAAGTTTCTCATTTATATGCGTATCTTTACACTCTTACCATCTATGTTTACATGCATGTGCTCTTAAATGATACATGGTATTATGTAACACCTGGTATTGCTGCACACATCTTAAAACTTCATATAAATAGTATTATACTGTCCATATCCTTGTGCAAATTTTGCCCAACATTGTTTTTTTTGTAATATTTATTTGGCTGCGCTGGGTCTTCAGTTGTGGCACGCGGGATCTTCGTTACCACGTGCAGGATCATCTTTGCAGCGTGCGGGATTTTTGGTTGTGGCATGCGGGATCTAGTTCCCCGACCAGGGATCGAACCTGGGCCCGTGGGATCATGCAGTCTTAACCACTGGACCACCAGGGAAGTCCCCCAACATTGTTTTTGAGATCAACCTATGTTGACATGTGCATTTCTAGTTGGTTATTTTTAACTGCTGTAAAACATTCCACTGAACGAATGCGCCTAGATTTTATTCATTCATTTTCCTGTTGATGACCAGGTAGGCAGTTCCCAGGGTTTTAACATCACGAACAACGCTGCAATGAATACACCTGTGTTTGGCTCCCGGTGCATATGTGTAAGGGTTTCTCTAGAGACCAGAGCTCAAGTGTTGGAGCTGGCTTGAAATGTTTATGCTCCTTTTAGAGCTGTCTGGCTCTTGCTTATTTGCTGTTCCACACAGTTGTACCATTTTATCCTGCAGTAAACAGTGGCTGGGTGGTCCCGCTGTTCCACAGCCTTGCGAACCCTTGGTTTTGTCAAATGGCGGCAATTACAACTGAGAAGCATCGCTATGAGGAAGACCATGTGATCTCTTTGGAAGCCAAGGACTTCTGGGTGTCGACAGTTGAGGCAGACAGGTGATTTGAAGTCTTTCCCCAAAACAAGTCGACTAGAAGCCTCAATCTTGTCTTCTCTTCAAGGAAGCCTTCCATGACCCTTCAACGTCTGAACCAGGATCCCCTTTGCTCTGCTCGTAACTCAACTGGACATCATGAAATTGGGAAAGGCCAGTTTTAGCCCTAGACTCAACCTCAGAACCTGGGACCCAGCAGGCACTGGATGAATTTTTATTAAATGAATCACAGAATCAATGTTATTCCATCGTAACCTAGTGCCTGATGCATATGGTCCAGGGCTGGGTGGGGGGTGGGCATTGCTGTCCTTTGTTGAATGAATGAATGAATGGGCAAGTTAAATAGGAGATAAAATAGCTTCTGCACTAAGGGAGACTTTTGTATTCATTCATTCATGAATTCACTTCTTTGAAAAAAAAACCCTTAATGAGCACCTATTATGTGCCGGGCCCATGGTCCCCATCGTTAAGCACCTCACGGTGTGTCATTCTGCAGTGTGACAGATGCTGGGACAGAGGTAAGCACAGAGAAGGGAGACTGGATCCAGCTTGGGATGGGAGGCAGCAAAGTCTTCCTAGAGGAGATGCTATTCCCTGAGATCTCCCCCTCCTGTCCTCTTCTCCCCACCGTCTCCCAGCCGTCTCCTGAGAACCTCTCCCCACTCTTCCCCAAACTGTCTAAGAGGTGAAATTCAGTTGCTTTACCTTCAGTTTTCCCCAAATCAAAAATCAAAAGGTCGACATAGTTGAGGTGTGGCCTGAAGGGGTTTTGCATTTGGTCCAGGGAGGCCGAGGAAGAGGTTTGCCTCTTTCTTTTGCGGTTACTCAAGAAAGAAAAGATGGGGAGGTGGACGCTTGGGTGGGGAGAGTGACTTTGCTGACATTGAGGACAGGGGATGAAAGCAAGGGGGAAGGAAACATCCTGAAAGAGACAAAAGCAGGCTCCGTGGTATCGTGGGTTTGGGATCCAGGACCCAGCATCTTGGAAAGTCACATTCAGGAACCAGCCGAGAAGGCCTGCAAACACACCTCTCACCTTAGGCACGACTGTAAACCACTCAGCCAGCACTCGCCACCTTTACTGTGATGGCCTCTTGAAGTATTTACCCAAAGGTAGCTGCGGGCACGAAGCCATAAATATATCCCAGCGTCTAGGTGACATCATCCCAGATTCTCTGCCCAGCGTTCCAAGGCTTATGAAGTCACTACAGCAGGGGACGTCGCCTGGGAGGGCGGGGTGGGCAGCTCCAAATGTATTTGACCTACTTCTTTGAGGGTTTTCCCTTTCACTTTGGGGGTGGGGAGCTGCGGTGAACTCTTTTCACTTGGAGAGAGTTTACCTACCTCCTTGACTTACCTACTTCAGGGTTTCTGGAGGGAGAACAATGATGCTTTGCAAATAACAGGGAAAGTGGGTTGGCTTGGAGAGCAAATGGGCTGCTCTATGATTCCAAGGAGCCAGGCTAGACTAGGCGAACTGAAAAAGTAGCCACTCTCTCAACGTTTGCTTTCTCTTTAGATGGTAACTCTCCAGGGTGAAGATTTCTACTTGCTCTGTTCACCGCTGTGTCCCCAGTGCCTGACACAGAGTTGCACTCATTTATTGAGTGGATGAACCTTTGATTGAAGGTTTTGATGAACTTTACTGCTAACTGAAAATATCAGCTAACTCCGAAATTCTTTAGTTTTGTAAAACTTAAGGAGGAATTCTTAAACACTAATGGGTCAACCTTTCTGGAGGGAAAATTTGAAACATGTTTCAAAAAGACTTGAACCCCAGTAACTTCACTGTTAGGAGTTCTTCCTAAAGAACTACTCAGAATTCTGTACCGATATTTAGATGTGAGATGTTCATGGCAGTGTTATTTACAGTGGAAAGAAATTGGAAAGAACCCAAGTTTCCAGCAATAGAAAACTGGTTGTCTAGATTGTGTCACCATATTGAATGTCTTAGATAACTACCGCTAAGAGTGAATGTATGTAGTCTGTAAGTGGGTGTTGGTGGCTAATAAAACAGTATACACTATATGACCCCAATTTCGTTAGAAAAACTATGTATCTATATGGTTGTATACTAAGAAGTTACAGAGGTTATCTCTGGATGGTGGAACTACGTTGTTAAAATTTTCCATTGTTTTCTTTTATTCTCCTATTTTCTACAATAAACATAACTCAGTTGAATAATAAATGTCACGAAGAGATCTTAGGATGAGGATCTACAGTCAGGGAAGGGTACATTTACATACATGCCAGGGCGTAGGAGGGATTCCTCTAAACAGAGGGACTTGTTTTAAAGGTACAGGAGGTCTGCGAGGGGATTCTCCCAGAGGATTAAACGATTGGCCCTAATGATTTGATGGTCCCCTGAGGTGGTATTACTCATGGGCACCTTTGCTGTGATCTCATACTATATTACATAGGTGGGCGGGGGGTTGGCCACATGACTTGTTTTGACCAATGGAATGCTAGTAGGTGTGACGCACACAGAGGCTTGAAACGTGCCTGTGAGTTGACAGACTCACATTTGGAATACGTGGAGGTTGATAGAGTGTCAACCTGGTAACATTGGAGCTATGTTTCCACCCCCTTAGTGTGGGGTCCAGATGGTAGGTGGCCAAAAGTGGGATTTGTGTGAATAGAGGGTGGAATGAAACACAGCCATTATCCTTGGAGGGTCATCTTGGTTGGACGTGATGACAAAACCAGAGGTGTCAGCACTTCTCTATTCTGTTTCCAGTTCTGCTTCCCAAATAGCAACCACCATCAGCCCCAGGCTCTCCAGCAGAGGTTTGGAGCTGGACTCACAGAGCCCACAGCCATACAGAAGCAGATCATCTCACGGACCCCTCTTCCCACCAAAATCTGCACCCCCTAAGCTTCCTTTCAAGAGTCCCATTGTGGGGCTTCCCTGGTGGCGCAGTGGTTGAGAGTCCGCCTGCCGATGCAGGGGACGCGGGTTCGTGCCCCGGTCCGGGAAGATCCCACATGCCGCGGAGCGGCTGGGCCCGTGGGCCATGGCCGCTGAGCCTGCGCGTCTGGAGCCTGTGCTCCGCAACGGGAGAGGCCACAACAGTGGCAGGCTCGCGTACCGCAAAAAAAAAAAAAAAAAGAAAGAAAAGAGTCCCATTGTGGCTGGACATGTGTGGTTTCTCAGATCGTCTGGTTGGTGATTCCTTCTGTTAATAGAATCCTCTAATTTCTTCCTGGACCTTCTGTTCCCCAGCTCTTCCTATATTTGCAAGCTCCTTATCCCAGACCTCCCAGCGAATCTGCTTCTCAGATGGGCCCCCGATTGGTGCAGACCATCTCAAGCGAGAGGCGGTTTCAGGCAGCAGCGAGCAGTGTATATATCCATTCTCTTATAAACGCTGGGTGCCTCAGTTTCCCCATGTGCACAGTGGGCTCTCCACCTCTCCCCATAGTGGTGAAAACGACATGAAATGAATCAATGTTAATAAGTAGATACAAACGACTAGCACAGTTTACTGCCTGTCCTTAGTGCCTCTCCTGCTTCTCCAATACTTTACAGGGAAGCAAACGAAATTTCTCCCTCTCCAAATTGTATCTGCTTCATGTTCAAGCTGCCCAGTTCTGGAAGATCCTTCTGGCTAGCATTTAACTTGTCGGACACTGTGCATGAAAAGAAAGCATGGCTGCAACCAATACATACAATAATTCGATGTGGATGTTGAGTGGTTATACAGTACTTTCCCTCTCATCATCACATTCAGTTTCTTGCTTCGCCCCAGGAAAGAGGCAGGTCAGGGAATGCTCTTTCCATTTTGTACATGAGGGAAACAGATGTGACAGGCTCCAGGCGACACGGCTGCTTAATGGCAGGAAGTAACTCCAGGCATTCTGATTCCAGGTCCAGAGGTTTTTATATGACATTAAAATGACTATAATACCTACAATTTTTGAGCCTGCACTGTGTACCAGCATCCGTGGTTAAGTTATCACCTCTTTTCCTCTCAACTGCCCTACAAGTTAGATATAGTTTTTATGCATTTTTTTAAAATGAGGAAACTGAGGCAGGGGGATATTAAATAACTTGCCCAGTGTCATATAACTTGTCTCTGAAGAGACACAAGGGAATCTCTGAAGAGAAATTCTGTGGCTACGAATATTGACCATGAAGCCACATGGAAATAGAATATTCGGGGAGGAAGGGCTGATCTGAACCCCAATCCAGGCAAGGTCTGAAACCATTGATTGATTGTAAGACGTGGAGACACATCCATACGTAAGTCCAGAAGATTAAATGATTGGTCCTAATGATTTGATGGGCACCCTTGCTGTGGTCTCATACTGTATTACATAGGTGGGTGGGGTTTGGCCATGTGACTTGTTTCGACCAATGAGATGCTAGTAGATGTGATGCACACAGAGGCTTGAAATGTGCTTGCGCACTTGGCCTTGCTCTCTTGCATGCTGGTGACCCACCATGAAAAGAGCATGCCCATGGTAGCCAGTGCCCCTGAATGAGACACATGGGGCAGATCACGTGCCCCAGATGGTCCAGGGAAACCAGACTTGGACCCAAACTGAAACCTGAAGTCCAACTGAGGGGCAGCTGACCCACAGAACTGTGAGCTTGAGAGTGCATGATGGTTGCTTTAAGCCTCTGAGTCTTTGTTATGCAGCATTATTGTGGCAACAACTGACTAATACTTAAGAGGCCCTGATTATGTCGGAGGAAAAAGTGGCTGAAGAAAGTGCATGGTAGTCTTTCTTTTAAATATAGATGCAAGGGCTTCCCTGGTGGCGCAGTGGTTGGGAGTCCGCCTGCCGATGCAGGGGACATGGGTTTGTGCCCCGGTCCGGGGAGATCCCACACGCCACGGAGCAGCTGGGTCAGTCAGCCATGGCCGCTGAGCCTGCGCGTCCGGAGCCTGTGCTCCGCAACGGGAGAGACCACAACAGTGAGAGGCCCGTGTAGCGCAAAAAATAAATAAATAAATAAGTAAATATAGATGCCTATGGTTGCACATGTGTGTGTTCATGTGTGCATGTGTACGGCAGTCTTTGAGTCAGATGTTCATGGTGGTTTTCTAAGGGGATGGGATTTCCAGGAACTTTCACTCTTTAAATCATACATAGTAGTAATGTTCCATTTTTTTAAACCAAAAAAACATAAAATGCTTTTGTAATCACACAATAAAGATCAGTATTCTTCATAAGACTTAATATATTCTGGTCACTAATGGATCTGTCAACAGGAAGTGACTTTGTCTTGAGTGAATATACAAATATTTCCTTAGGAGGACCTTTCCCTCAGCTAACCAGATCCCACTGGCTACGTGATGTGAACAAGTTCCCTGAAAGAACCCAGATGACGGATGGGAAAAAACAAACAAGAGCTGATTTCTCCAGAACAGTGGATCTCAACCGGGGGTGATTTTGTCCTCCCCGGGGAATATCAAGCGATGTCTGGAGACATTTTTGATTGTCATCAATGGGGCAGGGAGTGGAGGGGCTGCATGGTTGCTACTGGCATCTAGTGGGTAGAGGACAGGGATGCTGTTAAACATCCCACAATGCACAGGGCAGCCCTCTACCCCTGCAAAACAGAATTATCCAGCCCCAGATGTCAATAACGCTGAGGCTGAGAACCACTGATGTAGAGGTTGTCTGTGAAGCCCTCCCTGGTCCCCAGTCTGTGACAGACTGGAGAGGCACAGCCGAGCACACTCCACAGGGACTCAACTTGGTGCATTCAGGGTGAACCCCGAGCTTGTCCTGTGGGAATAAGATGCAGAGCCTGGTCATTCTGAACTTTGGGACAGACATGTAAGCAAGGCATGGGTTTGGGGAGCTAGACCGGACTCCAGACAGGGCTGGTGCCCAAGACAGAGACTGTGATGGGTTCATGGTGTAGAAGCATCTTTGCTAAGATTGCTTAGAGGGTAAAATTAGACCTCTAGCTGCAGAACAGTTGTATACTATTTCACGCATCTGTGAAAATGACAGAAGTAAAATCTTTTTCATGGGGGCTTCCCTGGTGGCGCAGTGGTTGAGAGTCCTCCTGCCGACGCAGGGGACACGGGTTCGTGCCCCGGTCCGGGAAGATCCCACATGACGCGGAGCGGCTGGGCCCGTGAGCCATGGCCGCTGAGCCTGCGCGTCCAGAACCTGTCCTCCGCAACGGGAGAGGCCACAACAGTGAGAGGCCCGCGTACCGCAAAAAAAAAATCTTTTTCATGTATATATATATATATATATATGTATATGTATGTATAAAGATTATATATATGTATGTGTGTATATACACACATAGATTTTATATGTATATATGTATGTATACATATATGTGTGTACAATGTATACACATAAGTATTACACACACATATATCATGCATAGTGTATATGTATATCATGTATATTTCTAGAAAAAGTCTGGAAGTATATATACTAAGCTATGAGTAAAGTAGTTGAACAGAAAAGGTATAGAAAAGAGATGAATTTCACTTTTTTACTTTACATTTCTGCACATTCTAGGATTTTTGTTTTTTTACAGCAACCATACATTACTATTAATCATATTTTATAAAAAGGAAACAATAATTACAAATATCTAATAGAATAAATATGTTTAAACATGTACTGTTGTTAGGAACATAGAAATACTGATCACAAAGGTGGAAAGGGCAGAGTTGACCTTTTATAAGGTTAAACAAATTTTATATTCCATGAAATTGATATATTTTAAGTGTGTAATTCAATACCATTTCAGTAAATGTACGGAGTTGTGCAACGTTCCCTATGATCCCATTTGAAAACATACCCATCACCCCAAAAAGGGGCCTTTGGGTCTATTTGCAGCCACTCCCCATTCTGACGCCAGAGCCAGGCAAATACTAATCTGTTTTCCATCCCCATGGATTTGCCTTTTCTAGACATGGCATATAAATGGATGAACTCTGGCATCGTCTGCTACTGGCTTCTCTCACTTAGCATAAGGTTTTAGAGATTCGTCTGTGCGGTAGCACGTATCAGCGTCCGTGCTCTGCTCTTTTTTGTTGCTGAGTAAGGCTTCTTTATATGAATACACTGCATTTTATGTATCCGTTCACCAGTTGATGGACAGTTGGGTTGTTTTCCCTTTGGAGCTCTATCATATGTTTAAAAAATATATTTAGGGGCTTCCCTGGTGGCGCAGTGGTTGGGAGTCCGCCTGCCGATGCAGGGGACACGGGTTCGTGCCCCGGTCCGAGAAGATCCCACATGCCGCGGAGCGGCTGGGCCCGTGAGCCATGGCCGCTGAGCCTGCGCGTCCGGAGCCTGTGCTCCACAACGGGAGAAGCCACAACAGTGAGAGGCCCGTGTAACCAAAAAAAAAAAAAAAAAAAAAAAATATATATATATATATATATATATATATATATATATATATGGAATTCCCTGGCAGCCCAGTACTTAGGACTTGGTGCTTTCACTGCCGGGGCCCAGGTTCAATCCCTGGTGGGGGAACTGAGATCCCACAGGCCATGCAGATGGGCCAAAAAAAAAAAAAGTGTGTGTGTGTGTGTGTGTGTGTGTGTGTATATATATATATATATATATATATATATATATATATATATATATATATATATACACTTTGAAAAACACCAGTATTTTCCTGTATGCATACACAACCCAAAATATAACAATTCTTTTAAATATGTAAATCTGCAAAACATATTCTCTACCTATCTAATCGATACCCCCATATTCTCAGAAAAGTCTCAGCAGTTTAGAATTCTTTGATGTGGAAGCCATAACGTTATTTAGTTAAAAGGACTAAAAGCAGAATATACTAGATACGTGTGTGCTTCACAGTAGCTAATATTTATTAAACGTTCATCTCATGCTTAGAAGCTATTAAAGTGTTTGATGAGTATTAATTCCTTTTATTCCCTTGACCACACTCTGAGGAGGATAACGTTATTCTCCTTATTTTACAGATGAGGAAACTGAGGCGCAAACAGGTCAGTGATGTGCCCAAGTGCCCATGGTTAGGAAATAGAAGCATTCAAAGCCAGGGAATCTGGCTCTGACTCCTAGCCTCGTAACCACTAATGCATGCATTGATTTTTTTCGAACCGTATAAATCACCTTATTACAACTTATTTATTCCCCAGCTTTAAGGCATCCATGCCGATATAAGCTAAGCATTGCATTTATCTCCTGATGTGCTACAGTTTAAGCTTTTTGATTATGTACCCAAGCCCACGTGGAGCCTAAGACTGTGGGCTTTTGAGTCCCACCCCTGAGCCGTATTGTGCAACCTGGAGCAGGGACCTCAACCTCTCCAATCCTCAGTCTCCTCATCTGTAAAATGGGGGTAATCCAGCTCATAGGGTTGCTCTAGTCTTAAAAGAGATGAACAGCAGATGCCTCGCACAGAAAAAGCAGGGACTAATGTAACCCAGCGTAATTGGTGTCCTACGTGTGTCATGCTTCTTCTAACCACTCACGTTCACGTCAGCTGTTCATTTTGATGCATAGCATTGCGGCTGCTTTTACACAAATCCACATCAATATTTACACGTCGAGAGGCACTCGTCTGGAATTGTGAAATAAATCTCCAGGCAGCAGGGGCAGGCTCCGATCTTCACAATTTTCTGAGGCAAACAGGGGAAATCTTTGCTCCGTGTACGTACACGCTGAGCCCCAGAAACACGGGCAGCCTTCACTTACCTTCCCTCCTCACTTCATCATCTACCCATCCCCCTCTCTTCCAGCATTCCAAACTGCAGAGGCTGACCCTGTCTCTCTTGATGATTTAAGTTTTGGAGAAGGACCGGAGAAGGATTTGTTTTGACATTTAAAGGCAATCCAGGTAATGAATGACAGGGGCGGCGTCCACCTCCCCGTCCATATATCTGCACAACAGTATCTATTTTTGACGTAGCTGACACGCCGTTTCCTTTGGCAGCGCAAAGGGGGGCTCGTCTTTAAATTAAACTCGTCTCCGACCCCTCCGATCTGCAGCCGGTTCGGAGGCAGATGCTGGTGAGGGAAGCAAGAGGGCCGCCGGGCTGCCTGTTGGCTGTCAGTGATGTATGGTGCAAAGGCCCGGGCACCGTGAGCTGGACCCGAGACCTTCTCAAGCATTAACTAATGACAGAGGATGCCCCCAAGTCTTCTAATCACCTTTAACGCGCATATTTAGAAGCTAACTTTAAAGCAGGTGAGATAAGCAGATCAGACAAAGAAAATCAAATAAAATCATATCATTGTCTCTGGCTGGTTTGGAATGGGGAGGGGAGTGATGCATTTGAGGAAGAATTAACTACGGCAAAGAGGCTCTCAGGCTTCCTTGAAAGTCTTTGTCTCAATAACTAACTGATCTTCCCCCCAACCCACTGCCTAGAGGTTCCAGAATTCTGTCCTTAAGAGCAAACTTGGTAGAGCAGAGAAAAAATGCTAGCATCCAACACGATCAGCAGAGCCCAGCTCTGCCACTTGACCGGCTGCGGGTTTGCGAGGGGGGAGTCTTCTTTCCCGAAGCTCAGTTTGCTCATCCGTAAAAGGTCCCATATGTCCTTTGAAAGGTTATCGTGAGGGTCTAAACGCAGAGAAAGAGCCAGAGGGATAGAAAGACAGAGAGACGTGGAGAGACAGAGCAAAGAAGAAGGAGAGAGAGAGAATATATGTGTGCAAGCGATTTATAAACTGTTGCCATGTACTTTCCAAATGTTGCAATTATTTGATAATGATGAAGAGACAGTTGAAGTCTGTAAAGGGGGAAAAAGCAATCACAAGAAATAAGGTATTAAGCTGGTTGCCTTCTAAACCACATAGACATTTCTCTCCGTGCTCGGGCATGATTCTTCCCTCCGATTCTTTTCCCTTGAGGTCCTGAATCTTTTTTTTTCTTTTGAACAATCTTTTTTATTTTATTTTATTATTTTTTTTTGACTGCATTGGGTCTTCATTGCTGCACGTAGGCTTTCTCTAGTCGTGGCGAGCAGGGGCTACTCTTCGTTGCGGTGCGCGGGCTTCTCATTGTGGGGGCTTCTCTTGTTGCAGAGCACGGGCTCTAGGCGCACGGGCTTCAGTAGTTGTGGCACGCGGGCTCAGTAGTTGTGGCTCGTGGGCTCTAGAGTGCAGGCTCAGTATTTGTGGTGCACGGGCTTAGTTGCTCCACGGCATGTGGGATCTTCCCGGACCAGGGCTCGAACCCCTGTCCCCTCCATTGGCAGGTGGATTCTTAACCACTGTGCCACCAGGGAAGCCCGGTCCTGAATCTATGATCTTTTACTCAGAGAAAAAAACATTTTTTTAAAAGACAGCCAGGGGGTCTTAGAGCCTGTGTGATCCCCTCTGATTTAAAACTTAAATGAAACAAAGACCTCCTGGAGAACACCATCACCAAGTTGGCTTCTCTGCTATTGGGGTGAATTTTCTTCCTGTCAAAGCAAAGAGAACTGGGGCGAGTGTGTTATATAGGGCCCAGAAGGGGCCGCTCTCACAAGCACACACAGCCATCCTTCATCCGCTAGCCCAGAACTCTTACGACGTGGCACTTGGGTGGAAGATGATTCTAGCTTTCACTGGGCCAAAGTCCCCTGGACCCTGGCACTGGCTTCCGTAGGATGGTGGAAGATGTGTCCCAAGACCCTGAGACAGAAACGATAAGGAACCTCTTTCCAGAAAGCTACTATCCACGCAAGGCTTTCTCTCTGCTGGTAGCAGCTACTATAACCATGCCCCTGGAGGCGCAGCCTCCAACTTAGCCTCATGCCAGCAGCCAGCTGGATTCCTGTGTCCCCATCTCCTTGGACCCACAGGAGCCCGACGCCTCAGAGACACGGCATGTTTCAGTCATTGGGTAGAAATGAACTAAGAGTCTGGAGGGGTCCATGCCCTTTTGGTGGACGACCTTCGTTTCCATGATGTCTATTGACATCTCATGGAACTAGACATCCAGGGAACTTACTTTGGGAAAACATTGTTTCAGTGTCAAGCTTTGTCCTCGGAGCCTCTCTGTCCACTTTATTACTGATAATGACCTAAAGGCATCCTTCTTTGGAGATGTCATCGAACTGGAAAGGATACCTCAAATTTAGATGACTTTAAAAGAATCTAAAATTCTAAATAGTGCTAGACAAAATGTCAAGGGATGCATTTAAACTCACTTTTAGTTTTTAATCCAATGCCAAAACCCAGGATGGACGAGAGGCTTCATCACAGTTGATGTGACTGTGACTTGGCAGTTTGGGTTACTGAAACCAGCCGATCATAAGTGATACCCAAGTAACTTGAGGTGACTATGACCCAAATGTCCATTAGTCGCCCAATGGGTAAACACAATGTGATCTATCCACACACTGGAATGTTATTCAGTCGTAAAAAGGAAGGACGTGCTGACACATGCTACTATGTGGATGAAACTTGAATATATTATGCTGAGGGAAAGAAGGCAGAGACAAAAGACCACATGTTATAAGATCCATTCATGTAAAGTGTTCAGGACACGGATAGGAATGATAGCCAAGGGGTAGAGTATTTTTTTTTTTTTTTTTTGCGGTACGTGGACCTCTCACTTTTGTGGTCTCTCCTGTTGCGGAGCACAGGCTCTGGACGCGCAGGCTCAGCGGCCATGGCTCACGGGCCCAGTCGCTCCGCGGCATGTGGGATCCTCCCGGACCGGGGCCCGAACCCGCGTCCCCTGCGTCAGCAGGCAGATTCTCCACCACTGCGCCACCAGGGAAGCCCTAGAGCATTTCTTTTTGAGTTGATGAAAATATTCAAAACTTGTCTGGGGTGATAGTGGCGTATACCTGTGAACATACAGAAAACCACTGAATCGCACGCTTTAAATGGGTGAGTTGTGTGTACGTGAATTATACCCCAATTAAGCTGTTTAGAAAAATAACTCAGGGATGTGTTAGGGTTCGTTCACAGAATAGCATCTCAGCCAAGGTTCTATTGGAGAACCTGTAGGATTCAGGCCTGGGGCTCTATTGTTTGTGAAGGACAGGGGATACCAAGATGAAGGGGTTCTGGGTCTTGGAGCAAACGGATGGAGTTGTTTGTGGCTGTTAATCCTGGGGACAGAAGATGGCAGCCCACAGATATTTAGAGAGTTGTGTTGTTGAAGAAAAAAGAACCTCATCCAGTATAGTTGATGAAGGTGACACGGGAATCAATTAGGATTCAGCATGTGATAGAGATTTTAAAGCTAGAGTGTTTTATAATATGGTAAAGGCGGGGCTGTTTGTGAGAGCCAGAGCTCCCAAGGTAGGCAATCTTCAAGAGACAAGTGGGGACCATCTATCTGGGATGTTAAAAAAGGGATTTTCTTGTCCTAAGAAGAGTTTAGAATAGAAGCCTGGGGACTTCCCTGGTGGCACACTGGTTAAGAATCCGCCTGCCAATGCAGGGGACACGCGTTCGAGCCCTGGTCCGGGAAGATCCCACATGCCGCGGAACAACTAAGCCCGCGAGCCACAACTATTGAAGCCCGTGCACCTAGAGCCCATGCTCTGCAACAAAGAGAAGCCACCACAATGAGAAGCCTGCGCACCGCAATGAAGAGTAGCCCCCACTCGCCGCAAATAGAGAAAGCCCCCGCGCAGCAATGAAGACCCAATACAGCCAAAAAAAAAAAAAAAAAGAATAGAAGCCTGACAAGAACATGTCCAATTCTTAACTGCCTGTGATTCCAGAAGCCTAGGACCCAGGTTCACTAGAACCCTGCCAAAGCAACGTCTGCTTTGGCACAAGAAGCTTGAATTATACAAACCACCAGAGGACCACTTTTAAGGCTTCTTGATGTATCATCCCTGAAGACAGTATTTCTGTGAGGATCCTAAAGGCTGTCCTCAGGAGACAGTATCGTATGTCAGATCTGAGGCAACTTGGGAGTCAGAGAGACCTGAGTTCGCATCCTGACTCTGCCACTAATTTGCTGTAGGTTGTTGTAGGCACGTGACTTCAACGTTCAGTTTTCTCAATGACAATATCAGAGTGATTACATATGCATCACAGGGTTATTAAAGCATTAAAGGAAGAGCTTGTATTGGCATCCTCAATTTCCCCCCTATCTGCCAACATAAAATCAGCGTGTAAAACCTTCATAGAAAATACAAACGTTACAAACCAGGAGCAAACCTGTCCTAAAATCTCACCTCCCAGGTATACTTGCTACTTCCTCTTTATACTTTGATATATTTTCTATATTTGCTTCAACAAGAGTTTATTGTGTTTGTTGGGAAAACAATACAGTAAACTTGATACACTAACTATAAAATCTTCACAGCACTCTCACAACATTCTGTGTGCTCTCCCATGAGTCACTTTTTTGTCTAATATCCTTGGCTCACATATAGGCTGTAATAGTAAGAGTTGAGTGCTAGGAGGACTCAGATTTGGGATCTCGTCTCCATCCTCCATCATCACCTCCATCCTCACCATTGTCATAACCACCGTCATAACCACCACCACCTCCACCATAACTACTGTCCCCCCTGGCTGTTATCATACCCATTGTGAACACCCCACCTGTCATCACCACCACTTTAACCAGCATTCTTTCCACCACCACCACCAGCAGCAGCAGCACCACCACCATTGCCACCACCATCACCGTGTGTACCACTCCCACCATTTCCGTCACCAGTACCATCACCCTCATCACCATCACCACAAGCAATTGTGAAGTACACTTGGCCAAGTCACTGTGGCTCTTGATTCTGTGCCTGTACCTCAGGTCTATTTGCCTACATTTAAGGAAACATCTACTTGACCCCATAAGTCATTTTAAGAGCCTTTTTTTATATCATTTTTACCAGGGTCCCCGTGGACTCATGGGCATTCCAGTTCTAGGTGTCAGCAGCCGAATACGCACGAAATGTTGAATTTATATTGAAATTCTCTGCAGCCCGTAACTCGGGAACTTCTCTGTTGAAAGTTTTGACTGTCAGGTTCTGAGTCTCTAAAGCCAAATATCTTGGAAACTCTAACCACACGCATGCATCCGAGAAAGAGTAGGAGAGGAGCCAGCACCGCAAAGACGGATTCCTCAGTCCAGCGGTTGCGAAGCCCTGTCTTCTGAGCAAAGTTCTCCTAAAGAATCTGTGCAGGCTTTGATTTTTCTGGACTCCATCCTTGACCTGTTGCCTCATAGTAGAGTGTTTCTGAAAGATATGATCAAGACATTCCGCTGAGTGATGCGACATCGAAATATCAGACGATGCCTTTGAACTCTTCCGACAAACCACAAGCTTAGGAACCGACACGGACACGACACTCAGCGGATTCAAAACACTGGGCAGGGGAAAAGGGGGAGGGTGTGTGATTAAATGCGTTTCTTTCTCTTTGTGCTCTAATGAGGTCTCAAGGTACTGCCTGGCCACTTCGAAATTCCTGTGCCTGCTTTCTGAAGAAAATCTCTAGCAAGTTCTCTCTCAGAAGTTTCCAGCCAAGAGCAACAGGAGAGATTTGTTATTGGCTTAAATACCCAGGCCTTTCAAATGGATAAACATTCAAACGAGAAAAGGAAGACCTAGAGGAGAAACGTCTTGTAAGAAAGAAAGGGATGTAAAGAAAATCAAAGTATTCACAGTCAAAACATCTCACGCTCCAAAGAACCAGGCTTATCTCTGCACAGAATTTCCTTTGCAGGAATGACTGTCTAACCTCCATGCCACGTTTTTAATCTCTCCAAACCGGTTTTAGTTTTTGCCAAGATGGATGTCGAGTCCAAATTAAAATCAGTCATTTATCTTTGCCAAAGCATTTTCTCCTTCCACAATGGAAAGTTATGAAGATAGTTGCCTCCCATTTGAAATAGATGCTTCCCTTCTGAAGTTATCAGGCCCCTGTGGTTTGCTGATAACCAAAGAGACTCAGCCTCAGAGGGACAGAAGCTCCTTGAGGATAAAGGAGGAGACCATTAAAAGAAAGACATATGACTTTGCAGCCATTTGCTAATAAAAGAGGCTTTTAAAAGGTTGTACACCCCGATTTTCCAAATCTTGGCTCACACCCCTTTATTTGCAACTCTGTTTAGGCCTAATTTGGGGCACCTTCTCCACCTGGAATTAGAATTCCAGGCACCTTCTCTAGTAAGAAGAAAAGCTAGAAGGAAATTCTGCCATTTGTGACAACGTGGATGGACCTCGAGGGCATTTTGCTAAGTAAAAGATGTCAGACAGGGAAAGACAAATGCTGTGTGATCTCACTTATATGTGGAATCTAAAACGAAAGAAAGAAAAAGGAAGGAAGGAAGGAAGGAAGGAAGGAAGGAAGGAAGGAAGGGAAGAAAGAGAGAGAAAGAGAGAGAGGGAAGGAGGAAGAAAGAACCCCAAAACTGAACTCACAGGTCCAGAGAACAGATTGGTGGTTGCCAGAGGAGAGGCCTGAGGGTGGACAAAATGCATGAAGCTGGTCATTAAGTTATAAGACAAATCAGTCCTGAGAATGTAATGTACATCGCGGTGAATACAGTTAACAATACCGTATTGTATATTTGCAAGTTGTTAAGAGAGGAGATCCTAAAAGCTCTCACCACAAGAGGAGATCCTAAAAGCTCTCACCACAAGAAAAAAATTTGTAATGATGTGAGGTGGTGGATATTCACTAAATTATGGTGCTTATTTTGCATACATTTTGCATACATTTGCATACATTTATCAAATCATTGTGCTGTGCACCTGAAATGAATAGGTTCTCTGTCAATTATATCTCAATTTTTAAAATAAGTATATTACAAACTGAAAAAATATGTACAAAATAAAACTAAAAAGCAATTTGGGGAATTCCCTAGCAGTCCAGCGGTGTTTCTACTGCCTGAGCCCCGGGCTGGATCCCTGGTCGGGGAACTAAGATCCTGTAAGCCGTGTGGCCAAAAAACCCCACAAAAAACCAAAACCAAACCAACAAACAAAAAGCAATTTAAAGCGGATGACTGATTTCTTCCCTTCCCCTCCACTCACTGAGGAGATATAGTTTCTCTTTGAACTGGCAACGCTGTCAATAGGAAAACTTAAGACTCTGCCCAGAGAGAGTCTACTCTGATTTGATACAGAATAAACTTCAGGGGGTGTATCGTCCTCCCAGGTGAAGCAGAGTGTGTAATTTGGTGAGAGACACAGGACCAGGGTCTTATGAATGGCAATTAGCAAGACCACTTTCTGGGGACTCAGAAAGCATCCAGATGTCTCTAATCCATTGCAAAGCAGCACCCCGTCTCTCAGTTCCTAGTAGCCTGGGGATTTGTAGCTGCTTTTTAGAGTCCAAGACCCAGAGCATCATTGCTGCCTCATAAACGCTGGTGGCTGTTTCATATTAATTATGAATAATTATGGACTATACCACTTACAGGAGTTATGATATTTGGCTACATGTTAGGCTGTCAATGCTATTAAATTCCTTCAACATGAGGGAAATAAAAACCCAGGGGACCTCATGAGAGGCCAAATTGAAGGACAGAGAGAAAATTAACGAGTGGCATGTCACTCAGTGATAAATCTTATTCATCGGAAGTGGAAAAAATAATTATGAACTTTAAAAAAACAAAAACTCGATTATTTTGAGCAGTCTGTCTTTTTCCCCCTTATGCCCACAGGCTTTCTTTCAAGGTTAAAGTTACCAGCTGTTTCACAGAATATTCAAGTTCTCGGGGTTTGGAAGATGGAGGGCCCCTCCCAGCAAGGATTCTGGAAGCTCCAGGCCATTGCCTTATCTCTGATAGAAAGGGTGGAAAAGAACGGACAATCCAACCCCAATTCCCGCAGCGCTGATAGCGGCTGGAAATATGTGTTGCTAGTGCCCTCTAGTGGCCAAAGCTTGGCTGAACTTTAAAAGCGATTTTTCACCCTGAGCTGGGTGTTGAGTGCTTTTGAAAAGCTATGTTGTAACTTGGCTGTTGCCTTGGTGCTCTACCAGGAATGGCTTTCGACTCCTTGACGCTGGTTCTCTCATTGTAAGCTGTCTCAAATCCTCTTGGGGGAAGCTGGTGAGTTTGAACTAAACTACAATTTTTGAAAATAGCAAATTGTAATTTTTCTGAGGAAAAATTTTAGCCTCCAGAGTAGCCCATTCTGTGCCTGCACGATTTCCTCTTGACTGCCTATTGCCCCAGAGCAAAACCTTCATATTTATAAATGTCTTTCGCTGCTCAAATTTCTTTCACAAAATCATTTTTCTTCTTCGTGCTAATTATGTGCCTTGCAAAGGCACTAAAAATCAAGCAATTCCCGTTGACCTAGAAATTCCACTTCTAGAAATTTTTGATAAGCAATCACTATGGATATAAGTAAGAATGAGGGCGAGCTATTTGTTGAAGGGTTCTTCCTAATACAGAGAAAAACCCCACAACCCCCTAAATATCCAACAAAACATAATTTAATAAATTATAGCTCAAGCAACTGATGAAGTGAAATGTTGCAATTAAACGCCACATTACAGTGGAGCAGGTCATTTTGCTAACGGATGGGACACAAAGGTCCAGAGGGGCTGACCTTCCTGGCATCTCACACAAAATCTGGGTGATGGTTTCATGGATGTTCACTTTGCCATAAGTCATTAAGCTGTACATTTCCTTTTCTTTTTTTTTTAAATTTTATTTATTTATTTAATTTATTTTTAATTTTTTTGGCTTCATTGGGTCTTCGTTGCTGTGCGTGGACTTTCTCTAGTTGTGGCGAGTGGGGTCTACTCTTCGTTGTGGTGCACGGACTTCTCGTTGCGGTGGCTTCTCTTATTGTGGAGCATGGGCTCTAGGTGCACAGGCTTCAGTAGTTGTGGCACACGGGCACAGTTGCCCCGCAGCATGTGGGATCCTCCCGGACCAGGGATCGAACCCACGTCCCCTGCACGGGCAGGTGGATTCTCAACCACTGCACCACCAGGGAAGCCCCCAGCTGTACATTTTCTGAATGTGTGTATATTGCATAATTTTTAGCGATTAAAAAAAAAAAACAGGTATCCTAACCCCTAATTTAACACTCTTTTTCTGACACTGTTCTGCTTCTTGTAACTAGATTTTTAAATTGTACAGTCATGCAGATATAGAGAACGGACTTGAGGACACGGGGAGGGGGAAGGGTAAGCTGGGACGAAGTGAGAGACATGGACATATATACACTACCAAATGTAAAACAGATAGCTAGTGGGAAGCAGCCACATAGTACAGGGAGATCAGCTCGGTGCTTTGTGACCACCTGGAGGGATGCTCAAGAGGGAGGGGATATGGGGATATAGGTATACCTATAGCTGGTTCACTTTGTTGTACAACAGAAACTAACACAACATTGTAAAGCAATTATACTCCAGCAAAGGTATTTTAAAAAATTGTACAGCCCTGTCTCGGTATCCTCTGGGGCTGGGCTTCAGGACTCCCAGCAGAAACCAAAATCTGCAGATACTCAAGTCCCTTAGTTGACCCTTCGTATCCGCAGGATTCAACCAACCCAAGGATACAGAGCCGGAGGGCTGACTATATTTAGAACATTCAAGTGCTGAGACTAGATTTGCTTGCAAACAGCTTTGTCTTTGGTGAATTGGAAAACAATGTGAAATGCCATGCAACTGAAATTCACAACTTCTCAGAGGTGGGAGTGGGAACAATACACTTAAAATTCTTGGCTCCCTAGAGATTAGAGATTATCAATATATTTCACTAATTCTATCTCCTTATTGCTATAACAACTGTGAATTGCCATATCTTTTGCTGTTATTTAACAAACCCATAGAATATTTGGAGGATAACAATTTGCCTAAATGTCCAAGGTAATATAACTCTTCTCTATAATTCCTTGTCAAAAGCAGAGAAATAATGAGTGAATTTTGAATTCCATTTAATAAGTACTTATTTTGTGTCTGTCACCCTGAGACAATAGTGAGAAACAGCTCTGTCGTAGACCTCAAGGTACCTTTAGCCTGGCTGGAAGTATTACGTCCGTGAAAAAAATAAGAGAGAGACCTGTATAAGGCAAATGAATGCAAAGTGTACTGTGTAAGTGTTATAAGTTGTATGGAACGGGATCAAGTGTGAGAAACTTTGAGAAACTTTGAGACGGATACAAATTAATGTCTGTAAGGACAGGTGAGTTTAAACCTCTGCGGCTTAGTTTCCTTACCTATAAAATGGAGGCACTGTTACTACTGTAAAGATTAAATAGGGAACGCACTTTGCTAGAACATTAAATGCTCAAACATGTTCATAGAATACTAATTATTATTATTAAGGAATAACTTTGAGCCTGGCCAACTACACAGCCTGAGTGGAAACGCTCAGTCTTTGCATCAGGCCAGGTGCGCAAGCTCTAACTTTAGGAAATGGTTTCTCAAGCTGAGAAAACACCAAGATGCCTGAGAAATCACCATTTCCACTTCCGTTGCCTTTTTCTCTCAGTAGAGGGCGCCCCTGAGACCTCGCCCCACAGGGATTTTTTTTTTTTTTTCATCCCAGGGAAAAGGAATCAGTTTTTCGTGCCAAGTACAAGTCCAGAGAACAAGATTTCCAATTTAGCTAATTCCTAAAGGTCTTAATTTCCAAACTCTGTCACTACAGAGTGTATTGCATAAGGAATGAGTCTATGATTGCATACATGGGAGGCAGAAAGCCGTTCTCCGCCTTGTCAAATGAATCGGGCCGTTTGTGGGGTTGAGGGCAACTGAGTCCGGGACCACCTTCTCTACTTCTCTTTGCAGGGTCTTGCAACCTGGAGGAAGATACACCAGTCCTGGTGCCTGAAGATCAGGCTTTGAATCCTGGCTCTAACCCCAGCTTGCAGTGTGACCTCAGGTTTGTTACTTAAAAGATAACACCAGTGGAGCTCAAACCCGTTGACGGGGAAAATAAAAGCGAGTATCTGTTAAGTACTTACGCTGTTCTAAGCACTTTTATCTGCGCTATCACTTTTAAGCTTACACAACCCTAGGAGATGGGTATTACTAGATGAGGAAACTGAGGCATGGTACAATGAAGTTCCTTCCCCAGGGTCACTCCTCTAAGTAAATAACAGAGCCAACCTTTGACCCAGGCTGTGCGGCGCCACCGCCCAGGCCCCTGGCTACTGTAGTTTTCCACCTCCCTACCTGCAAGAGCCCACTATTCACGACTGTATCCCCAGGCTGGACCAGGGGGCTAACATAGTAGGTCAACGAGAATCAATAAACTTGAATGTCCATCCCTTGAAACTGTAAGAATATTAGGTTTTCATCTAGAGAGTAGGATCTTAAAGAATACTGGGGTTGGATAAATCTTTAGGAATCACTTGGTTATCTAGATCCCTAATTTTCTTTTTTTAAAAAATTTGTTTTATTGAAGTATAGTTGATTTACAATGTTGTGTTAGTTCTGCTATAAAGCAAAGTGATTCAGTTATATATATATATTTATATACATTCTTTTTCATATTCTTTTCCATGGTGTTTTATCACAGGCTATTGAATATAGTTCCCTATGCTATACAGTAGGACCTTGTTGTTTATCCAACCTATATCTAATAGTTTGCATCTGCTAATCCCAAAGTCCCAATCCATCCCTCCCCAATCTCCCCTCCTCCTTGGCAACCACAAGTCTGTTCTCTATGTCTGAGTCTGTTTCTGTTTCCTAGATAAGTTCATCTGTGTCATAGTTTAGATTCCACATATAATTGATATCATATGGTATTTGTCTTTCTCTTTCAGACTTCACTTAGTATGATAATCTCTAGGTCCATCCACATTGCTGCAAATGGCATTATTTCATTCTTTTTTTATGGCCAAGTAGTATTCCATTGTATAGATAGATGATAGGTAGATAGATAGATAGATAGATATACACCACATCTTCTTTATCCATTCTAGAGCCCTAATTTTCAAATGGGGAAATTCACACCCTGGAGGGTTTTTTAAAAACAGCTATAAATTATTTGAGAATTCTCCCATAGAGAAATGAGGTCTGTGTTTCTTCCCCTTGAATCTAGCCTGACTTTAGTGACTCACTTAAAACCCATAAAAGATGAAGTGAGTCGGTGTGGTTTTTGAGACTGGGTCAGGTGTTGCCGCAGCTCCCATCTTATTTGCTGGGACATTTTTGCTTGGACCCTGAGCCACCATATTAGAAGCTCAGCTTCCCTGAGACCGCCATGCTAGTCAGATCCCATGTAGACGCTCTGGTTGCAACCCAGCTGGGCAGCCGGCAGCCAGCCAACCAGGCAGGTGAGCCATCTGGGATGCCCAATCCAATTGTACCATTGTATGTCAGCAGCTTTTTAAAAATTAAAAAAAAATTTTAATTTTTTAAAATTAAAAAAAATTTTTTTAACTTTTTTTTTTTGCCACATCACATGGCATGCAGGATCTTAGCTCCCCGACCAGGGATCGAATCCGTGCCCCCTGCAGCGGAAGCGCGGAGTCTTAATCATGGCCCACCAGGGAAGTCCTTCTGTAAACTTTAATGCACATCTAACTGCCACAGCATGAGAGTCCCCAAGTAAGAACTGCCCCCATGAGCCATCCGGAATACCTGACCCGCAAGGTGGAGAGCAAAATAAAATGGTTGTTCCAAGCCACTATGTGTTGGGCTGCCTTGTTACACACCAAACAAAGTGTGTAAGTAACTGGCTCAAGACATCTGTGGGTAACAGCTGTGGGTAGCAGCAGGACCTGACCTTTAGACGGAGTTTTGCCTGCCTGCTCCGATGCCAAGCTGCACCTGTTTCTCAGGCTTTCCGGAGATGCCTCCCCAGGGAGTATTCTAACCAGGACGGGAGGTGTCGAGCTCTCTGACAGACTTCTGTGCACGATGCCGGGGAACACAGAAGAAAAGCCACATGCCAGGGAGAAGAGGCAAATCTCCCGGCAGAAGAATTCCAAATAATTTATGTAGCTGCGCTGCCATTGAGGCAGTGGAGCACGACTCCGTCCCTTAAGTGTGGTCTGAGCGTAGTGACTTGCTTCCAGAGATGACAGTAAGGGACAGGGAACAAAGGGTGACTCTCCAGGGGAGAACCCGACAAGTAGCACCTCAACCAAGCGATCTGGGTTCATCACCAACAATGGAAGTCGTGGGTGTACTTTTCTTTCTTGTCCACTTTATTTTATTTATTTATTATTATTATTATTATTATTTGCGTTATGCGGGCTCTCACTGTTGTGGCCTCTCCCGTTGCAGAGCACAGGTTCCGGACGCGCAGGCTCAGCGGCCATGGCTCACGGGCCCAGCCGCTCTGCGGCATGTGGGATCTTCCCGGACCGGGGCACGAACCCGTGTCCCCTGCATCGGCAGGCAGACTCTCAACCACTGCGCCACCAGGGAAGCCCTTTATTTTTAATTTTTATTAAAATTAAAAAAAAAATTTTATATAGGGGCTTCCCTGGTGGTTCAGTGGTTAAGACTCTGTGCTCCCAATGCAGGGGGCCCAGGTTTGATCCCTGGTCAGGTAACTAGATCCCACATGCCGCAGCTAAGAGTCCACATGCCGCAACTAAGGGTTCACATGCCACAACTAAGGAGCGTGCGAGCCACAACCAAGACCTGGTGCAACCGAATAGAAAAAAATTTGTATACAATTTAAAGATTACTTTCCATTTACAGTTATTACAGAATATTGGCTCTATTCCCCATGTTGTACAATACCTCCTTGTAGCATATCTTACACCTCCCCCTCCCCCTTCCCTATATTGCCCCTCCCCTTCCATACACCCAATGGTAACCTCTAGTGTGTTCTTTACATCTGTGAGTCTGCTTCTTTTTTGTTATATTCACTAGTTTGCTGCATTTTTTTAGATTCCACTTGTAAGTGATATCATACTGTACACCCTTAAGAAAAAAATCAGCCTTTGCCAACATGGAGCTTGTAGTCTAGTAAAAGAGAACAGACATTAAATAAAGAACTCCATTGAAAAAAAAAAAGAACTCCACAAACATATAAATATATAAATAAGGTTTAAAAATAAATATAGAAACTAGGCCTCAATCAAGGGTGCGTTTGCCTCCCAGGCGACATTCAGCAACGTTTGGAGACATTTTGATTGTCACAGCTAGGGGGAGAGGCAAGTGGTACCAGGATGTAGTGGGCAGAAACCAAGGATGCGGCCAACATCTTAAGATGCACGGAACGGGCCCCACATCATCAAAGAATTATCCAGCCCCAAACGTCAATAGTCCTGATTACACATTAATATTATATTGTCGTATGGAAAAGAAAGAGGTTACAAGACAGTATTACAGCACGATTTCACTGTTTTTAAAAATATTTATTTATTTATTATTATCATAATCTTAGCAATGAAGTCATAAATAACGATCAGGACCAGAGCTGGGCCAACTTGGCTTTCCTGATAACCTCGGCTCCGAGAACGTCAAAGCCCTTCCCACACAAAAGTTTGCTCATCCTTACATCTTTTGGCCGGAACCCGGCTTAGGGCTGCAGAAGCAGCCAGGGCTACCCTGGTTCTTGGGGAATTCTTGTTCTTTTTCTACTCTGCTTCTATTTTCGCAATGTGCTCCCTCATTATCCAGTAAGACCTCCCATTTTCTGGCTAAGGCAAGTCAACATTTAAAAACATTTCCAGATACAAACATCTCGAGACAATGGCAAGGCGCTGAGTTCTGGTCCCAGGAGTCAAATCATACCTAGGTTTGAAAGAGGATCACCAACTCGTCCCAGTTTGCAAGGATCTCTACTGCTTTTAACGTTGAAAACTTGGCATGTGCGGAGAACTCCCTGGCGGTCCAGTGGTTAGGACTCCACGCTTTCCCTGCCAGGGGACCCGGGTTGGATCCCTGGTTGGGGAACTAAGATCCTGCAAGCTGTGTGACGTGGCTAAAAAAAAAAAAAAAAAAAAAAGTTCAGCATGTGGGAAAACTCAGTCTCTGGCAAACCAGGACGACGGGTCACTCCAGCTTTGAATCTGGTCTCTTTCATTTAGGAACACATTTCACCTATTCAAGACTGAGTTATCTCAGTCTTGAAAAGGATACACCTTTCCGGGGCCTCGAGGATATAGCAGGACATAAAAAGACCTGATGTCTTCTTTCCTAGGGTTTTCAGTCTAATGGAAAAGCAGACATTAAACCAATAACTATATAAGCAGGATATCGGTGGGGGGATAGCATTGGGATTGGCGTGGGCAGAGAAGTCAGAAAAATAACACTTCAGCTGGTACTTGAAGGACAGGGGCCAAAGCTAATACTTCCTGGGTGCTTACCACGTTAAACACTTTACACACATTATTGCATGGAAGTATCCCAATGACTCTTTTCGGAGAGATGCTTATATATCCCCATTTTAAAGATTTAGAGGTACTTCCCTGGTGGTCCAGTGGTTAAGACTCAGAGCTTCTACTACAGGGGGCGTGGGTTCGATCCCTGGTCGGGCAACTAAGATCCCGCATGCTGCACAGCTAAAACAAAAACAAAACAAAACTTAAAGAAAAATAAAGATTTAGAAAACTGAGTGTAAGGGTGGGATGAAGTAAATTTCTCAATATCACAGAGCTAGAAAGTGACCGATAGAAGATTTGAAAACAGGCAACCTTACTCCAGTGTTTGTAGAAAAAAAAATTTTAATTTAGTAAAGTAACATATCCGTAAGGTTAAAAAGCTAGAAACAGTGCCGCGAAAAGAGGAGAGAGGCAGTCCCTGCCCACAACTCTCTCACCCCTCTGCTTTTTCCGGGGCAATGACCTTCACAACTTTTAGCTGCTTTTTCATCAACTTTTCACAGTGTTTAGGAAGCACTATTTTAGGCTATATAGAAGGAAACTCAAAGTGAATTTTAGAGAGCCGCAGTTGTGAGTTTGTAATTTGCCTACATGTGCAAGGGCTTGACTTTTGACTCCGTGAGGGCAGGGATAGTTGCCCTATTGGTTTATTGCTCTATTTTCGGTCCTTAGGTGGGTGGCACGTGGTAGGCACTCAAATACTTATTGCATGAATTCGTGAGATAGATGTACCAAAAGCCTGCATTTTTCAATTGAGGTATAGTTGATTTACAATATTGCGTTAGTTTCATGTGTACAGCAAAGAGATTCAGTTATATATTTTTTCTGATTCTTTTCCATTATAGGTTATTACAAGATGTTGAACACAGTTCCCTGTGCTCTACAGTAAACCCTTATTGTTCACCTATTTTATATATAGTGTGTATCTGTTAAAAAGCACCCGTTTTTGAAAAAATAAATCTGACACGAAAAAGCACTTCCTTACAGAAATAGCCAATCATTTCTCAAACATATATGTGTGAACACAGACAACATCCCAGGCTCTATAAATAGTATAGTGATAAATACTCAGTAAAATAGAGCATGGATTTGTTTAATGCTCTCTTTTAAATGTTATTCTCATCTATTCCTTCCAATAATTCCTCCAGGTAGGAATGCCCATCCCCTGCCCCTTATTCCGTCTGATGAGGAAACCTTGACTCTGAGCGTTTGTCCTTTAGCAGTAAGTGGCAGAAATCTCAACCCAGGTACTTTGAGACCAGACAAGAGATAGGGCCTCATTTAGAGCTTTGCTCAGACATCAGGGCGCTGTATGTAGCCAACATCAAATTCATACTCATCACTGTTTTCTTTCGCACAATACAATACAACCCTCCATACAACCTCATGGAATTATCATAAGACACCAGCTGGACAGCTACTAAAGTGTTAGGCGCTGTATGGAAATTCACAGGTAAATAAGACACGACCTGAACTCTTAAGATGACTTATAGACAAGCAGTAGACCCAACAGGTCCAAGTCAAATTTGCCAAAGGCTATACAGACATATCCGTATGCAGAGACAAGTGAATGTTGCTTGGTGTTTCTGAGCAGTGTCTCTGAGGTTAGACAGCTCTGTGACCTCGGGTGAGAAACTCAACCTCTCTGAACCTCAGGAGATGGGGCTTTTCATAATGCATAACCTCTGTGGGTCATTGGGCTGATTCTGTGACCCATTCATTATATGAGCCGATGCATGTGACGTGCTGGACACAGTACCGGCTCTTATAAGCTTCCCAATAAATAGTGTGGGGAAGGAAGTCCTCTTTTTTTTCTCCCCATGAACCTAGTATATAAATATTAGGTTGAACTCTATTTTTTTTTTTTTTTTGCAGTACGCGGACCTCTCACTGTTGTGGCCTCTCCCGTTGCGGAGCACAGGCTCCGGACACGCAGACTCAGCGGCCGTGGCTCACGGGCCCAGCCAGTCCGCGGCATGTGGGATCTTCCTGGACCGGGGCACGAACCCGCGTCCCCTGCATCGGCAGGCGGACTCTCAACCACTGCGCCACCAGGGAAGCCCACACAGCACTGTTTTTAGTGCCACTATAATATTCCTTATAAAAGTACTATAATGTTTCAACTCATCCCCTCCTGCTGGACATATAGGTTATTTTCATGCTGCCCATTTTAAGTCACCCATGAATGAAATTATTCCTCAACTCAATGGTTTCTTCTTACTGTTCCTAAGTAATTCCAGAAGGTTAGGTAGAGTTACAAGGACCCTGTATGGATGTAAATATTGAATGAATTAAGACTTTGGGCTCTGGTCCCACGAGGGCCTCCCTACCATCAGTTTGGAAAGGTTTCCTCCACTCTCTGAGCTCATTGCTGTTGTAAACATGGGAGGTCTTAGGGAATTCCCTGGTGGTCCAGTGGTTAGGACTCAGCGCTTTCACTGCCAGGGCCCAGGTTCAATCCCTGGTAGGGGAAATAAGATCCTACAAGCTGCATGGTGCGGCCAAAAAAAAAAAAAGAAGAAGGGAGGTCAGAAAGAGGTCTTGAGAAGGCATGAGATGATAATATACCTGTAGGGTCCTGTTGACTTCTAAAGAAAAGAGAAGGGGTCATTATTCACCAATAACCTATCATTTCATGGCAATTCCCAGCACCCTGTGGTACGACCCTGGTTCAATGGCCCCTGATATTTCATATAATGAAGAGTCTTATGGCCCCTGAGGTTGCATCACACAGGAAGAAAGCAAACCTGTGTGCAAACAGGAAGATTTTATTTTTCTCAGTGATTCACTCCCCTATTTTCCTCTTGTTTGCTAGGCTCCCAGTGCCAGAAAATCTCCCACCTCCTTGTCGCTGGGTAGCCCTTTGTCAGGTTTCACAGGTTCACGATCACCCAGTGTTGTGCCTTCCACCACTAGAGCTTTCAACGCCCCGCCGCAAACACACTTTGACCCACTTCCCAGGCAGCAGCCTGAGCCAGGAATGAAGTGTCCATCCACGTCAGACACCGAGATGAATGTATTCATCACACGCTAATGTACTAAGTGCCTTACAGAGAACATCTTGGTGGCTTTTTAAAAAAATTTTTATTGGGGTATAATTGCTTTACAGTATTGTGTTAGTTTCTGCTGCACAGCAAAGTGAATCAGCTATACGTATACTATACCCCCTCCTTTTTGGATTTCCTTCCCATTTAGGTCACCACAGAGCACTGAGTAGGGTTCCCTGTGCTGTACAGTAGGTTCTCATTAGTTATCTATTTTATACATAGTAGTGTATATATGTCAATCCCAACCTCCCAATTCATCCCACCACCACCACCCCCCCCGGGTTTTTTGGTTTGTTTTGTTTTTTTCTTTCTTTCTTTCTTTCTTTCTTTTTTTTTTAACCATATGATATCACTTATATGTGGAATCTAAAAAGTACAAAAAACTAGTGAATATAACAAAAAAGAAGCAGACTCTCAGATATAGAGAACAAACCAGTGGTCACCGGGGGGGAAGCAGAAGCGCGGAGGGGCAATATAGGGGGAGGGGAGGAAGAGGTACAAACAATTAGGTATAAAATGATCTACAAGGGGCTTCCCTGGTGGCGCAGTGGTTGAGAGTCCGCCTGCCGATGCAGGGGCCACGAGTTCGTGCCCAGGTCCGGGAAGATCCCACATGCCGTGGAGCGGCTGGGCCCATGAGCCACGGCCGCTGAGCCTGCGCGTCCGAAGCCTGTGCTCCGCAACGGGAGAGACCACAACAGTGAGAGGTCCGCGTACCGCAAAAAAAAAAAAAAAAAAAAAAAAAATATCTACAAGGATATACTGTACAACATGGGGAATATAACCAATATTTTATAACAGAACATCTTGTTTTATGTGCACAAGAATCCCAAGAGGAAAGCATTACTATTCTCGTTTTACAAAAATAGGGGGTGAGGCTCAGAGAGTCCTGATACCCCAACAGTTAGTAAGTGGGGAGTAGGTTTTGAATCCCCAGTCTGCCTGATCCGTCTTTTCTCTTCGTCGGCCTTTTTAATGATGTAAATCTTTCTACTCTCTCTCGACCTCCAGTTTTAACTCCCAGCGATTGTCAAAATCTGAAACTCAAAAGCAGGGAGAGGAAGAAAGCCTGAACCAAACATGTCCTTGGAAGGATTTCCCTGGTGGCGCAGTGGTTAAGAATCCACCTGCCAACACAGGGGACATAGGTTCAAGCCCTGGTCCGGGAAGATCCCACATGCCACGGTGCAACTAAGCCCATGTGCCACAACTACTGAGCAGGCGCTCTAGAGCCAGCAAGCCGCAACTAGTGAGCCCATGTGCCACAACTACTGAAGCCTGAGTGCCTAGAGCCCGTGCTCTGCAACAAGAGAAGCCACTGCAATGAGAAGCCCACGCACAGCAACGAAGAGCAGCCCCCACTCACCTCAACTAGAGAAAGCCCCCGTGCAGCAACAAAGACCCAATGCGGCCAAAAACAAATGAATTAATTAATTAATTTAAAAAAAAGAAAAGGATACTAGGAGAAAATTAGGAAGGGGACATTTTCCAGCACCTCGGGTACAAACAGAGGTATTATTCTCCCTCATAAAATTCCAGTTCTCCGCTGCGCTCCAATTCTGATGAGATAGGTGAGAAATGCTGACCCTTCTGTGGCCCCAGCATCCCCTGCTTCCCGTCCCCCACCCCCTGCCTAAGAGCAGACATCCCGGGCGCTTCTGCTGGACCTCAACAAGCCGTCTGCTCTGTCACAGGACACAGCCACAGACCCCTTCCCGCTCGCGCTGTGGCAGGTTAATTGCTGGTCCCCTGGCAATAATTACACCCACAGTCGGAACATGGAGCAAAGCAACAAGTTTCAACATCACAGGGTGGAGAGGGCAAGGGAACCAAAAAACCTTCCAAACCAAAGGTCTCAGTTCTGGAAATTTATGGTGCAGTGACTGTCTCCGTCTGGAGGGGCTACTGAAGCCTTAGGAGAGAGATGATGGAGACACCAAAGACCTCAGAGGCCTGTTTCTCTCCACATGCGGTCATGGTCCCCAGGAGACCTCTCAAGACGCCTCAGTTCTGGGTATGACCCCCTGTCCCCAGAGATGACTCCAGCCCAGGGATGTTGGTGGTTGAGAATAGCTCTACTCTCTTTCCTTCTGAGCCTGCTGTTGCAGAAAGTTTCCACTATTGTGATTATTATCATTAGTAATAGTAGTAGTAGTATTTAATATCTGTCGAGATTTGCTTCAAAATAATCTGGATGGGAGGGGTTCATCTATTTTTTTTAAACTCTTCTCGACATTTTATTCTATACCTTTCTAACTTTCTCCATATACGCTTATAATTTCTTCTTTTACTAAAATGGGATTTTACTTTTAAAATTTTTTTTAATTTTTATTTTCTATTGGAGTGTAGTTGATTAACAGTGTTCTGTTAGTTTCAGGTGTACAGCAACGTGATTCAGTTATCCACATGCATGTATCTATTCTTTTTCAAATTCTTTTCCCATTTAAGTTATTTCAGAACACTGAGCAGGGTTCTCTGTGCTATACAGTAAGTCCTTGTTGGTCACCTATTTTAAATATAGCAGTGTGTACATGTCAACCCTAAACCCCTTGGTGGAGTTCTAGATAACCACAGGATTGGCCATGAGTTAATAATTTATGACTGGTGGGTACAGTTAAACTTCAGCCTTTGCCTCCCTGGCACCAGGTGCCCATCCAGTCTCAGCTTTTAATCACGTTTTCTACATTGGCTTCTGTTTCTTGCCCCTATAGATTTAGTATTTTCCATTGGGTCACACTGTAAAATTTTGTACTGAGTGGGCAACAACTTCTATCACTAAGAAGCAGTGCCGTGTTACATTTGAAAGCGTTCATGCCCAAGTCACACTGTCTAGGTTTGAATCCTGGAAATCCTACTAACCTACTGTGTGACACTTAGGCAAGTCATTTACCCTCTCTGAGCCACAGTCCCTTTATCTGTAAAATGGAAATAATAGTACCACTTACCTCATAGGGTTGTTGTGAGGATGAAATGAAATAAAACACAATGAAGTGTTCTGAAGGGAGTGCCTGGCACCTGGCAATGGCCGAATTCATATGAGTTAATATTATAATGACCCATTTATTGAACACCTACTACATAGCAGGAAATCTTCATATACCGTTTGCAGTTTTTTCAACTTTTCCACAAAGTAGGAGTCATTTAATCCTGTCTTACAGATTAGAGAATATACATGTAAGGCTCAAAGAGGGAGAGAGCTGAAGACTTGCTCTTTCTTTAGCACTTACTAGATGAGGCAATCTGTATTTGTCCCCCAAAAGCCATAGCAATATTTCTGGTCTCATATTCTCTTCCAGAGTCTTGACATCCCCCTCATCAAGAGGTAGAACTATTTCCCCTCCCCTTGAACCCAAGCAGCCTTTCTTGCTTTTGGAAACCCACCCTTAAAACCTAGCTGTCGTGTTGCAAGGAAGCCCAGGCCACACCAAGAGGACACGTGGAGGTGTCTTGGCCAATGACCTCAGTTACAGAACCAGCCGCAAGCCAGCACCAATCACCAGGGACGTGAATGAGTGAGTCAGCTGATAATCCCAGCCCCCAGACTTCCAACCACCCAACTGATGCTCTGTGGAGCGTAGACAAGCTGTCCCCACCAAGCTCTGCCACACTGCATAGCTGAGAGCAAAATAAATGTTGCTGTTGTTTTAAGGTACTAAGTTTTCAGGTGGTTTGTCCCAAAGCTATACATACCTGGAACACAAGGTATCAAAGCACTTGGCAAAGGTATCATCTAATTTAATCTTTAAACGACAGCTATGAAAGGTATGTATCCCTGTGTTATAGATGTAGAGGTAGGACTTGAGGGGGTAAGATGAGAACTGATATTACATAGCAAGGAAGTGGAGAAGCCAGAATTCCTGCCCAGGTCTCTCTGGCTGCAGAACCCACATGCTTTCGATGAGGATCACCTACCCAAGAAGAGGCTGGGAAGTATCAAAATTATTCAGCAGCCATCAGAGCTGTGGTACCCAAAGGAGAGTCTCCCAATCTAACTAAGCGGACGTGGACGTTTCACGTTATGAAGACTTACCTTCCAAAATAAGAATCCAGCGCAGAGCATCTTGCAAAGTATCCCTCCGCAGTGGGACTCATTCATGTCCTTCCGCCGACAACTGTATTCCTTGGAGAGGCCCAAGATTGTGGGAATGGGATGTGCTGAGTGTGGGAAGATGTCTGTTTGGAGACCTAAGGTTTTATGGGAATTCCTTCATCTCTGGGGATAAATGGGGGCTTACGCTGAGCCTCTGATATATACATGCTGATTAACCTAGATTGAGGTTTATGATGGGAACATTCAAACAGAGTGTTTCTTCCAAACCTCCCCCCCATTGAACCTTGACCACAACCTCAAACACCACCAAGAAATAGCCTCATAAGATAAAGTATTATTAAAGAATTCACTAACAGTTATTGTGAACTTAACACTTGCCATGATTTAATTTGATCACATTAATCTTGTGTAGCCTGTACCACTATTATGCCCAACTTGTGGATGAGAAGTCTGAGGCTCAGGAAGGTAAGGGATTTGACTCTGGTCAAAGAGTCAAATAGAAGGAGGTGGAATTTCTGTCTGATTCGGAAGCTGCTGTCCTTTATAACTGCAGGGCTAACTCCCTCTAAATGGGGAGGAGAGGGCAAACCAGGTGGAAGAAATCGTGAGCAGAAGCAAGAAGACATAAAAGTCAAGGCACATCTGACCTTACAATTCTATAGAATAAAAAACATAATGATGACATAAGATGCATTTATTATAAAGTGACTAATTTCACTTGGGGAATCCAGGAAGGGTTTGCAGAGAGGATGATGTTTACATCTTGAAGACTGTCTGAAACAGCTCAGGCTGCTATAACAAAATCCATAGACTGGGTGGCTTAAATAATAGACATTTGTTTCCTGGAGATCTGGAGGCAGGAAAGTCCAAGATCAAGGTCCTGGCAGAGTCAGATCTTGGCGAGGGCTCTCTTTCTGGCTTGCAGATGGCCACCTTCTCGCTGTGTCCTCACATGGCCTTTCCTGGGTGTGTATGCACGGAGAGAGAAATCTCTCCATCTTCCTCTTCTTAAAAGGGCAAAATTCCCACCATGGGGTCCCACCCTCATGACCTCATCTAAACCTAATTATCTCTCAATAGCATCACATTGGGTGTTAGGGCTTCAAAATACGAATGACACAAAGGGGGCTGGGGAGGGACACATTCAACCCATCACAAAAATGTCAAATACCACCACACACGAAGCCATAAAGATCAATATTATTATATTGGTGGTCATAACTTTTACTATTATTTCTGTATGTGCATTGGGTGAGGACCATTTTGTTGTAAATGACAGAATCCCAACAAATAGCTTAAGAAAAAAATAGGATTCACTGGTTCCTGTACTTGGAAGAGAAAAAGTGGACACAGAAATGCAAACAACATTAGCTGGTCTCAACTCTCTTCCATTGCTCTTCTCTCTGCACTGGCCTCGTTCTCATGCAGTTTACCTGGCTTCTTCCAGGGCAAGCATCACCCACCCCAGACAGCCTTAGGCTGGGCTGACATCACCTCAGCCCTTGGGAGCTAAGAGAATTTTTTCTTTTTCTTCCAGCATCCAGGTACACAATGCCAGGGAAGGAAATGATTGGTTAGACTTGGGTCATATGGTCTTCCCTGAGCCAATCACTGTGGCCGGGATATGGACAACTGTGATTGGCTAGATCTGTATCACATGCCCCCCTCCTCATTCATATCACCAAATAAAACGGCCTCCTTCCTAAAGCTGATGTGAGCATCAAATGGGTCGTTTGTGAGCACAGAGAAGAGTGCTCGGCAAATATTAAGCATTCAGAAAACATTTAGTCATCAGTTTATGTCTTTTTGCTCCCTCAGGAGGTCTCAAGCCCCCTGACTGCTGAGAATCCTCATACGCCCCTTTCATTAACAGAACGTTCACGTAGGTAGCACCAGTGTAGTTGCTGCCTGGTAAGAACACTGTGAAAACTTGTCTATTTCTTGTCTCTGCTTGCGAGGTGAGGAAACTGTGAGGCTCAGCATCAGATTCAAGGCCAAGAGCAGGGGCTGCAAATCGATAAATAGTCTTTGCAAGAATGTCTTGGATGGAGGAGGAAACAGAGTTTCTGAGAGCAAAGGGACTTGCTCCCATCTTGTCAATATCAGAGCTAGGACGTGAATCCAGACTGCCGATTCTCACCATTTCACATCCAGGACTCTGATCCCCGGTCTTTGCACTACTTTGATATAAAGCTCTAATTTATTGACTGCTTCTTAAATACCAGACCTCGAGCTTTACTTGCACTACTCACTCAGTGGGAGGATTAAGATTTAGGATTGTCAGGGCTTCCGTGGTGGCGCAGTGGTTGAGAGTCCGCCTGCCGATGCAGGGGACGCGGGTTCGTGCCCCGGTCCGGGAAGATCCCACATGCCGCAGAGCGGCTGCACCCGTGAGCCATGGCCGCTGAGCCTGCGCGTCCGGAGCCTGTGCTCCGCAATGGGAGAGGCCACAACAGTGAGAGGCCCGCGTACCGCAAAAAAAAAAAAAAAAAAAAAAAAAAAAAAAAAGATTCAGGACTGTCAGACCCTGGAACCCATACTCTAAATCTCTGTACTATACTGCTTTGGGGGCAAATTAAATTTACCAAAGGGTTTCAAGGATGTTGATTTGTACCAGATTGGGAGAAGTACGGGGATCCCTTAAGCACCAGCGAAAACTAGGATTGGATTAGTTTTGTCATTAGAGAGCCACATGACCTTGACCAGTTAACCTCTGAATCCTAGTCCCTTCTCTATGACACGGGGATAATCACCACGTTGCAAGATTGGATTGATAGTGTATGTAAGTCTCAGTGCAGGGTCCTTGAAAATATTTACTTAATGACTATAGTATTGCTAGTGATCTTGTCTAAAGGGTGTGAATTCAACTACAACCGGCCCCGGCTGAGAGACTGACCATCTAAGCAATGAAAGGGCATTGCCACCAGGGGGCAGCAGAGCTCCAGCAGAAGCTGAGGGCCTCGCCACCACCACCATCAGGATTCTGGTCACGCCGGTTTGGGAACGGCAGTCGAATCAGCCTTTCTTTTGCGTGGTTTGATCATAGAAGGAAATTGCAGGTGCATCTTACTTTTAATTTTTTTCTTTTTTTAAAAATTAATTTATTTTATGTATTTATTTTTGGCTGCTTTGGGTCTTCACTGCTGCACGCGGGCTTTCTCTAGCTGCGGCGAGCGGAGGCTACTCTTCCTTGTGGTGCGCGGGCTTCTCATTGCGGTGGCTTCTCTTGCTGCGGAGCACAGACTCTCGGCACGCTGGCTTCAGTAGTTGTAGCACGCAGGCTCCGTAGTTGTGGCTCACGGGCTCTAGAACGCAGGCTCAGTAGTTGTGGCGCAGGGGCTTAGTGACTCTGCGGTAGGTGGGATGTTCCCGGACCAGGGCTCGAACCCGTGTCCCCCGTATTGGCAGGCGGATTCTTAACCACTGCACCACCAGGGAAGTCCCACATCTTCTTTTTAAGTAAAGTCAATTGTTTTAGACACTCAGACTCCTCGAATCAGATAAAGCTGGCTGTGTGACTTTGGATGAGTCATTAACCTTGCTAAACCTTGGTCTCATCTTTAGAATATGCATAATGACAGTACCTACCCCATGGCACTGTTGTAAAAATTAAATGAGACAATGTCAAGTAAAGAGCTTCAGGCAGATTAAGGATGCAAAACCAACAGATAGTCATTCAAAACAGCTAAGCACAGACTATAGTTAACAACACCGTATTGTATATTTGAAAGTTAAGAACATAGATCTTAAAAGTTCTCATCACAAGAAAAAAGAATGTAACTCTGTGAGGTGATGGGTGTTAATCATGTGATAATTTATACATATAGCAAATCATTATGTTGACAACCTAAAACTAATACAATGTTATATGTCAATTATATCTCAAGAAAACAGTTTTAAAATATATTGCAGGGACTTCCCTGGTGGCACAGTGGTTAAGAATCTGCCTACTAATGCAGGGGACACGGGTTTGAGCCCTGGTCCGGGAAGATCCCACATGCTGTGGAGCAACTAAGCCCGTGCACCACAACTACTGAGCCTGAACTCTAGAGCCCGCCTGCCACAACTACTGAGCCTGCGTGCCACAACTGCTGAAGCGCGCAGGCCTAGAGCCCATGCTCCACAACAAGAGAAGCCACTGCAATGAGAAGCCTGTGCACCACAACAAAGAGTAGCCCCTGCTTGCCGCAGCTAGAGAAAGCCCATGCACAGCAACGAAGACCAAACGCAGCCAAAAGTAAATAAGTAAATTAGTTAATTAAAAAATATATATTGCAATAAAAAATTAAAACAAGCACACAATGAAGAATTTGATTCAAAAGTTTTAAAACTTAAGAAAAACAGAACTTGTTTATACTGAAGAACTTACTGGGAAATAGAAGCAAAGATCAATACAAAAGGATGTTCACTGCAGTGTTGTTTATAATAGCGGCAAAACTGGAAAAATTAGAAGTCCAACAAAAGGGAAAACCAACCAAAGAGAATTGGTTAAGTAAACTAAAGAATATTCATATAATAGAACGTGCTGAACAGCCTTTAAGCATGAGGCGGCTGACCTTGACATTAACATGAAGAGAAAACAGTGTATTATTGAATAAAAAGTAATTGTTACAAGCCAGCAAGTGTAGTACAATCTCGTGCATGCAAAATTATGTGTGTGTGGGGCTTCCCTGGTGACAGAGTGGTTGAGAGTCCGCCTGCCGATGCAGGGGACACGAGTTCGAGCCCCGGTCTGGGAAGATCCCACATGCCGCGGAGCAACTAAGCCCGTGTGCCACAACTAATGAGCCTGCGCTCTAGAGCCTGTGAGCCACAACTATTGAGCCCACGTGCCACAACTACTGAAGCCCGCGTGCCTAGAGCCCACGCTCCGCAACAAGAGAGGCCACCGCAGTGAGAAGCACACGCACCGCAACAAAGACTAGCCCCTGCTCACCGCAGCTAGACAAACCCCATGCACAGCAATGAAGACCCAATGCAGCCAAAAATAAATAAAATAAATAAATTTTAAAAACAAACAAACAAAAAAACGAAAACCACAATGAGGTATCACTTCACACCTGTGAGGATGGCTGCTATCAATAAGACAAAAGGTAATAAGTGGGTTCACAGCATCCTCATGTTCATTGCAGCATTATTCACAATAGACACGGTATGGAAACAACCTAAGTGTTCATAAACAGATGAATGGATAAAGAAAATGTGGTATTTATATGCAATGAAACATTATTTAGCCATAAAAAAGGAAGAAAATTCTGCCATTTACAACAACACAGATGGACCTTGGGGGCATTATGCTAAGTGAAATAAGTCAGACAGAGAAAGACAGATACTGTATGATCTCACTCGTATGTGAAATCTTGAAAAAGCCAAACGCATAGCAGAAAGAGAGTAGACTGCTCGTTGCCAGGAGGTGGGAGGGTAGGGGAGATGGGGAGATGTTGGTCAAAAGGTACAAATGTACAGCATGGTGTGTGTAGTTAACAATACTCTGTTGTATACTTGAAAGTTGCCAAGAGAGCAGATCTTCAACGTTCTCGGCACAGACACATACAAATGTAACCATGAGATATGATACATGCATTAACTAACCTCATTATTGTGGTAATTCTTTTGTAATAGATACATGTATCAAATCATCACCTTGTGGGATGTGAGCTTTTACAATGTTATATGTCAATTGTGTCTCGATAAGCCTGGAAGAAAATTCAAATTTGACAGAGAAGCTGTGGGTACAGTGCAAAGAACTCCCATACGCTCTGTAGCCAGATTCAGCACTGATGACGTTTTGCCACATTTGCTTTATATCTATGAGTATGCCTATACTTGTATCTATATTCATACCTACCTCTATGTCCATCCCTGTTATGGTTGTTATTTTTGTGGGACCATTTGAAAGTAAGTTTCTGATATCAGGGTGCCTTACATCTTAATTCTTCATATATCTCCTAAGAGCAAAGATATTCTGTTGCATTATCACGAGAAAGTACTTTCTATTATCTAATATGCCATCCACATGCAAATTTTACCAATAATGTGTATGTATACACACACACACACACACACACACACACACACACATATTTCTAAATGGCAACAATTTTTATTTCCCTTTTTATACTTTTTGGAATTCTGATTTTTTCTTCTTCCTGAGATTGTAAAAATCAACTTCATAATTAGAAAGGACCATCAGTATTTCCATGAGGGAAAAATGATAAAATACAATGCAGAAACTCGATGAGTCCTCTAGTGTTGAAAAAAAGCAGAAGCCCCAAAGCAATCTTCACAGCTAAGTCACCGGAGAAGCCCAAATACCAGTCCAGCCTCCCTCAGATAGGCATCAAAGGTAGGAGAAGCTCCATTCCGCTCCCTTTCCATCTCAACATGCCTCTGGCAGGTCAACAGAAAGCCCCTTGGGCAATTTGAGATTATAGACTAGAAGTCTTCTTTCTCTTTCTTCTTCTTCTTTTTTTTCCTTTATAATAGACCTTTTTGAAGAGATTGAGATAGGCTGCAGAAGAAAACTCCCAACGCCTCCTATTCTGACCCAGGAGAGGAAGAGTGCGGAAGGCTCTTATCATCACATTAGAGGACTGTTTGTTGAGTATATTCATACCCTGCACCCCAGCAGTTTCTCCCTAGAGAAACTCAGGTGCGCGCACACCAGGAGGCATAGCTAGGAAGGCTGTTCACACATCATTTGCATGATGGCTTCAAACTAGAAACGGCCCCAAGGTCCACCAAGAGCGGAATGCAGAAATGTTAGCACATCCATACGGTGAACTACACAGCAATAAAAATGGGTGGTGGGACTTCCCTGGTGGTCCAGTGGTTAGGACTCCGTGCTTCCACTGCAGGGGGCCCGGGGTTTGATCCCTGGTTGGGGAACTAGGATCCTGCAAACTGCACGGCACGGCCAAAAAACAAATACACAAACAAACAAGCCAAAAAATGATGTTACACAGTGACCTGCACACACACGGATGCGTCTCACAGATGGAATGTCGAGGGAGAGAAGGCAGACCCAAGAAACCCATAGAGCACGATTCCATTTATGTAAAGTTCAAAAGCGAAAGAGGCAATATTAAACTACATTGCTTAGGGAGGCATACGTAGGGGTTAGCGCAATAAAAACAAGAGAAGGATTATCCCAAAAGCCAGCGTGGTGGTTACTTGTTCCGGGAGATGCGGGGTGCTATGTCCTGCCTGTTGCTAACACTGGTGTTTCCTTTATGAGAATCTGTTAAACCATGTGTATCCTATGCAGTTATGACTCACAAAACAAACATAAAAACGAAACACATGTTATAAAATAAAAGACATAAAGCGTCCCATGGAGGCTGGTTCTTGCAGCACCACGAGGCTTCACATCAATTGCCCAGCTGTAAGAAGCAGCACTGAAGAGTTCTTTTAAGTTAATTCAACAAACCATTACCGGGTTCCAGATCTAGGGCTAAGTGCCTAAACTTCCATGAATGAGGAAGACATGATTTCTGTCCTCGAGGTGCTTAAAATCTAAAAGGGGACAAGTAAGCAGGCAGGCACCACAGCGTCACGTGATGCGACAAGCTCAAAGGGCTGGAACACTTCCTTGGAGAAGCAGCAGCTAAATGAGAAGCAAAGGTCAGGGAACGTGAATCTGGGGATGGAGAAAAGCAAGCATGTTCCAGGCAGTGAGAATAGAACACGCAAAGCCCCAGGGGCAGGGTGCATACCAGGGAGGGCAAGTCCTTGATAAGGCTGGACCATGGAGTGTGGGCTGCAGTGAAGGAGGGAGATGAGAGATGAAGCCACAGAAGTCAGGATCCAGAACAGGATGTGCTTAACGCAGAGGCCATGTGGAACCATGGATGGATTTAGAGCAGGGGTTTAGAAAGAGCAAGAGGGAGCAGATTAAAGGCTGTTTGGGCGATTCAGATGAGACATGACAGAGGCCTGGTCAAAAGCCGTGGAGATAGGCACGGAGACAGGGGACACGGAACACAGAAAACAAAGCCAGTTCTGAGCACAGTCTATTTCAGTAGGGGAGGCGGGTTGAGAATTTACACATTCACAGACTCCCGGTGAGGTTTACTGCTGGTCTGTGGATTACACTTTGAGCAGCAGCAAGATTCCACAGGGCCCTGGGCCAGGCTGTGTCTGGCTATCCTAAAGGTGTCCTGAATCTCTGTAAATTGTCTGAATTCAATTCATACCCCGGCTGTATCATTGCCCAGCTGGTGGCCCAGGTTAAGTCTCACTGTCACCTTCAGCCTCAGTGTCGTTCCTGTAAAAGTCGTGACGAGGTGCCAGTGTCGGTAAGGTTGCTAGGCAGCTTCAGCTAGGCTAGCAGAACTCGGCCAATGAGAGCTCAGATCTTTATTTCATCTGCTCTGAAGGTCCCATCCCCAGCTGCTTCTTGGCTGCCCTAGTTGCTCCACCAGGGTTGACAAATGGTAGCAGCAGATTTCTTATCAGCCTGAGTCAAATAATTAGGTTATCAAAATATCGTGGAATTGACCTCATATAAATATCGTGGAAAAGACAAAAAATGGATTTCTTTGAGATTTTCGACTACAGGGAGATACGCTGCGGCGCTGTTTTTCCCATGAGTTGCGAGTATATTTGTAAAAGGTCTCTGGGTTTCTTAGAGCTGGCTCTGAGCCTGGGGCTAGGCAGGCTCTTCTGCTTTGGCCACTGGGCTTTCTCAGGACCTCCCCGAGGCACCAGGTGGCCCAGCTGTTGCCTGTGGAGGGGAGAACCGTGAACGGGGGAAGGGTGGTGGGGACTTTCTGATAACCTTCCCCCAGGATTTTTTTAAAGGAACATTGATTGGCTTTGCTCTTCTTTTCATGTTAAAAAGAGAAAGGGCATGTTTGATGAAAAAGATAATGACAATTGCTGCTGGAGCTCTTATTTAAGTTCTTTGTTTTCCAGTCCTTACCTCTGTCAGCCATTCCAAACCCTTATGATGAGGTCTTCCACTAGAAGATGACCTTGCTTGTCCAAGGCCATACAGCTAGTGAGCAATGGAGCCCAAGTATGACGCCGGATTGGTGTCATTCCAGAGCCTGCACAGGTACCTCTAATGCATCCCCTGAGAACCCCTGAGAGGCAGAAAAGCAAAAGGAACCCTCCCCAGGGACAACCCCTGTGACATTTCACTGTATTTTCCCCCATGTCTTTGTGTAGCTATTTTTAAAAAATTAATTTGCAAAATAGAACAAACTAGTGAATATAACAAAAAAGAAGCAGACGCACAGATATAGAGAACAAACTAGAGGTTAACAGTGGGGAGAGTGAAGGGGGAGGGGCAAATGGGGTAGGAGATTAAGAGGTACAAACTCCTATGTATAAAACATAAACTACAAGGATATATTGTACAGCACAGGGAATATAGCCGATATTTTATAATAACTATAAATGGAGTACAGCCTTTAAAAATTGTGAGTCACTGTATTGTACACCTGTAATGTATACAATATTGTACATTGACTGTACTTCAATTTTTTAAAAAATGAACAAAATTAATTTGGGAGCAACCTGTGTATCCAGCCTTATTGAAAATTTTTATGTATTTTTTATGTTATAAAAGTAGCTCATACTTTTTTTTCTTTTCGGTTCAAAGGACACACAAACATATGCAGATGAAAGGGAAAATTCAGTCGTTCCCTAACCCCGCCCTGCCCAGACGTCGTCACTGGTTACTCCCGTGTGCCTTTCTTTCCATGTGCCAAGCCTATGTTTACACCTGTTCTGTGCCAGACCCTGCACTTGGCTTTGGGATCAAAGATGTGTAAGGAGGGGCTTCCCTGGTGGCGCAGTGGTTACGAATCCGCCTGCCAATGCAGGGGACACGGGTTCGAGCCCTGGTCCGGGAAGATCCCACATGCCGCGGAGCAACTAAGCCTGCGCGTCACAACTACTGAGCCTGTGCTTTAGAGCCCACAAGCCACAACTGCTGAGCCTGCATGCCACAACTACTGAAGCCTTCACACCTAGAGCCCGTGATCCGCAACAAGAGAAGCCACCGCAATGAGAAGCCCGCGCACCACAACAAAGAGTAGCCCCCGCTCACCGCAACTAGAGAAAGCCCGTGCGCAGCAACGAAGACCAACACAGCCAAAATTAACAATAAATAAATTAATTTTAAAGAAAAGATTCAATCAATTATTGGCGCATGCTGGCTGAGAACATTTGGATCACAGCTTGGGAATGAGATGTTAGCCTAAAGTGGCCGTTCTCACTTCCCATGGAGACATCCAGCGATGTATGGAGACTTTTTTGGTTGTCAAAATAAAGGTGAGAGGGTGTTACTACTGACACCTAGTGGGTGGAGGCTGGGGGTGCTGCTAAACATGCTACAATGCATAGGACCATCCTCACCCCAAACAGATAAGAATCATCTGATCCAAAATACCGATGGCACAGAGACAGAAATTCTGGCCAGGACAGGAGAGGTGCTCCCTAGATCAGCCACTTGCTAGCTAAGGCATCTGGAGAAAATCGCTTCACCTCTCCCAGCCTCAGTTTCCTTATCTGTATAATGGGAGAGAACAGTGGTACCTACTTCATAGGTTAGTGAGAAGGATAAACTACTTGAAGAAGTGCTTGATAAATGTTAGTAGTTTTTTTTTTAAAAAAAAAAAAGGGCGGGAATTCCCTGGCAGTCCAGTGGTTAGGACTCTGAGATTGCACTGCTGAGGGTGAGGGTTCAATCCTCGGTTGGGGAACTAAGATCCCGCAAGCCGGGTGGTGCGGTCAAAAAAAAAAAAAAGAAAGAAAAAAGAAAGTGGAGGTGAGGGGGGGGTGGTTTGCAGAGGTATAAGCAACGTCTTCAAATGCCGCAGAGAAGAATCTAGGCTTTCTTCTATCTGTACATTCCAGGCCTTCAAGGTATTTGAACATTTGCAAAATTTGATATTTAAGATAATTCACCAGATTAAAAAAAAATTGCTTTAAACACACACACACAACTGTTACTCCTAGGGAGCTGGAGTATGGGAGGACTAAAGGTGGCCTGAGTTGGGGGGACGGGGGTGGATTTATTCTTTTCTTTTCTTTTCTTTCCTTTTTTTTTGGCTGAGCCAAGTGGCATGCAAGATCCTAGTTCCCTGACCAGGGATCAAACCCATGTCCACTGGAAGCGTGGAGTCTAAACCACTGGACCACCAGGGAAGTCCCTAATTTTTTTTTTTTTAACAATAAGATGTATTAGTTTTGCGGTTAAAGAATATAATTTGGAAAGTGTCCAATGATGGGCAAGATATTTAAATGGCAAAACAAAACAAAAAATAAAATAAAATCCGTTGCAAAGAAAATACAAACAGTAAAACAAATTAATCTCTAAGTTGATTCGGGCACTGAATCCATGGTTCATTTTTACAAGTTTCGGCCATTGCAAAATTGACTGGATTGCCATTTAAGAAAAAAAATCTCGCGGTTCCAGATGTTGGATATGTATATGGTGGTAGAGAGGAGAAGTGTGCATCCGTATTTCCTCAATAAACTACTTCTAGGTGGTTCTGGAGTCGCATTTGTCCAATGCAAGCCAACCATCAATGCATATGGATGAGCAGGGACCTGATTTTGCAAACCTCCCCAGGATCACCAGAATCTCTGAGTATGTGCCAAGGCCAAAGAGGCCTGCTGATCCACAAAGAGCTTGGAACCTGTTTACTCCAAGAAGCAGAACAGCTCTTTCCTGAAAGTCATGTTTTCCAGCAGCAGATTTTAAATGTAGGACAATTGGAGGTACGGGATGCCACACAGAAGACTTAGGACCAGAAGTTAGAGTCCATCTGTCATGTAGCAAGTTCTGGGTGTACTTCCTGGTTCCACCACTTAAGTGACCTTGGGTGTGTTACTTAACCTCTCTGAACCTCAGTATCTTCCTCTGTTCCGAGGGGTTTATTGCATGTCAGTCCTGGCAGGCTGTTGGACAGGTATATAGAGAGAATGGAAGCTAGAGAGCTCTGGAAGATGCCTGGTACCTGCTCTTGTAAGAGGTGATCACTGTTAACACCTTCCACCCACTTGGCCTCCTGGGCACACGTTGAGGCTTCTCAGAGGCTACGCCTTATCAGCCAGAATGCTGGGAACACCCACAAGAGCGCTAGTGGAGACTTGCCTTCACTAGCACAGCTGAATCGGCTTTGGAGGTCTGGGATGACTAGCTGATTCCTGGATTTTCTCTTGATGTCTTTGAAAGGGTTAGGAAGGGTCAAGATTAGCTGTCTGGAGCTCTGTCCTTGCATTCACACAGGTGGAAAATCCTGAGACAACCCCAATCAGATAGCTGAAGTCCGTGCCCAGAAGATGTGAGACCGGGGAGAAATCGAGAGAAACAAAGAAAGTGGACCTGGAACGTTTCCCAAGAGGCTCCCAATCCTGAGGGGCAGAGCCACTGAGAGGCTAAGGGGGTCCCAGAACCCCAAAGAGAATGCTATTTCTCAGGCGAGGAAAAGCATTCATGAACCACACTGGGCTTTCTTTATTCGAGCCAGGCCTCTCGGGAGAACCAGCCTGTGGCCTCCTTTAGAATTTGATATTTCTGATGGCTTGTTCAGCTCTACCGCCACCGGCTTTTTCCTTCTCAAAGAGAAAGTTCATCCCGATCCAGAATGGAATTGGATGTAAATATTGTGTAGGTTGGCAGCGTGTTGGAAATTGCCACAGACCAATGCAATGAGCGCTAGTTCTCTAACTAGCTGGGCACGTCCCTTCTCTCAAGACAACAAAAATAAGGAAGGTAATAATACATTTATTCTGAGGTGTCACTATGTTCGGCACATTGGAAACAGAAACAGACTGACGGGGACTTCTCTGGTGGCACACTGGTTAAGAATCCACCTGCCAACACAGGGGACACGGGTTCGAGTTCTGCTCCGGGAAGATGCCACATGCCGTGGAGCAACTAAGCCCACGCACCACAACTACTGAGCCTGCGCACCTAGAGCCCGTGCTCCACAACAAGAGAAGCCACTGCAATCAGAAGCCCGTGCACCGCAACAAAGAGTAGCCCCCGCTCGCCACAACTAGGGAAAGTCACATGCGGCAATGAAGACCCAACGCAGCCAGTAAATAAATAGATAAATAAATAAAAGAAACAGACTCACAGACATAGAGAATGGACTTGTGGTTGCCAAGGGGAGGTGGCGGAGGGATAGACTGGGAGTTTGGGATTAGCAGGTGCAAACTAGTATATATAAGATGGATAAACAAGGTCCTACTGGACAGCACAGGGAACTATATTCAATATCCTGTGAAAAACCATCATGGAAAAGAATATGAAAAAGAATATATATATATATATGTATAACTGAATCACTTTGCTGTACGGCAGAAATCAACACAACATTGTAAATCAACTATACGCTAATAAAATTTAAAAATAAATTAAAGAAATGTATTTTATTATTGAATCCTCATAAAAAAACTTCTGACTTGGTCAGTGTTATTCTCTTCAATTTAGAGATGAGGAAAAGTAGATTTGCTCCTGGAGATACTGGGAAGCCACCATAGGTTACTCAGCAGAGGAGGGGGGTGGGGGTGGGAAGGGAAGCAGGAATGGGAATTCTGGGATATGAGTTTGAACTTGGGGTGCTGGATGGATGGAGTGAGAGGGGGCAGGGGTCCAGAGTCTGGTAGATTGCATCGTGCTGGTGCCAGTGAAGCCGCCCTCTGGGAAGAGAGTTTTAGAGATGAAAAAACTGAGATTTAAACTGAAAATTGAAATGTGTTGCCTGAGGTCATAAAACCGGCAGGGTGAGCAGGAAAGTCTTGACCATTGGAGGGTAATCATCTAACCCAACAATGCAATTAAATAACTCATCTCTTTAATCTCAAGAGGACTTTTGGAGTCAGAAACTACATAAATAAATCCAAGTATTCCTTTCTGATCTCCAGACAAACAGATGGAATGAGCACATCAAAGGCTTGGGTCCCTGTACTGTAAGTAATCCCGCCCCAAGGTAGGAGGTGGGGCAGATAGAAGATCCAGGAGTTCAGAAATGGTTAACTCACTGATTTCTTGGACTTCATTCCTGACCAGCTGTGTGACTCAGGATAAGTTAATTAACATCTCTCTGCCTTAGTTTTCTCATCTCAAAAGGAGGGTAATACTAATACCTACCTCATAAACTTGTTGTCAGGATGAAATGAAAATAATGTTACCACTGTCGAACAGTTCGTATGTGCCGAACGATGTTCCAAGATCATTTTTCACATTCGCTCAACTCTCACAATAACCTATGTCTTAAGCGAGTTATTATACAAGGGAGCGGACTAGTACATAATGATTAAAACGATTATAGGAAATCTATCTAGCAACATGGGAGACACATTATGTTGAGTAATAACAATCAAATTAACAAGTAAACCCTGGCAATCCAGTGGTTGGGACTCTATGCTTTTACTGCCGTGGGCCTGGGTTTGATTCCTGGTTGGGGAACTAAGATCCCACAAGCCCCACGGTGTGGCCAAAAAAAAAAAAACAAGTAAATTTCAAAACACTGTCTGCTCTAAGCCAACGTTCAAATTCCTGAACGCAAGGATGAGAAGAGAAAGCGGAGAAGTGAACGCCAATTTTCTGGTGGAATTGTGCATGGTCCAACATGTCTTTGGTTGCTGTTACATAATTGTTTTTGCCAGAAATGAAAATTCTATATATAATACTTATCTATAAATATACAAGAGCCGTTGAATAAGGTTTGAGAAACAAACATATATACACATACATCTATAGTTATTTAATTACATATAATTGCATATATAGCTATTTCATTACATCTCTATATAAATATAGAGAGATATATGTACGCACATATATTCCTATCTCATTACATTTATTTGTTTATTTATTTATTTATTTATCTCTTAAACCCTGTTCTTATCACTTTGTACTTTGAGGAAAACTTTACCGGGAGGCCAATTCTGTGGGCAAATACTGCTGGAAGGGCTTGAGCCCACATTTCTATGAATCACAGACCCTTTGAAGATCCCAGGAATGCCTGTTATTCTCCACCCAGGGAAATGCACACACCCAGAACCCAGAGAGTAGGTGGCCTCTCATTCATGGGAACACATCGCCAGTCTCGTAACCCATCCCTTGAGCGTCTGGGGTTCACAGGTTAGGAACCCATGCTTTCATTGAAGAATGTATCCCTTTTTATTTTCCCATAAATATTGATTGAGCACCTATTATACACCAAATGGACAATGGGCCAAATCTTGGGGACCCAGTAGTGAAGGTTAAAATGTCACCTGCTAGCATTCACAGAGGATCATGTCCCTGGTTAATCCCCTTTTTATCTATTTCTGGCCTTTCCTTGTGAAAGTAGCAGTAGAGATAGAGGATTAACTCACAGCTAAGGGAGACTTTGCTCATTATAAGGGACTTTGTCACATATTTCCTGATGTACGCCTGTGACCACTGGGTAAGTAGATATTTACTATTATCTTTGTTCAACCAAAAAGAACACTAAAACTTGGAGAAGGTGAAATGGATGACAGATTTATCTGCAAGCAGAGGAGACAAAATTCTGCACCCAGGGGCTGGGTTTTAGATAGCAGAGATCACAAGAGATCTTATCAGCTACTGGATAAGACCAGAGCTTGAATTCAGACTCCAGCAGGTGCTGTGTTACCTTAGGTGAGTTATTTTACCTCTCTGAGCCTGTGTTTCCTTATGAAAACCAGTGACATCAGGGATGTAGAAAACAAACATGGGATAAGGGGGTGGGGAAGATAAATTGGAAGATTGGGACTGACATATATACACTGCTATACATAAAATAGGTAACTAATAAGAACTTGCTGTATAGCACAGGGAACTCTACTCAGTATTCTGTAATGACCTATACAGGAAAAGAATCTTAAAAACAAACAGAAAAACAAACAAGCAAACAAAACCCACAAAAGCCTCCTGACAACTTTTATCGGGATTTTCTGAATCTATATGTCATTTTAGGGAGAATTTACATCTTAACAATATTAAGTCTGCCAGTTTATAATCATGGCATGTTTCCTCATTAATTTACTCTCCTTTCATTTCTCTCAGTCATATTTTGCACTTTCAATGTAGAAGTCTTGCATACCTTTTGTTAAATTCATTTCAAATGATATTCTAGTTTTTGAAGTTGCTGTGTCAAATTTTAATTTCATTTTCCAATTATTTCTTTGTAGCTAATAGAAATTAAGTTGATTTTTGAAGAAAAGAAAAAGAAAATCAGTGACAGGAGTAACATTGACTCATCAATAAAAACAGCAAAAACAATAAGAAAAGTAACACCTACTAGCACTATGATGTTTTATGATGATTGAATGTTAATGGCAAGGACTTTCCACAATCTGGGACACACAGGGAATGCTCAAGACAGGATGGCAAAAATAAACGGGCTTGGGGGGGGGAATCTCACCTTCTTGATTTTTTTTTCCATTGGTAGGGAAATTTTTGACAATTCTTCCTCCAGACCCCCTGGACCTAAAGGCCCATTGTCATAAGAACTGTCATAAGTACAATCACTAGATCACTAGACCTTAAGGTGGTCTTTTAACAGGTGGAATGGCTCCTTTCTCTTGATCCAGGTGTCATTTTGCACATCTAAAGCAGGGCCAGTCTAACCACTGGGCATAATGGCCACCCTTCTTCAGACGAGCCCAGGGGAGTGGTTGAGGGGATGAACTTGCAAAATTAAAATTCATAAATGCTTAATGTTGACAAAATATAATTTTATGTCAACTTGCCAAAGCATAACGCAAAACTGTATTTATACGAAATTATATTTATTATGTAATGTGGGTGCATTTTAAGATATGGGGTGAGGGCTCCCCGAAAGTCAGAATGTTGACAAGGTCCTCGCCGAAAGTTTGGTAATTGTTGAAACTAGATGAGAAGCACAAGAGAGTTCGTTACATTTGGATATTTGATCTAGTTCCAGATTTCTCGAAACATCTATGTAAAGAAGCCCTCAACCCTTGAATTCCAGTTCATCGCCAAGTCATCCCTCTAAAAGACCTTCCACTTAGTAAAGTTTGAAATATTTCATTGAGTTCATTCCTCCGATCGCTAGACCTTAAAGTGGTCTGAGATCTCAGGGGACAAGAAGATGAATAAACAAATATTTGTTTTCTGCTTTTAAAATTCTGGAAGGTACGAGGCAGTACGTGAATAAATTAGTGGATCCTGGATGGGGTTTTTCTGAGACCCTGGTGCTGTGGTCCCCAATCTGTTAAACAGTCAACCCACCCTTGTTTTCAAAGAGAGGTGGTTGCATTTCAATGTCTATCATGAATCTCCCTTCCCCGGGCTGGGAGTCCTGGACCCGGTGGCGTCTAGCTGTCCTCACAAAGACAAGCGATCTTTTTTCCTAATTCCGTCCTCCCCAGCAGGCCAACTGGGATTGCCAAGGAGAGAGAAATGTCTCTTTGGATGTTCTCCTTCTGAGTTGGTGCAAGTGTGAATCGGTGAAGGTCAGTTTGGTGAAATGTATCATAAAACTTAAGAATATACTTATCTCTCCTTCTGCCCTTCCGACTCTTGGAATTTCTCCTGGGGGAAATCTAGGAGATGGGGATGCTAAGGTGAGTGTTACAAAGGTTTAAGGGAAAACAAAAATCACAAATGAAATATCTATTCGTTTGGATAGAATGGTGATATAGCCCTAAAACATAATATTTTCCAGATTTTGCAAGTATTAAAATGATGGCGGGAGAGGGGCCTTGTGGGTAGGGACTTGAAAAAATGTTCTTCCTATTCTAAAAAAATAAATTCAGTTACAAAACAATAATATTTTTGCTAAAGATAAAATTCACCAGGCTTGTGCTAAGCACTTTGGGAGTGCATTCTTCCAAGAAATCTTTTATCTTTAGATTTAAAAAAAAAAAAAAAAAGAGGGGCTTCCCTGGTGGTGCAGTGGTTGGGAGTCCGCCTGCCGATGCAGGGGACACGGGTTCGTGCCCCGGTCCGGGAAGATCCCACTTTTAAAAAAAAAAAAAAAAAAATGAGGCTTATCTACATTTCAATAACAAAGCAGCAAAGTTATTGGGAAGGGGGTCAGAAGGTCAGAAAAAGTGCTGATTTTGAGACCAGCTCTTCCCCTTGTTGTCTATTGTTTTTAGGTTTTGCTTCTAATGTCATCTCTTAGAGAGGGTCTTCTGGTCCCCCTCTTCCTAAGTGGCCCCTCTCTCACATCAGTCTGTTCAGTCTTCAGAGCACTTATCACCATTTTTATGTATCAGGTGCATTTTTTACTTGATTTTTAATCTCCCTGCCCGCTTTAGAATTTGAGCAGTGATCCTGACCATTTTATTCACAGCTGCAAGCCCCAAACAACTGTTGGTAATGTGCAAAGCGTGAGGGGCAAAGTGTTAAATGTAGAAGGAACAAATCAGTAGATGATTACATGGATGACTGAGAGTAGGAGTGAATGAATGAGGGAGTGAGTAAATGAGCAAGTGAATGATTGAGTGAGTGGATGAAGGAGTAAAGAAACGAGTGAGTGAATGAGTGAGTGAGTGAATATCTGCCTAAATGATTAAGTGGTTGAGGAAGTGAGCAAGTTGATGAATGAGTGAGTGAATGAATGGGTTAATGAGTAAAAGAGCAAATGAATGAGTGACCGAATGAGTGCAGGAATGAGTGAATGAATGAGTGAGTGTGCGAATGAAATTTGACGTTAGTGCAAGGCATTTTCTCTGTGCATGACTCAGCTTCATGGGACTCTCCCAAACGTGGTCCCCGTGTACCGTGATGGCCAGAACAGGAGAGTCACATGGGTGTCCCAGGAGTCTGGAGGCCCCACACCAACCCCTCCACTCTTTCAGCCGACCCTGCTCAAGGTTCCAGGAGTGTCAACAGAAGTGCATCTCCACTCCCAGGGGAAGCCCTCCCCTGTGTTAATTTCCTCATGGGTGTTTTGTCCACAAACTTTCCTTTGGCTTCACAACAACCCTTTGGGACCAGTCTTATTATCGCTGTTTGAACTGATGAGGAAACTGAGACCCAGACAGGTGATGTGTTTGTTCTAGTTCAGAGCACTCGGGTCAGAGGGAGAGAAGGGACTGCATTTCACAGCCTGTGTCTCATGTGAATCCCTCAACAGGATTTTCCCTTTCCAACCATATTTACCAGGGGGAGAGGGACAAAGAGGAACCAAAAAAGAAAATCTTCGGAGAAGGAGCCATAGGAAGAGACTCTAGCAATCAGTCTAGAAAATCCTCAGTACAGAATGGAAAATGAATGAATGAATGAATGGGACATGGTGAAGTGGTTAGAAGCACAGATTCCAAACTCCATCCTTCCCGCTCCCCTACTGTGTGATCATAGGCAAATGACTTTCATTTGTCCTAGCCTCAGTTTCTCCAACTGAAGAATGGGAATAAAAGCGTTTCCGGGATCATCAAATACTTCAATGACCGTTAGCGTTTAGTACAACACAGGCCACAGCATAGTGTCTGAAGCGGTTGTCAAAGCCACATCTGGGTCTATAGTAGCTCCCTGCCGTCAGTGAAACGTTTGTTATTCTCTTTAACTTGGAGGCTCTCCGTGGAAGACAGCATTGTTCAGAGATCTTTGGAATCAGGGGAATCTGGGCTCAAATCTCATTTGCTGTGACTCACTCTGTGACCTTGGGGTTGTCACATACCTTCTCCAAGTCTATTTCCTCATCTGCAAAGTGGGGTTTACTTACTCCTGATGGAAAGGGGTGATGTTTCTACGAGAAAATTTCCAAAGGACTCAGCTCGTAACCAGCTCTTAGTTAAAAGGAAGGTGCTGTTAGGTCCTCATTACAACGGAGCTGCCCAAGGGTTTTGCTAGAACCCGGGGTGGAAACATGGCACCATTCTCTAAGGATGATGGTGACGATAGTAAATTGATTGATAACAGATAGAACTGCATGTTCCCGGGAGGGCGTCTCCAGGACCGCATTTTTAATAAGCATGAAGGAAATGTGATGGGTCAGAATGGTAGCCTGTAGCCCTTGAGGGCAGGCCCTGTGGTCCTCATCTCTGAGTGCCTGGAGCAAACCATGTCTGATATTAAAACCCGAATTAATCAGTTGTTTAACAATTGCATCTCTTAGTTGAGGCCTGAAATTTGAGGATTTCAACTTAGTAGATCTAGCCGGCATAATTACCTGCAAATCCCGGAAGACAAAAACGTGATAAAGTTGATTCTGTGCCTTCCTAATGATAAAAGTAACAAACAGTGACCAAATACTAGATGCTAGATGCTCTTCTAGCCACTTTCAATGTGTTAAAGCCTCGAGTCTGTAGATAGGGTTGTAGCATAGTCTCTGCTTTAAGTGTGAAAATGCTAAGCTCAGAGAGGTTAAGTAACTGGCTCAAGGACACACAGCGAGAAAGCTGGGTTTTAGATGCAGACCTTCTGACAGAATCTATATTCTCTAGGCCAGTGTTTCTCAAACTTTTTATTATTGCACCCCTTACGGAAACTTTTTAGACATTGTTTTCCTAATGGCCCCACCCCAGGAAATGTTAATATCACAGATGCTGTGATATTAAACACCGCACATCTATGCATGTACTGCATGTGCAGCTTTGCTTTCGACATAGAGTAAGATTTTCGCCCCCCCCCTCGAATCAATCTTCGCCCCGCTTGAGAATGTTTGCTGTAAACTCCCTCCCTCAGCCAGGGCCTCCCTGCCTTCCTTTATGGTGTTAGGCTGGCTTGAGGGGAGCGGGAGTGGTCGATATTGTGGTTGCCATGTCCCCCTCCAAAATACAGACCCAGGTCATCGAAAGGTCCCATCCTGAATACATACTAAGCCATTTCTGTCCAGAAAAAGGACTCGGTCCCTAATACTGGCCAATTATTATTTCTGAGTCCGTTCCTCAATGCCTCATGTTTTGAGATTTCAAGGGTGGAATCGGGGAGCGGGGGAGGTTTTCCAAAAACAAAGTGGGCATTTTTTTTAAAAGAGTGAACAGTGTGGATGCTTCTCGATTCTGAGTTAAAACCTCATGCCCTAAGCCCTCAGGAGCCCCAGGGGGGAGTGTGCAAGCTCCCACCCACTCCCCACTTGCCTTTCGTTACTCCCTGAAGACTCAGGGGTCTGTCTGAAGTGGTTGTCAAGAGAGCCTCCCGGGAGGGAGCGCCTCACCAGGGACCCACTTGAGTCTCCCAGCCGTGGACAATGGGGCTGCATTCTTCCCTTATTTCCGCTCAGCCCGGCTCTCTATGACCCTCAAACAAGGGACCACAAACAAGGCCCTTACTGGAGGGACTGACATGGTAATGCCAGCTTTTGTGGCCTCCCCGCAGTGTCAGCAGGATCCGCCCCCGCCCCCACTCTCGGCTACTTCCTCCCCACTCCCATGAACTGATGTCAGTCCCAGAAAGAGTGGATTGTTCTCTGAGACCGCCTGGCGGCAGAGCCCATGGGTCCAAGCCTGGGAGAGAGCGGGCGTGGAATCACGGAAGCACCCGCCACCCCGAAGACGGAAAACTCATTAAACTTCTTGCCAAAGACGCCCCCATCTGCGGGCGCCAATCCTGACATTGGACAACAAAGCTGGCATTCCTGATGAGGGAGGGGATGTTTGCAGTCCCTTCTGAGCTTGTAAAACAACGAATACGGCACCGAAAGGAAATGGAACGGGGGTGGTTTTGAAGTCGAGAGGAAAGAGATGATGATGGTTATGGGGTTCCTTGGCTATAAATGTGTGCCTTCCCTATTTTCTCTGAGGTCTCATGGCCTTCAGCCAATGAAACACAGTAGCTCCTTGGGTGAGGCAGGACTTTTGTTCTAAACATGAGGAGTCTTTTAGAAAAAAAGAAGCGAACTGAAGTGGGCAAGACGTTCGGCCTTGATTCTGACTGTGATATGTTGCCGAGGGCCTTGGGAATTCCACTGGTCCATTGTGCCCATTTCACAGTGATGACTAGGGAGGTCCGGAGGAAAAGAAGGGACTTACCTGAAGCTCCTTCCTGGAGCTCACCACCTGGTAGACCCTGGGTTCCTCAGGCACATCTGCTTCCGCAACAGGCTTCTCCTGCCCAGAGCTTTCTATTGCGTGTCACATCTTCTGTGCGGAACAAACAGGGAATTCTGTTCTACAGTGACACCCAGGCATGCCGAGGAGAGCTCTGGGATTTGAATCTGCTTTGTAACCATGCGAGTTGGGACGATCCATCCGGTTGGAAGGCCGCCTGCAAGCCGAGGAGAGAGGCCTCAGAAGAAACTACCCCTGCCAACTCCTTGATCTTGGACCTCCAGCCTCCAGTGCTGAGAGATAATACATTTATGCTGTTGAAGCCCCCCAGTCGGTCCTTTCTATGGCAGCCCGAGCAAATGAAGACCTTCCGTGTTGGGCTCACTTGTCATATAATGTCAGGCTTAATCTTCCCAATGACCCTGCAAGAAGAGGATAGCACTTCTCTCTTCTAAGTGGCAAGACAGAAAATTGGTTGTCTGCCTGGAGAAGGACGGATTTTGAAATTGGCAACATGGTGATGGTTAGGGAACAAGGAAGACGCATGTACAGAGGGGTGAGGGGGACCGAAGGCTGCATCACATACAAATGGGGAAAAAGCAGGAAACTGCAAGGGTGCTGATGGGAAGAAGGCCAGGGATGCAGGGGAAGAACCAGAGGGCCGTGGGGTCATGGGAACTGAGGGGAGAAAGAGACATCGAGGAGGAATGGTCACCAGGGTCAGTGGAGCCAGGAGAACCAAAGAAGATAAGGCCGTGACCTTGAGCAGTTTTAACCCAGGTCTGAACATGACAGCAGCGGATTTAGTGCCTGAGATGGAGTTTGATCCCTCGATGATCTCTTTCCTGGAATATACTTAGTGTGACTTAATATTGCAACAGTGACTTTTAAACATTTGGGAAGAAGGGCAGGGGTACCCGCTTTGAAAATTTGATGAAAACGATGGACCATCTCCCTCGAAAAATGCCCGTCTACGCGTTATCCGTCAGCTCTGCCTACGATGCCTGGGGGTCATGGATTCACTGAAACCAGACCCTGGGGAAGAAACCTAATAACCCAAACTTTAGGCCTGGGGTTCAATGCCTTCCTTCTTGTTCTTTTCAAAGCCTCTTTTGACTCAAAAAGAAGAAAATATTAGTGTTCTTTTCTTCACTGCTAAACACGACTTACGAATGAGATTTGAGTACCCTGGAGGGATTATCAATAGCTCCCTTATCAGGGACTTCCCTGGTGGCACAGTGGTTAAGAATCCTCCTGCCAATGCAAGGGACACGGGTTCGAGCCCTGGTCTGGGAAGAGCCCACATGCCGCGGAGCACCTAAGCCCGTGAGCCACAACTACTGAGCCTGCACTCTAGAGCCTGTGCTCTGCAACAAGAGAAGCCACCGCAATGAGAAGCCCGCACCGCAATGAAGAGTAGCCCCCGCTCGCCGCAGCTAGAGAAAGACCGCACACAGCAGCGAAGACCCAATGCAGCCATAAATAAATTTATTTATTAAAAAAAAAAAGAGCTCCATTATCAGTGGTTTAGTTGTTCTTTGGAATCAGTCAGGGAGTTTTTAAGAAGTACCAAGGCCAGGGCCTGTCCCCCAAACTCTGACTCAGCAAGTCTGAGGTTGGATACAAACCTGATGCGTGTTTGGGGCGAGAACGGCTGTTCCAAATGAAAGGTTGTCATAGACACGAAGTGACTGGAGATAATATACCTGTTTGATGTTTATCGTCCCTGCAAATGTTCTGATCCACACTCAACACTTTTATCCTCCTTTTCGCTCGCTGAGTTGGCCTTGTTTTTACTGAACACTGAGTTCTCTGGCCCTGAAATGGCTTCAGGTCCTAACATAAAACCTTGACCTTCTGGGCCTTCCTTTCCTTATCTCTAACCGAGGGGTAAGCCTGCCAACCTCCTGCTTCCCCGCCTGGCATGATCAGCAGCGATAAATAAATAAGAACAGAGGCAAGAAGCTTATGTACTCGGAGCTCCTGCTTCTCCTTGATGTCATTGGGCCAAGCTTGCTTTTCTCCAGACTCTGTTTCTTTTGAACTAATCTACCACAGCCTATAAAACTTTAATGCATGGATTTCCCATTGTTCGGGTGTCCGTGGGGCACCAGCCTTCCTGTTTCGCTGTGTGTACTAGCCGACCGGGAAAGATACTGGCTGGGGGGTCTGGGAGTAGTTGCCTTGTTTCTGGAAATGTACTGGATTATGTCCACTTTAGCAGACACTATCTCAGACCTCATCCCCGATAATAAGAGCAGGCGGACATCGGACTTACTATATGCCAGTCCTGGGTTCTCCGTGGCATCTATATTATCTCCCACCAACCCCAGAAAGCAAGGGTTATTATCGGCCCTGTTTTAAGGGAGGGAAATGAAGTTTCCAGGAGCTGAAGCTTTTTTTCCTCCTAAGCAGATTGGAAGCCTGGGGGGGTGTGTGTTGGGGGGCGAAGAGAAGGAGGGGACAAAACGACTTCACGATTCACTCTCTTCTTCTAAGAAATTAGAGAAGGTTTATTTTCAGTTTTTAAAAAATTCTCCTTTATTTGCTTAATTTTCTTTTCTAACGGGCGGGCACACACGGAGATGCGCACGTGCGGTTGCTGCTTTGATGTTTGAACGTTGGAAGCAAGAGTTTTTCACTGTAGAATTGCTAGGGGTGGAGTGTGCCTCATGCATGGGGTTTTGATGGAAACACAAAGGTTATTGACCTCAAACACAAATTGGCTTGGCCCTCTAGGCCGGCCTCCTTCCCCCCCCCCCGGGTTTTGTTCTAGCCGGCTCTCCTTAGCTACTGGGCCCTGTTCAACCCGGACAAAACAAACAGGGGCTGTCGGGAGAACTGCCTCTTGAACAGAGCAGTGAGGGGGGAGGAGTGGAAACAATTACACCAATAATTCAGACCTGGATGTTAAAACACTCACAACACAACCCCAACGTTTACCTAAATTATCTGGGTAATTGCCTTCATTTCAGCTTGGATTTGGGTTCTGTACATCCTGGGGCTTCCAAAGGATAAATAAGGAGGCTCTCATGTAGGCCAAAGCTGAGAGGGAGGCGAGGCGTCCTCATAGAAAGAACACAGAAGAGAAGCCCCGTGCTTTGTGATGAAATCACGCCTTGGATGCGGAAACCTGGGCTAATCACTGAAGTTCTCAAAGCCTCAGTTTCCTCCCCTGACCCTCAGAGTGAAGGCTATTATCTGGAATAAGGTGGAAGGAAGGAAGGAAGGAGGGAAGGAGGGAAAGAAGGAAGGAAGGGAGGGAAGAAGGAAGGAGTGAGAAAAAGAGAGAGAGAGAAATGGTTGTAACCTCTTTTGTGTTTGGAATCGCTGCAAGCCTTAGAAAGGAATAAACATGAACTTCTGTCGCCTTCGTTCAGCCCAAAGCAAAGCAAGTCACAAAAAAAGTCATTCATGGCAAGCCTCAGCCTTTGTCTTGCCGCTGTGGGCATTCTGCTTTTCCTTCACTGAGTGAAGAATCTAAAACAAAGCTGATTTCACCTGGAGTCTGCCCAAGCTCGCACCATTCCCTTTCCTTAGACTCCCACAATCTGTTATTTTTGATTTTAGTCAGAGTCTTTTTAAACCGAAGCTGTCTACATCTTGCAACCAGTGCCTTTTCTGCAGGATCCTGTGCTGCTGCCCTGCGGAGGTGATCTTTTGTGAATGGCTATTTTATTGAGAACCTACTAGGTGCTGGGAGTCTTACCGCTCTGTAGCTCATTTCCATTTCAAAGCAACTTTGAAGTTGTTATCCTTAGCTTCATTTAACCCATTCTGAGTCCAACCTTCAAGCAACGGGGCCCCTGGCCTGCATTTTTTGTTTGTTTGTTTTAAAAATAGCTTTGACAATTTCTATGCTTTATTTATTTGGTCTGCATTTTTTTCTTCTCCCAAAGTCCTCCAGACTTTCTCGGGAATTGTAGCACAGTTTTCCATCTTGAAAAATGGGGTGTAGGGACTTCCGTGGTGACGCAGTGGATAAGACTGCGCTCCCAATGCAGGGGGCCCGGGTTCGATCCCTGGTCAGGGAACTAGATCCCACATGCACGCCACAACTAAGGAGCCCGCCTGACACAACTAAGACCCACCCAGTGTAACCAAATAAATAAATAACTGATTTTTAAAAATTGGGTGTAGTAGCCACTCTTTTCTTTAGATGTGAGGCCGGCAAACTTTTTCTGCAGTAGACCACATAACAAAGATTTCTGATTCTGCAAGTCATACCGTCTCTGTCAAAACAACTCACTCTGGCAGCTGGGGAGAATATGTAAGTGAATGGGTGTGGCTGGATTTCCAATACAACTTGATTTCTGAACACTAAAATGTGAGTATCAAGTCTTTTTTGCACGGCACTAAGTATCCTTCTTTTGACTTTTTTTAACCATTTAAAAATGTAAAAACCATTTCTAGCTTACAGGCCACATGAAAAGAGGTGGCAGGCTGAACCTGGCTTTCCTCTGACACCTCGATCCCGCTGTATCTTACCTTCAGGGGATGGCCATGAAACTGGCTTTACTGGACTGCAAATCTCATGAGAACAGAGACTGTGTCTCAGGTACAGTTACCTGCTGAATAAATAAATGGACAATGAATGAGTGAGTGAATGAATGAATGAGTGACCCTCTGTCTTGCCAAGTCTTGAAAAAGCCCCCTTGCAGTTCCCCATAGCACCAGCAGATGGCGGCAAAGGAACGGCCAAGCGAAGGCGAGTGAGGGCGGTTGGAACTGAGCTGCTTTTTTTTTTTCTGTATCCTCCCTCCCGTGAGCTCTGCAAAACAGGTAGCTTGAGTTTTTTTTTTTTTTCTCCCGGGAGAAACCAAGAGTTAGTGCTGATTGACTGCAGTCTCCCCTTCCTGTTTGAGCTTTCTCACCTTAGGTCTCTGTTCTAACTCAGAGACCAGTATGTGTCAAGAAATCGGGGGAAGTAACACCAGGGGGGCTTTTATGTCAAATAAAACCAGCGCAGAAATGGCCTGTTTATCGACAAATGGGGAGGGGGAGGGGGAAGCGCGCTGCGTCCTCAGCTCCCTGAGGCAGGCCCCGGCTGTCGCCAAACGCTGGTCTCACCATCCACGCTTTTCTTGTGATACATCTGCAGGAAAGTCTTGGGGGAAAGTTTGGAGTGAACTTGAGGTCGGTGGGGAATTTGTGGATTTAGGGGGGCCGAGATGGCAGCGGTGGAGAGAAGTTGGGAGCCTCTGCTTACATCACCTCGTATGAAATCCATCTTGTCCTGATGCCAGGATGAAATCCATCTCGAAGTGGCCAAGTACGACCAAAAGGGGTTCATTTAGGCAAGGCCTGGGGGGATGAGGGGCTTCCCCTGGGGTCTTACTTTATCAGAGAGGAGGAAACAAGAGAACCCTTCCCTCTTTCCTCAAACATTCTGCCCTGTTTAGGACGTTTCTTTAAGTGCTGGTAAATGTTCATGTGTGGTTGGTGTGTTTGCTTAAATAAAACAAAAGAGGGAAGCATGACAGAGAAAAACGCAGGCGACGTTTTAAAACATTTCCACTGTAACCTCAGCCTTCCAAGTTAATGGGGTTCCTAAGCATGTTTAGGCTGGCCTCACACACACTTTGGGTAGGTGCCTACTTTGTTCTAGGCTCTGCTGGGCAGTAAAGATAAAGGGAAATTTCTGCATTGGAAGAGATCCCAGCCTTCACCTTGTTCTTTTTTTTTTTTTTTCCGCCCTGGAGAAAAGGCTCAGGTGACCCTCAGACCCCAAACTGTTCCCCCTGCCAACACATACGCGTCTATCTTCCAAAATTCAGGTCCCCAATACCACCAGATGTGGTTTTAATTTTACAAACGAAGTTCTTCAGAAGATGTGAACAAAGATGAAAGCTGCCAGATCCCCATGGTGTACGTGGGGATGGCTGGTGATGCAGGGGAGCCCCTAACCCGGACCCCAAAGGTCTCTCCACAAAGGAGACTCCTCTGTGTTTCCCCTTGCCCTAGATCTTGAGGAGGAGGAGGACGTGTAGTAAAAAGCAATTTTGTTTTATGAAAAGTGGTTTCCTTTGATTACCTGTGCTAGTTGAGTGGGGTTGACCTTAGCAACAGGAAATTAACACAGAAGTCATTGGGCGTGATAATGACTGTTCATAATCATGTGGTTGATAAGTTAATATCATTAATTAGTCATCTAATTAGACAAGGCTTGAGGCTTTCCGGATCTGGAAGCTTAGCTTCAAAATAAGCAAGGAAATTGTGTCCTTGGAGAAGGTGAGAAGGGTAAGGAGAGAGCTGGAGCTAGTCCCTAACCCTAAATTCGACCTGGCCAAGACAAGGGTTTCCAGGACCCACCCTAAACTCTCCCCCCATTTCTTTTCGTCCTCAGAGCAGTGAGTGCACCTTAATTTGGTTGGGTTCAGACATGCCTGAGAAACTGAGGAAAATTGTCAGGTTCCCTCCCCCCAAATCTGCATATATGCACAGTAACAAACTTTTGTGGTTTCTGGGGATCCGCTGAAGCCAAGTGCTCTGGCCTCCAGCTGAGAGCCTTCACCCTAAAGAATGTCCATAGCTAAAGGGTGCAGGCCTTCGGGAGAGGGGCGCCTGGGACAAGGTAGCGTTGGGGTGTGGGTACACCATCCGGCAGACACACTGTAACGCTGGCTCCGTAACAGTAACAGGCTCACACCTCGGGTTGGGAGGATTGGGGCGTGGAGGCGACTAAAGTAACGAGCCGTGACAGCGGGTGCTCCCCTGGAGCTCCTGGGAAGGTGAGGGGTGCCTGGTCCCGGCACAAAAAGAAAAAAAAGTGACGTCAAAGACGCCCGCACTGGGGACTGGGGTGGGCGGCAAGGAGCGAAAGTGGCAAGAAGGAAGTCAGTGCACGAGTGTCAGTTCCGTGCCTGGGTGTCCTTGACGCTTTGGAGACCTTGAAGGGGCAGGGGGCGTACCGTCCTGGGCCCGCTGCGCCGGCGGGAAGAGCGCCTAGACAGGGGCGGGCTGGCGCGGGCCCCGGGGAAGCAGCCCCTCTCCTCCGGGTGCGATCCCCCAACCCGAAACCAGAGCCCGGGCCATTAGCGGGAGACCGAAGTGGCGCGGGGGATCGCATTTCAAAAGCTCAAATAGACTGGCTGACTCGGATCGTTGGGCTGGGGGGATGGGGGGATGGGGGGTGTGGAGAGCCGGACGGCTCGGACGGTACCAATGTCCCTTTTCTAAGTCCCTCCCCCCCTCCCCCCGCCAGGGACTGCCCCGAAGCTGCGCGATCGGACCGGCACAGGCCGCCTGACTTCAGCCCAGCCGCGGGACAGAAAGCGCCTTGCGTCTTGGGCGCAAGGAAGACGGGTCCCTATTCCCTACCCGAGCAATGTGTTGTGTCCTCCCCGTACCCCACAGCCCTCCCCGCCCAGCCTGCAGTCAGACCCGGGCCTCGGCTCCTTGGGTGCATGGGGCCTACAGTTGCCCAGGCTGGGGAACCTGGGACGCGCTGTCTCATAACCAGGCACCCCCTTTCTTGCGTGGGGCTGCGCCCTCCGTATCCCTTCTCCCGCCTCTAGCGGATCTATCTCCCCACTAGCCGAGCGCTCGGCTCCCACCTGGGGCCAAAGAGTTGAGAGAACGAGGGGCCGAGGAAACAAATTTGCTTAAGTTCCTGGAAGCTGAGAAGGGTCGAACCAGGAAGGAATAAACGATTCTTGTGCCGGCAGGGTCCCCACCTGCAGTCTCCGGCCTTCGCGCCCGGGCAGATGGAGCTCAGCAAGTGCTAGGGACGCAGGGGAGGATCGGAGGCCGGTGGTGAAAAGCCTGAGACACCCAAAGCCCGAGCCTCGCTCTCCCACCCGGCGGGAGAGGGCAACTGGAGTTAGCGTGGTCTCCCTGCTGCCCTGGCGCGCGCCCGCGCGGTTGTAACTCCCTGTCCCTAGCGACTCAGATCGGGACGAGAACACTGTATCAGCTTCCGGGCCCCGCCGCAAGTATTTGTAAGTGGGGTTTTGTCACCAGCCAACCTTCGCTTCATCCGCCTGGGAACCAGGGTCCCGAGCGTGCGGTCTCCTCCTCGACGGTACCGCACGGGAGAGAGAGGGCCGGAGAAATGTAAAATGTTCTGTAAGGACGCCGAGATAGAAACTGCACTTTCTCACTGCACGAGAGACGCCCGAAGAAATGTAAAATGTTCTCGTATGAAAAGCGCGTGAGACGCACACCGAAATCCAGAACACGCCCGTAGAGTTCTCTACGTCTTGGATATACACACCGCAGGTACGTACATCTCCACCTGAACTAGAGACAGTGGTTCCACTGGATTCTGGGGCCCACTTGGTCTCGAATCCTGGCTACACAGTGTCCCGGGTGCTCTTGGGTTAGTGATTTCACTGTTCTGAGCCTCAGTTCCCTCCTTTGTAAAACAAGGCATAAAGGTCGTCCTCACACACCATAGGGTTAATTGTGAGGCGGTGTTGAAGGAGATCTCTTTTGTGGGGTGCCTGAACCGAGTACCTAGCTTGTGCACGGGCCCCTGGTATGCTGGTATGCCAGCTCATTTTATTATTGCTGTTCCGTGTACTTTGAACGCCGACATCTGCAACATATACATGTTGATTATACGCATCTTGATTATAAAACAACCAAAGGCATCTACATCCGGAACTGTCTTGCGCAGGAACTTCGAAATACAAATTGAAAGAGACGTCTACTGGTGGAGCACGCACAAGTACGTACACGCGCGCGCACACGCATCTACTTCTAACACCTGTAGCTCCCGGCCCCAGAACGCCCAAAGAGCTACCCATAGGTATGAACTTTCTAGAGCTATGTGTATAAGAGCCAGGTCGCGATCGCGGCCTCGCATCTACACTCGAATAGCCACTCTCTTGGCTGGTTGCCGTGAGGTCAAATTTGGAAACCAGCGAGGCAGAAAAGCGCACGGACGCGAAGCGTTTGAAGCCTCTTGCAGCGCCCAAAGGCGGCTGCCTGTCTGCTGGCTTAGGGGAAAGGTCAGGACAAGGGTTTTCCTTCGTGGATGGAATTTCTGTAAGGGCCTACGCGCCGGGAACTCGCCCCACAAAGGAGGGGTGGGTTCCAGTACAGCGCAGATCCAGAGGGAGGCTCTGCACACACGCGCACTCGCACTCGCAACCCCGCGTGCGCACCCCCGGCTTCTTCGGGCTTGTCGAGACCTGGGAGGAGGGAGCGCAGGGTCGTGACCCCGGCCTCTGCCGAGCGCGCCCTTCGGCCCCTGCAATTAGCGCCGGGAGGTCAGCAGGAACCCGGACGCCTTCACCCGCGGCTCTGAGCACAGCAAAAAAAACGAGCCCGCGCCCTCCCCGCTCCGCCGGTCTCAGACGCCTGGGCGCAGCCCGGCTTGGAGACGACCTTCCCAAAGGGCGGGGGCCGGAGGGCTCAGGCCGGCACCCGCATTTGTCACCTTAAATCTACAAATCACTAAGTCGCTCGGCCCTGCAGGCTGCGGTAGCTGACCCCGGCCCGGGCCCTTTACGGACCGCTGCTCACGAGAGCCATGTGCCCTTCGTCCCTGTAGACGCGGCCAGGGTAGAAACCGAAAAAAACCAAACCAAACCAAAACAGAGTTGTAAAGAAAGAAAGAGAAAGCTAATCAGGCAAAGGGGAGTTGCATCCAGGGTCGAATCTCAGTGGTGTATATTGGGGAGGGGGAATCCTTTCTCTCGCCATCTACCCAGCATGAACTCAGGTTATCCCCTGCCCGACAGGGTCGGGGGAACTGGTAGAGGTTTCTACACGGAGCGGCAAGGTACTTGGGAGAAAATTATGAGAGAGGATCCCCCTCATTGAATTTCCGAAGGCTCTTTGGAAACCCGAAGTCGGGAAGGACTGTTTTTCTCATCTGAGGCCCAAACAGGAGTGAAAGCGATATCCAGGAAAGAGACGACGGCGGCTTCTTCCGACGTTGGGGTGAGAGGTGGGGGGTGGCGCGGGGGGCAGAGGAGGAGGGGAGCCTGGACTGGGGTTGGCGAGGATGAGAAGGGGCAAAGGTGAGACGTCCGAGCTCCGGAACCCGGGAGGCACTGGGGAGCCGAGCAAGCGGCGGCCACCGGGGCGCGTTCGCGAGCCAGACAGATAGGTGGCACTCGAAGCTCGGGGGAAAAAAAAGGCGAAGGCGCCGGCCCCAAGTGGCCTCCGCGGCGGCCGCCGCCACCATAAAGCCCGCGGCGAGATTGCGACCGGCGCCAGGTGAGTAATAGGCAACGAAATCCAGAGAGATTGCGAGCCGCTCACCCCCAGTCCATCAGCGCCACCAGAGTTACTCATTAACATCACTATATACAAATAAGATACACGGGAGATTTAAAAAAAAAAAAAAAAGGCAAGCACTGGGAGAGGCTAGATACATGTCTGAGCACCGTCCCAGAATTTGGGGGGTGAGGTGGGGAGGAGGTGAGCAAATCTGGACCGTGAAAGAAGAGCATTCCTGCCCTCCTTGAGGTTGAGGCTGTTTTCGCCCCCCCATCCCCCACCCCCCGGCTCGGGGAGAGCGCTGCCGAGCACCCCGAGCCGACTGCCACCTTCCCGGGGAGCAGGCACCGCGCGTAATCGTTGGGCCAACAACCAGTCCCAGTCGGCTGCGGCCGCTGCGCGTAGGGCGCACGCCCGGGAAATCTTCGGACCCTCCGGGGAGCTAGCGCCCCAAAGATCCCCAAGCCTTGCAAAGCTCCCCCCCACCCCTCACCTCCGACCCTGAATGTTTTCCCTCCCACCCCGGGAGACAGCGCAGGAGAGGCTATGGGGCTCCCCACGTGCCTGGTTGGAGATGGAAGGGGCTATGCCCCCCTCTCCAAAAGGTCTCGACCTCTATCCCCTTCCAAGTACAGCATGAGGGCGGGGAGGGGGGGGTCCTCCTTGTCGGCCATTCAAGGGGCCCGAAGGTGACAGGGACTTGGGGCCGGGCTGGCGGGCTCCAGGGAAGGGGAGGGAGGGCGGCAGCCGCCAGGCAGGCTCCGGCTGCGTCCTCAAGTCAAGGCCCCTGGGGCAAGCAAAGGCCTGGAGAACCTTCCCGTCCTCCCTAAATCCCCCCCCCCCCGCCCCCAACACACACACACACACACACACACACACCTCCGAGGCGAGGCTGGGGTGGGGAGGGCAGGAGACCAAAGACTGTCATGGCCTCACCATTTTTTATTGAATGTTTCAAAGATAAATCGAACTTCAAAAGGCAACTCCCCAAACAGCCTGGAGGCTGGTTGGAGGGAAGAACTGGAGGAGGGTGTCAGCCTCCTGGGTGACTTTTCCCTCGGAGGGGGTCAACTATGCGCCCTGGAATTACCTTTCCCTTGCGGGGAAAACTGCCCTCCTCCCTCCCGTGACGCAAAGTTTGCGCAGAGCTGGCCGCGCTTCGCACGCACAATTCGGGCTGAGGCCTCTGAGGGGTGTCTTGGGTCAGCCTGGTCCAATCTGAGACACCGGGGACTACAGGGGGGCGTTCGATTTCGTCCCCTTCTCCTGCAGCTTGGAGGGCTGCTGCCTTGCCAAGCCGGGGCTGGCCACGAGGAGATTCTGCTAGTTTTTGTTTGTTTGTTCGTTTTTGTTTTGTTGTTTTTTGCACACTGGGGCAGGGAGAAATTGACTTCAATTTCCCATATCGACGTGCAAAGGGAGAGCGAGCCTAAAACGAAAACGTTCGGATTCGTGCGGGCAACACTGACTTAGGGAGCGAGCATTCTTTTTCCATTAAAACTTAAGTATCTGAAATTGCTATTCTATCCAATTCTAATCAGCCCCCCTTCCGTCTCTCGTTTTGCTTCCTAATTTAAAGGAAAAGTAATTTCAGATTGAAACCGCTCCCTTCGCCGCCGCCGCCGCCGCCGCCGCCGCCACCGCCGAGTAAGGGACTTTTGTTTTTAGTTTTGTAACTTGAGTGACATCTCATTTTGGTTCAGTGGGGGCGGTCTTAATTATTTAAAGGCAAAGAGAAGGGGCTAAAGGAAGCCAGGAGAGAAAGAGGCCCACTCTCCACTTTCAGTAAAGTTCCCTAAAGAAAGCACTTAACACGAGGCCCAAAGACATTTCAATAAAAATTTATTGAAATTTCAATGATATTTTAAAGAGAGGGGGCAAAAATACAGAAAACCAAAGAACTCATCAACAATTATAACACAAAATATACCTTCATGAATATTTGTCTTTAAACCAGCTCTCAGCACCTGACTTTTGAACTGTGAATATATATCTCTATAGGCACCAATTCAAAACACCATCAACACTGAAGACAGTAAGTAGTCAATTCCACTTTGTTTTGAAGAAATCAGACTAGCAAATACAAAAAAAAATCATGAAGTCAAACCACAGCCTCCACACTCCCCACCCCACCCGCAAGCAACCTCAGAACCACTCTTAGGGATTTCAGGTGGGGCTGGGAAGCAGCCCCACCGCCCCAAGTTTTGGTAAAACAGGCAATAGCACTTTTCCCCACTTTTGGACATTAAAAAAATTTTTTTTTCTTTGCAGACGACTCTTTTGAAAAGTGTGTCGGTGTCGGTGCAGAAAGTGTGTTTTCTACTTTTAAAAGCGATCCTGTGACCTTGAAATAAAACTGACTATAGGAAAACAAAACCACAAAACCTGACAGCTGCAATCCTATTTACAGAGAGCTATGTACAATGTCAATAAATTAAAGTTTAATTTTTCGAGCATTCATATTCCACCTATTTACAAGAGTTATCAAATAATTACATAAATACTTTGTCTAATAGTCTCGTTTCTTCTTTATTATTTTTTAAAACCTTGTTATTGCATATACAGGAAAGAGAAAGAACTGTCAGAGGGACGACATGAATCCTGCTACAGAGCTTAGATAAAATAAATTCATTTTTGGTGTTTTCCCCACCCCCTTCCCTTTAAATCATCCCCCTTGGGGTTGTCGAGAATCGAGGAAAAGGGTAAGGGGTAATGTCCTTTTCTCTCTAAAAGCAAGCATTCAAAAATAAAACCCACAAATACATTACTGTGGAACATGCAAAAAGAGACCTATAGCTCTTAAAACATCACAAGAATATTAAAAAGACACAGATTTCCTTAATAGAGACTAAACAAGGATGGCAGGGACTTCCCTCCCCAAACAATGCTACCCAGTAATTTATTTAGAACTGATACGCAGGTCACTAGAAAGTTTTTAATCTTCACAAACAGAATCATATTAATGTATCCATTTGTCCCCGGTACTTTTTTTTTTCAATTTTATTTGTTTCCACTTGACACGGTGAAGGAAAAAAATATATATATATAAATCTGCACTGGGGGAGCTTTTCAACCCCTCCCCTCCTGGGGCCTGGCTACCTCGATCTTCCCACAGCTTCCAGACCAGCCTCGAAGGAGGTGCTCCGGCCGCCAAGGCATTGACTCCCACCCCCAAGAGCTCAGTGCAACCGACGTTTCTGAGCCAGATCCCGGATGTATAAACCACGCCAAGAAGAAAGGGCTTGTTTCTAGCGCATTCTCTCCAGGGAGTCCGGCACCCCTTCCCAGACAGGGCTTCACAAAGAAGGGCTGACCTCACTGCACGCCCGTGGTTTATTTGACATCCAACAAAGTGCACTGCAGACTGGACTGGACTGGACTGGAATGAAGAGACTTTTCTGGGGAGGGGTTTACGGGGACGCGCTGCGGGACCTGTCGGGCTTGGCTTCCAAGCCGCTGACCAGTCGCTGTATGTTCTGCAGTTCGCTGGTGGCCGCCTCCTTCTCCGGGCAGAGTTTGGGCGACAAGGACACGGAGCCGGAGGAGAGCGTGGAGGAGCGGCTGTTGAGTTCCGAGCCTGAGTCCACGGCCACCGAGGCCGGGCTGGCGGCCAGGGCGGCGGCCTTGCCATCGAGGGGCCCCGGGGCTGCGGCCATGGACGGCAGGGCGGTGGTGAGCAGGCTGCTGCTGTCCGGCACCGGCACGGGGATGGAGTAAGGGCTGTAGCGCAGCCGCGGGCGCACGGTGTTCAGGTTCAGGAACGGGTGGCGGTGCACGGAACTGGAGGCCGCTGCCGAGGAGGCGGCCGCCGCCGCGGCCATGTACGTGTAGGGATAAGGGAACAGGCTTCCGAAAGGCGACATGGCCAGGCCCTGGGCGAGGAAGAGAAGGCAGGGGCAGAAGAGTCAGGGCCCAGGCTCTGCGCAGTGGGGAGGAGCCAACCTCATCCCCCACCCCTCCCCCACCCGTCCCCACCTTGGGTGAGTCCTTCACCTCTCTCCCTGGGGGGTAGAGAGCAGGACACTCAAACTTATGTGTCTAGGTCTAAATCTGAGCTGTGTCAACCTAGGCCAAAGTATTCCCTCCCTGTGCCTCAGCTTTCTTATATGGCAAAACCAGGGAAAAGTTTAGTAATTCGCATACTTCTGGGGGACTTTGTGGGTATGAAATGAGCTGCTGCCTGCAATACACTTCACACAGGGTGCCTGGCCAATAGGACGGTTGGAAATTCTCCCATCAGAGTCAGTTGTTCCACCTGTTAAATGGGGCTACAGACAGTCTACCCCACAAAAGTAGCTGGGTGAAAACCAGAGGGCATAAAATATTGGACATGAATTTTTTTTCATTCTTGTCGCTCCACCCCTCCGTCCTCCTACCCCAGTCTAGAAGTTTTAAAAAAAAAAAATCTAGGGAAGATCCTTAAGCAAAAGGAAAACGGGGGTGGGCAGGATGGAGGGGGAAAGAGTAAAGGGTGTTTGCTATGAACCAAGAAATCACATAGCCCCAGATACGCTGGTGTTACAGGTGGAGAGACCGAGTTAAGGTAGGCCCCGGGTGCAGGAATTCACTCAGCTAGCAAGTGGCAGAAGCAGAATAAAAATCCGGGGACCCTGGCCCGGGTTAGTTCTCTCTGACCCACTGCCTTGGATACTATTAGTACCTGTCTGCCCAGGCAGGCCCTCGCCCGCCTATCACCTGCCCACCAATGACAGGAGGGTCTCCAGAAAGGGCTAGCACAGGAGATGGGAGGGATGGAGGAAGGGCAGAAGCCAGCCCTTTTCTCAGTCCCCTCCTCCTTCCAGAGGGGGAGGCCAGGCCTGCCTCTTGGCTCAGGGAAGGGAGATGAATGCGCTCAGACAAAACAAAAGGCAAGGGCATGCAGAAAACCCCATAGAACCTTTTCACCGGGGTTCAGAGCACTTTCAGCAGCCTGAGACTTCTCCCCAGCTGCTGGAGCCCCAACACAGCTGTCTGAGCCATACACAGGCCGCTAAGCCTGCCACAGCCCCAGCCTGTCCTTCTCTGACATTTCCCACGTGTGCACAAGCCATTAACCCTTTGGGGAACAGGCTGGCCTGCAAGGGGTGGGGGAGCAGGAAAATAGCTTCATATTGGAGGTTCAAGAATCAACTCTTCCCCAGGGAGTCACTTCCCTTACCAGGTCATGGTCTCTCCCTCCTCTAAGTCTTGGGGGAGGGTTGGCTGTGAAACATTTAAGAGACATTTCAACTCTGAAGCTAAAATCATAGTCTCTGGAAAAGGCCCTGGAATCTGACTGACTGCCTGGGGTATAGTCTCAGGTCCACCACCTACCAGCTGTGTGTCCTCGGATAAGTTACTCAACATCTCTGATCTCTGTCCTTTCATCTAGAAGGTGGAGGTGATCATAGGATCACTTAAGTCAGAATAGATCGAGTACTTAGAAGAGCACCCGGCACAAAGTAAGCGCTGTGTAGAGTTATTATCTGTTATTACCATCTAGTTACTCTGCTAGAAATAGCCCTTAACTTAGAAAAAAATTTTTTTAAGTTTTGGTGGGGAGTGTGAGGTTATGATGAATCAATAAGTCTTACACCTAGTAATAATAATGATGATGATAATAATAATTATTATTATTGAAAGCTTCTAGGCAGGGGGACTGGGTGAGTGTCTGGAATCTAAGGACAGGCAAACGAGAGTCAACGAGGGGCCGGAGAGGCGGTTGATAAATACCTGAGAGGCCAGGACGTGCTGCTGGAGGTGGAAGGGCAGGGTGGCCGCGGACGCCCCCGACAGTCCCTGCGCCGCGGCAGCCGAGGCCATGGCCGTAGAATCCAGGCCCGAGACGCCAGTGGAGGCCCCGGACACGGTGGCCAGCAGGGGCCCCATGCCGGCGGCCATGCTGGAGAAGGCACCCCCCATGGCGAACTGGCCGGGGTGCAGGAAGAGCGGGTGCCCGTTGAAGAACTGCTGGCCGGCCAGGCCGGGGGCGAAGCCGAGGCCGGGCAGGGGGCCCTGGCCCAGGTGCGCGGCGGCCGCGTCCGTCTGCACGGTGAGCGGCGCGAAGGCCTCCTTGCCCGGCAGCGCGCGCGCCTCCTCGGCCTTGGAAGGGGCTGCGCCCTCGCGGCCCGGGCTCCGGCGCTCCTCGGCTCCCAGGCCGCGGGTGCTGGACGAGATGGTGGCCGGGCTGTGGCGCGAGTCGGGCGACGCCTTGTCCAGCCGCCCGCTGTCCCGGGGCCGGCCGCCGGGCTCGGCTACGAAGAGGTGCGCCTTGATCGCCGGGCTGCCCTTGTCCCGGCACGGATCCTCCGACGTGGTGGTGGAGATTTTGGCCGCGTCGCAGGCCTCCGGGCCGTGCTCCTCTTTGCTCTCGGCCTCGGCATCGCTCTCACCCTCGCTGGGACACAGATCTGCCATAGGAGGGAAACAAAAGCCAAGCAGAAGGGCGTTAGCTCTGAAACCCGGGCCAGCAGAATTCCAGGTCCCCACTTTGAATCCCAGCTCAGCCACTTCGCAGCTGTGTAACCCCAGGAAGCCCCTTAACCTCTCTGCGCCTCAGTTTTCTCATCTGCAAAGTGGGAGTGATGATACCGCAAATTTTAGTGGAAGGATGCAACAAGCTAGTAACGAATTTCCAGTATGTAGACAGAGCGGCACCCCTCCGTCCATGGATCCTTCCCCAAATGGGTAGTGAATTTTACTATTTTACACAAGTGAGGACTGAGCTCCTACCAGGTCAGACAAAGCCTTTACTGGCCTTTTCCCCCATTCGATTGCACATTCAGTTTTTAAAAATTAAAACTGACTTACAATAAAACTCACTGCGGGAACACCTTCCAGTTACCCTCTCTTTGTTCCCTGAGTGATTGAGAGCAGCCCCTTCCACAAATTTGTGGATTTCTCTCAGAAGGATTTGTTTGGAGAGAACCCTGACATTTGAATTGGTAGTGGCAGAATTGAACACTCCTCCCCCAACACGCGTGCACACACACACACACACACTCCACTGAGCCTTCTCTGTTTCTCCTGTCTCTGCAGACAGAGATGGGTGATAAGCGGCCCACTCACTGCCTGAAGACAATCACGGATTCTCTTTTGCTCTCACCACACCCTCTGTGGGTGTCCTACCAGAAAAAAAAAAAAGAAAGAAAAAGGGATCCCGTTTTGTGTTTAAAGCTTGAATGGATTGAAGACATAAAGAACTCTCATTTTATTTCACTTAAAAAACAGGTCTCTTCCTATTGAGAGCATGTGTGTCTTTCCAAATAAATAGTTCTTGCTCTTTAAACACAGGAAACCAACTGGGGATTTGAACAGCTCCTCCTCTCCCACCCCTGCCCTCCCCAACCCAGATTCTCAGTGCTTCATCTTCTCTCACAGGTCCATGGTGGCCCTACCGCTGGATTTCTCTTGGTCACCTTCCCTGTTCCAGGTGGCAGAAAATCCCCTGACTCCTCCCACCCCCAGCCTAACACATTTTAACCTAGAGTTTGAAGATAGAGTGAAAAAAAGTCAGCTGCTGCTTGGTTGGAGGGGTGGGGTGGGGGAGTGTGGGAAAAAGAAAGAGAGAGAGAGGGATGCTCCAGGCGCCCACCCAGAGGGAATACAGGAGCTGGGACCACTCCTTCCTCCCTGCCAACTCAGTGTCTGGGCGAAAGGGGTCTGAGCTCTCAGAGGAACTTAGGGAAGGGGGACACACCTGATCACCCTTTGTGAGATCTGGCTCCTGTTTACAAACTTCTAGAAGGATCTGAAGCTTCGGAGGGGTCAGGTTCCCTGGTGGGCGCCCCCAGCCCCCAACTCTTCAGGCTTCCAAGAGCTGGAGAAATCTGAGAAATCAGAGGTGGCCAGACTTACCTTTGAGGTTGGATGTCCCTACGGTGGAGACGGCCGGAGAGGAGGACTGAGCGAAGCAGCTGAAGGAAGCCTGCTCACTGGAGGACTCGTCGGAGGTGCCGTTCTCCTTTTTGTGTCTGTCGTCGAACACCCTCATGGACTGCAGGGTGAGCTGCTTTCTGTGGCAGAAGCCCACACACACCCAGCGTTACACATCAGAACAGGATTTTCCCCTCGGGCGGCCTCACCCTCTCCAAAGAGGCGCACACACCGCCCAGGGGGACGGGAGGGGGAAAGAAGGCTTTGGGTGTATTTATTCAAGACCAGAGGGATTCATTAGGGAAGGGGTATTGGCTGGGGCAGTGAAATCTTGTTTAAAAGTAAAGAGCAACTTTGGGCCTCACTGGTTCCAGTTCTCACACCTCCCCAGGAGTTACCGATTGCTCCTTTGGGAGCTGCAGGTCCAGGTGATGGCAAGATAATGTCTTCATGAGGGGCAGGACCGTACCTGGTGACCCTGAGCCACTAGATATCAGGTTGGGCCATCTCATGATCATGCATTTGTACCTGGATTTCCCTACCCTCAGAGTTCAACGGGAAGGCAGGAGGGGTTTGAGTCTTTGTTCTTGTGAATTAGACATGAATTATGATGTCATCTTATGAAATAAACCATGATATGAAAAAAAAAAAAGTAAAGAGCAAGACGGGAGATTGGAGCCAGCCAGAGACAGCTGAGCAGCCTGCCTCACAGACTGAGGGGAACAGAGGACTCAAAGCAGTGAACACAAAGGGCGGACCAACTCCGCACGGGTTGCTAAGATTGGGAAGAAGTGGTTATTTCATGGTGCACTTTACTGTAATCGGTTCACCAACACATTAATTGAACTTAAAAAAATCTATTTTGATGTGAGAAATTATTTCTTAATGCCCAGTCCCTCCCCCAGGGGATAGGTTAAAAATTGGGGCTGATTTTCTGGATTTTCGAAATTCTTTGAACGCGGGTGGGGGAGGGGAGAGCTTCTTTTATATACCAGCCAGCTGTCTGCTTAATACAGAATGATACATGTCCCCACAGAAGGAGGGGGCCATAGATGTCTCCAGGGGCTTCAGTTCTGTCTGAGGGTATTTGCCAGACAAGACTGCAAAAATTCCAAGGCATTTTGTGAATGGCTCAGTCCTTTCCTGGGACCTGCCCAGGATGAACTTAAACTAATTAGAAATTAATAGGCATCTGCATATAATCTGTATTCCTGATACTTTTCTTGCAGAGACATCTTTCTATGGGGTGGCCTAGGTAACTTCCTTTAAGGTAACATGGAAGAGGCAGAGAAAGTGGTGTACCGACATCGGTAAGCTCTTGGTCGAGGGGCATCAGACTGTTTTCCACCCTTCCCCCGCCCTTCCCCCACCCTTCTCAAGGTAAGTGTCTGCATTCCACTTCTAACAGTTGAGTGTCCGGACCTAGACAAGCGATCTTCTAAATTATCTGAGAAACAACCGTCTCAGCTCACCTTTTTTCTCTCCTGCCATTTCCAGTGTCCCGGAAACCTTTTGCAAAAGGGTTGTTGTCTATTTTTAACTGAGTTATCTAGAGAAGGAGACACAAGCAAGAAAGAGACACTGGCTTCATTTTCTAGAATGTTCTGGGAGTGTTTCCCCCAACTCATTAAACTACTAGAAATCTGACTTCCAACCACCGGAGGAGAAGTCATTTGGATAGGCCAGGTTGAAGAGAAAGAGAGAGGGGAACACAGAAGAAGTTTGGAGGGGGCCAGGAGGAAAACCAAAGCAAACTGTGTCATGGCTGGCATCTCCCATTGGAGGCCAGGGATTCCAGGCTGAAATCCCTGGAAACCAGGGATTCCAGGCTGAAATGATCCTGCCTGGGCAGCCAACAGCCTGGGCTTAGAAATGGAAAGGCTGTCAAGGGGCAACCTGTAGATCTAAAAATTATGCTTTCCTTTAGATTTTTTATACAGTGCAATGATCATAAAATATGTTATGGTAGATTTCCTGCCCCCAAACACACGCACAAACATACACACAGCACATCCTCCAACCTTTTCTGTAAATCTAATAAAATCATTTATGGGGTTTCACTACCCTTGTGCTGGAGTGGACTTGATTTTTTTTGCTGGGTGTCGGGGGAGCGTGTTTCAGGAATTACGATATTGACAATTATAGATTTAGAAGGACCGAATGACCACTGGAAACATTTGTTTTCATTTATATGCCCTGCCACCGCCATTAGGTGGAGAAGGCCCATGGCCGCTTTGATCAAAAATGCTATCTTTTATTATTCCGTTAACAACTTAGATTCACAGCATTCTGGGTCTAGAGGGTGCGTGCATTTTTACACGCTGAGGAAAAATAGTATGGAATCTTTCAAATCCCTTCCCTGCGGTGGGGTCGGGGATGGGGATGATGTATACAGAGTTCGCTAGAGGTGGGAAAAGGGCCCCTTGGACGGATTCTTGTTCTTGGAATAAATCCTGCTTGCACTTCTTGCAGGGAGAGGAGGTCCTGATGTCCTAGTCTCCAGACCAAGGAAGCAGACCTGGAACACCCCCATCAGCGGGCCACAGAGGACCCACCCATAGTGAGAGTGAATTCAAAATGTAGGGCGGCGTCGTCTAGTGAGCTGGCCTGGCACTGAGGTCCAGGGTTCAGAAGTTGAAGGGCAGAGGTCCTCAGGTGCCCCCCACCCCCCTACCCCCCGCCCCCCTTAACTGCCTGCTAACAGCCAAGCTGGCGCCTGGTGAACCCGCAGCAAGACTCACTTTTCTCTGTGTCTCTCTGTGCACACGCCCATGACCTTCGGGCCACCATAGCGTTACATACCAGGTGCTGCCTGCTGTTCCATTTGGGGGTACTCGTAATCCCCGGCCTCAGGCCCAGGGAGAAAAAAACCCTTCAAATGAAGTGGTGACTTTGGTCATCTCATCTCAAAAGCCTCAGAGAACTCAATTAGCATGACCCTGTGATCAGAGTAGGTTTTTCCAAACACAAACACACACACACACACACACCATAAAAAACACAGCAGCGTAAAAGGTAATAAAAACCAGACCAGCTACTCGGGATTTCTGGCTAGGGGAGAAAATCTGGTCTCTGCTGGGACTCTCCTCCCAAGATCCCGAATGGCTTTTGCCTTCAATTTTAGCTGGTTCCTTTCGAACCTGATTTCTCGACCCTTCTTCCCGAAGGGGAAGAGGATGAACCTTGAAACCAACAGAAGAAAGCCCTGGGTCGGGTGGGGCAGGCAACGGTAAGGACGGGTGGTTACAGGAGCTTCTCACTGACAAAGTTAGTGTGGCATTTTTTTCCACTCAGCATTGGATTCCTAGCTGGTCAAGTTTTTTTTTTTTTTTTTTCCTTCTGCCTCTGCAGTGTGCCAGTGCCCCTTCCCCGCAAAACTCCAGTGAAGGTCAAATCACAAAAGAAAAATCAGAGTCCCATCCCAATGCTCTTGTAACTTTCTTATCCTCTCCCCAGAGCAGCTTACAGGGGGGAGGGGAAGTGGGTGTTAATATCACGATTAAAAAGAAAAGCGACTTCGGTTACCTTATCATTCTGGTATGCGGTCACAGCGATGAATTCGGTTTCCGGGAACAAGTACGTCCGAAAAGTACTATAAGGAAGTTTTAAGATGTCATTGGCCCTCACAATGTGGAAGCGAGGCTGGTATTTATGCATGGAGTTCAGTATAGTCTGCAGGGGCCGGAAGAGGAGAGACACACATCACAAGAGGACTTAGTGGGAAGAACAGGACCCTAGGACCCCTGTCAGGCCGACGTCTACCCCACCGAAGGGCACCACGCTTGTACCGAGCCCACCTCCTTGGAGTACCTCTGTGGGAACATTCAGCTCCCCACGTAATCTTCTGGAGAATCCAAATTGCTCCTCAATTTCCAAAGGGTCCTCCCCCACCCTCACCATCTAAGGTTGATTCGTACCTTGAACCCTAGCCTACCTGAGTACCAAAACTATAATTCCCCTGCCACGTTGCTTGATCACTTGGGAAGGCCAAAGTCTTAAAAGATAGAGAAAAACATGCATTTTAATTTACAAAATGATTCAGTCTTTTAAGTGCCCACTAATTGATGAGCCCAATCCACTTAAAGCCCTGAAAGGCTGAACTCTAGAGAGGAATATTTATGTCTTAATCAAATCAAGGGCTTCAAATGCAATTCCTGCCCCCTGAAGATATTTCCGCGCCATTCACGTCTTCCTGGGCCTAATCTTTCTGCTTATTCCTCACTTATCACTCTGTTTATTTTATTGAAATGTTGGGGAGGCGTAGGGGCAGGGGGCAAAAGGTCCTTTGCTTGACTTTTACAAGCAATCTAAGTCTCCTGAAAGTTTCTAGGAACTCCCTCCCTGAATCCATACATATACTCCCAACACACATGCAATTTTTGTACTGGGAAATCTAAGTCTCATTTCCAGTAAACCTGACTTTCACCTAAGCCCAGTTCTTTTTTAGTCCAAGGGAAGAACATCTTTCAAAATCTGTATTCACACCCTCTCACCAACAGAGTCAAGACTTCGAACCTTAAAACTCCCCTAAGCAACAATATGGCTGGTTTCAAAACAGAAGTTTGATATCGTAAAACAAATCCCTTACGAACGTCTACCTTTGACACTGATTTTACGTCTTCACGATTGCTTTTTAACTTCCCTGTCAGGTCAAACAGTTACCGAGACCTGGACTTGCCACAGAACGTGAGCCTCACTTCTTTCAGAATGCCAGGCCTTCCATTATCTGAAGAGAAACACCCTGGAATTCTCTCTCCATCTCTGTTTGCGGATCGAGCAAGTTTGCTATGCTTGGCAACTGAGAGCGAGGGAGAAACTCTTTGATTTTACATGGAAGGTGGAAGCACTGCCTTTGCTAGAGAGAAGAAAGAGAAAATTTTGTCCAAGGGAAGCAGTGAAACTTACAAATCCGTGTTTGTCCGAAATGTTGTTGGTGAGTTTCAGTTTGTGGAAAGTGACAACTTTGGACATCCACTGTTCCCCGGTGGCAGGGCTGTCCGGGTGAATGTACATTCTCTTTGGCATTTCAGGGTCAGCCTTTCCCGCCACCATCCACCGAGAATTGTGAAATTTATACCGACAGTCATCTGCAGCGATAATGTCCATCAACAAAATATATTTGGCTTTTTTATCCAGCCCTGAACACCTTACTTTAAATGGAGGAAACATTCGCCTACGAGGGGAGAGAAGAGAGAGGAAAAAAAGAAAAAAATATCACTCAGTTTCCCGGGTTTGAGCTTCTACCTAAAATATTTAAATCAAATTTAAAACTTTCAATTACATTTGATGAGCTTGTGCCATTCAGAGTAGGGCGACTGGATGCAAAGTTGTTTCCTTCCACAACAGAAGGATTAAATATGCTCAAATGGCTCTATTTTAAATGTCCCAAGATTCAAAACGAATGAATTGTGGCACTGGATTTCTCCACATCATCTAATAATTTCTTTGTACTTTTTGTGGTCTCTTGTATGACTTCATAGATTGCCCTCCTGAGAGGGAAATTCCTGCCTCTGCCTTTTCCTCTGCCTTTTTTTCTGGGTGTCTATTTGTAAACAGTTTGGGTAGGATTTTAGTCAAGTTCAGTCAGTCGAGGTAGAATTTTCCACCACCCATTGATGAGAAAATGTTAAACGTATCAAGAAAAGAAATGTCAAGTTGCACCCCTCCCTGCTGTGGAACAGCAGTCCCGCTGCTGGCGAAATGAAACTGTACTTTGGTGAGTTCTCAAAACGAATTCTGTAGATTGGGGTGGACGCCCAGGCCTGATCACCAGCCTGACTATCGCGCCGCTAACCACATTCTCCCCACTGCTCGGGGCCAGTCCAAAACGGCAAGACTCCACCACCAAATTGCTTTTTACTTTCCAGAGGCGTTGGCATTCTGTACTTTTGACTTAAAAGGGAGCAGAGAGCGGGTCGCCGTGAAACTGCCTGTGTGTCTTCTGGGAGGATTTTATGGCAAACTTTGGCCTCATTTAGCTTGGAAAGACACAGAAAACTAAAGACCTGAAGAGAGGGATTTTCTTTTTATTCCTTCAACTTTATGCCTTGGTAGACTTCGATGCCATTTGAAAAAAAATCAGTGATTTTAAGTGACAGGCACGTATTGGTCAGGCAAGGACCTCTAAACGTTATGTAAAATGTGGTTGATAATATTCACACATGAAACAGCAGTATGGGGCTTCCTACTGGCTCCTTGGGTCTGCAAACATAATCTTAATTAGTCAAAATTGCCTATTGAACTCTCCCTCGATTACAGACACACGAAGCAGTATGGACAAACCCCAAATGCCCTTCGGTTTCTCTCTGACGCTGGCAGGGGCAGGCTCAGGCCCCCTGCAGACCCAGAGGCTAGGCTGGAGGGCAGAAAAGGCAGGGCAGCTCCTTCCAGGCCTCCTGCTACCACACAAACAAAAAGGGCTGTAAGTGTTTCTCTCCGACAGCAAAATGAACCAGACAAAAATACAACATCTACAAAGACACAAGGATGTTCCAGAAAGGTTTGAAACACTCAACTGCCTGCAGTGGGGTGCTTTTCTTTCTTCCTGCAGAGATGTCTGGGCAGCACTGAAAAAATTCTACCTATCCTGTACGGAACCCGGGATGCAGACCCAGGTAGGAAAAACGGCCGGCTGCAGACGCCCAGGTAAGCTGAAATCTCCTACCACAGGGGCAGGGCCCGGGGAGGTCTCTGTACACAGTCCTGGTACACAGTTCCGGGGGAACTGTGTTTGCCTCTAAGCCGGAATAACTGGCAAACCGACCGTTCTGGGAGGCGAGAGAGAAAAGGAGGAAAGAAACCTTCAGTAGTTGGGGGGAGGGGGCCCGCCGCTTGCTTACCTTCCCGACTTGGTAATGACCATCTCCGTGCCCCGCTTGTGGAACTGATCCCAAAGTTCTTTGGCCTCGAGGTGCACCTTGGGGTCATCCTCCACTTCTTCTTCCGGCTCCATGGTCTTCAGAGGCCTCAGATGTGTCTGCGGCCCCAGGGACGAGAAAGGGATGCCGGTCTCGGCCGCCCCCACCAATTGATCCATGATCGGCTTGGCCAGGGCGCCGGGCAGCGAGAGCGCCGCCGCGCCGTTGGGCGGCAGAGTCAGCGCGGGGAAGAAGGGCGGCTGGTGACCCAGCACCGCGCTCATGGCGAAGTCCGGCGCCCGGTGAGGTAGGAACGGATGGTAGGCCATGCTTGTCCCAGGGATGACCGGATCTCTCATGGAGAGGCTCATCCACTCCAGGCGGGGCGCTGGGCTCCAGCCGGGGACGAGTCCGCAGCTGCTGTTCTGTTTTGTTTTTGTTTTTTAACAGCAGCGCATAGTTTGGAGGGGGGGAAAAAAAACGAAAGAACAAAAAAGGGGGGGATCACAACTAAAGCACCTCAAAGTGAGGGGAGGGGGAAGTGTCTTTTCGGGAGGGGAATGCCGCTTTTAAAGAGGGCAAGGCGAGAAATCAGGAGACATAGTCGCTCGGATGACTGTCCTTGTGTCTTGCGTTTTCAAAAAGCCGCTCCTGGAAGTCGGTTGACGAGGCGAGAGGAACGAGCAGGGTCTGGACTCGTGCCGGAGCCCTGCTGCTTGGCTCGAAATAGACACGCCAGCCCTCGGTCCCGGCAGTCCCCCTCCAGCCCCCAGTTCTTTGTTGTAAATGCGAACGGTTCTCCTAGGAGACTTTTTACCTTTTCTTCTCCTTCTTCTTCCCCCGCCCCCCTATCTCTCTGCCTCTCCCTCTGGCTCGCAGGAGGCGTCTGCAGTTGCGCTAGACCGGCTTGAACTGCGAGCGAGAGAGCGGAAAAAGTCTCCCTCCTTTAAAAAAAAAAAACAACAACTCTGATTGAAGCCCTCTTCTGCCAGCGCTATCAAAACTTGAACTGCAAACGGGCTTCCGTTCGCCCTCCTCCTCCTTCCTCCGCTCCGAGCCTGGTGTCTGGGTTTCAATCCGAATCTTGGTGTGCTCTTCTCCCGCGCCTCTCTTCCTTGTCCTAAAACGTGAGCGAATTCGCTTCCTAAATCTGCGTCCAGACGCGCAGGGCAGGGAGGATTTAGGGGGGAGGAGGGGAATGAAAAGAAGGGAGAGAGAGAGAGAGGGAGAGAGAGAGAGAGAGAGAGGAGAGAGAGACAGAGTGGGAGAGGGAGCGCGAGGAGAGGGAGGGAGCGAGAGAAAGCCAGAGAGAGCTCCTCGCCACCCTCCTCCGCCTCTAGAATTCCCCGGGCGTCTGCTCGGCGGTCTAGAAGGTCGGGCTCTGCTGTGGGCTGCGGAGAGCCGGAGGCCTCTTGATTGGCTCTTTGACGCTTTCGGACCAATTGTGTTGCTGCATAGGCGTGGTTTTCACAGGTCGAGTGCTGGGGGATAGAGCCGAGTTATAAAAAGAAGGTGTCGGAAACTGTAACGTCGCAGCGCCGCATCGGTACTACTGCCTGTCCTGTGAATATGTCAACATGATCAGAGGGAGGGCGGGGAGCCACTGGGGAGCGCGCGCACCGAGTCGCCTCTAGGTGGCTTATCGAGAGATCGCTGCAGCCTCAGAGCTCGCTCGCTCTGGCTCAGCCCACGTCTGAAATGCCCCAGTCATCCAGCCCGGGATAGAGGGAGGAGGCCGGGCAAGGAGCACGGGGGAGGGAGGCGGGAGCGAGCGAGCCGGGCCAGGAAGGCGGAGAGCGCGCCCGGCGCCGGGCAGGGGCGCTCGCCTCTCGCGCGCTCGGCTCGCCTCTGGCCGCCGCGGCCGTTTCTCTCTCCCGCTCACCCTCTTAGCCCGGCCCCGGGCGAGCCGAGCGGACGGCCCAGGCTCCCGCGAGCTGTCCTCCGGCCGCCGGGCGCAACAAAAGCCGACCGCCGGGCGCAACAAAAGCCGACCGCCGCGGAGAGGCGAGCGCCGCCGAGTCTCCAGGCTTGCACACCCTCCAGCCCCACGTGGAGCCAAGCTCCTCCCGGCCGCCACTAAAGGGCTCCCGAGCTCGGGTGTCTCTCGGTGCCGGTCTCCCTGCAGCAGGGCTCAAGGGCTCCCGAGCACACGGATGCGGGCAGATCTCAGCCCGCGCTGGTGGGGGCTCGCGCTCCACCGTGCCCCACCCGAAACTATGCGCGGAGACACAAACACTCCTAGCACATCTGTACGCGAATACGCGCCGGCCCACTGGGACCCAGCCACCCGCGAAAACGACGTACACGCAAACACTTAGCCTGCGCGGCTGCCCGGGTCTGCGCTCAACTGACTCCGGGAGGCGGACTCGGGCTTTTCTGAAATACATTTACCAGCCCTTTTAGATCTCGTCTTCCATTTGGAATCGGGCTCCCGGTTTTCCACCTGAATGTGTGTGTGAGTGCAGAGGGGAGAGGGGAGTTCTGAACAAAGTGAGCGCAGCGAGGGACTAGGTTCTGGGCCTGTCCCCATCCAGCCGCCTCCCTCCCTTCGGCGGCCGGCTCGGTGAGGAGCTGGTAGGGGGAGGTGCGCCAGCCCTGTATCTTCTCCAGGCATCGCACTTATCTCTCGGTGCCTCAGTTCTTTCTCCACCCGGGGACTTATCTCGCCAGAAGTCGGGGGGTGAATTTGTAAAACAAATCGTGAAACGCCCCCATCCCAGAGGCGAGGTGACCGGCTCCAATTCAGGTAGGGTGGGGGGCCTCAGCAAGGGTGAAGGGGAGGGAGGTAACCGGATCTTAGCTATCAGACCTGTCGCCGAATTGGTAACTGTTACCGCAGGTCCCTGTCCGGGTCAGAGGATTCCCCAGATCCACATTTCCCATTTCTGGGGGCCAATGAGTTGGGCCGTCCCTGCTTGGATGGAGGGAAATCTTGGGGACAATATTCTTTTACCCTTCGTGAGTTGGGAGCTTCCTCCAGTGGAACGAAGGAACGGTTGATTGCGCGGCCTAGGGGGTTAAGAAACCCCAGGCTTGGGATATGTGTGTGTGTGTGTCGACAGCCAGTACCGTCCTCTCTTACATTTTGCCTCGTGTACCCCCTAAGCCCCCAGCTCCCAGACTCCGAAGCGAGAGCAAGTGGGGGGTGAAAATGCAGTTCCGTTGTGGGCCAACCGCGCCGAGATAGGGGCGGAACTTTTGAGGCGACAAGATTTTCCAGCCTCGCATTTTTGACGCACATGGTTAAGAGCGCTTGGCGCCAGCGCTAAGAATTCCCTGAAGTCACCAGAGAGAATAGAGTGGTTCTGCGAACTCCGTCTGGCTCGCCACCTCGCCCCTTTCTTTCCCTTTCGGTCTTTCTCTGGCGTCCTCTCGGCCTCTCTCTGCAGTGGTGGAGCAAGAGGCGGCGGGGGCCAGGGTGTCGGCTCACAACGCCCCCCTCCCGCGTCCCTGGCGGCCCGATCCCGAAGGGTGCGAGAAGCCAGGCCTTCCCCCTTCTTACACCGACCGCGGAGGTCACCACTGGGTTTCAAGAATCTCTGGAGGCTGAAACCCGCCCCTCCCCCACACTGCTGGCCGCCAGAGCCCGGGGCCTCACCGCTGCGCTTTCAGGAGCGGCCCCAAACCCCCGGTCTGGTTTTGCCTGCACTCGCCGGCCAATCTCTGCCCCGACGCTCCGACTAGAAGGAAAGTAATTCTGCAGCCACGAGATGACTGACCCACCCCCTAGCTCGGTGCCCCAAGCGTCCAGATGCCCAGGAGAGAGACATTTTACTCGGTCCTCCGCATTCTGGCCTCCCTTAGGTTTGGACGTGGGAGGGGAGCTTGCTGATTCCACTTGTAAATTCTCGACTTGCCTTTGGCCTCAACGGCGGAGGTGGACCTAGCCTTGATTTCAGCCTCTCATACGGCCCTCTCCCTCACGTGCCTATTTTTGCCCGTAGCTCTAACTTAACCCTGAGGTCACCCCAGTTGCCACTCCTGACCCCCACTCCCACTCCAGCGCGCAAGGGAGGAGGGGGGAGAGGAAAGTTTGCGGGGTTCTGAATCGAAAATGTCGACATCTTGCTAATGGTCTGCAAACTTCCGCCAATTATGACTGACCTCCCAGACTCGGCCCCAGGAGGCTCGTATTTTGCAGGGAGGCCGCAGTAACTTGGGATCAAAAGCGGGAAGGTGCGAACTCCTCTTTGTCTCTGCGGGGCCGCCGCGCCCCCCTCCCGGTGGGTGATAAACCCACTCTGGCGCCGGCCGTGCGCTGGGTGATTAATTTGCGAACAAACAAAAGCGGCCTGGTGGCCACCGCATTCGGGTTAAACATTGGCTAGCGCGTTCCGAAGACTTGTGCCAGGCCTGGCGGCCGGGAGAACTCGCAGGCCAGCGCGTCCTGGGCCCGGGCTTTTAGGCTCTAGCCGCGGGCTCTACACGGTCTTTTTTTTTTTTTTCTCCACGCAGACCCCCTCGATCTTCTCCCCGCCTCACGTTCAAAAAAAGGCAGACGGGAAACACTGAAGGAGCCTGCCCCTGGGCAGAGCCTGAGAAACGGTGCTTTAAAAGAGCGGGAGAAGGGGGCCAAATTTTGAATCCGAGAGGACGCGCGGAACTTCTGGTGTCCCCCCAGCATTCCTCCATCTTTTGCAAAGAGTATTCACATAATTGTAGGCCTGAATTTTTTTTAATTAACAAAAAAAACCAACACACACCTCTCCAAATCTGTGACGTCTGCAGAGTTTAAAGTGAAGTAGTATGAGTGCGGATTTTAAAGTGGAAGGGCAGGAGGAGCCTCAGAATAAATGGCGTATGTGCACGCGCGCGCGCGCGCAACCATGTCACCTATCCTCAGACCAGGCCAAGGATGCGGCAGAGAATGCTTAGTCTTGCCGAAGAATTCCCTGGGAAGCCTCTGCTGATCCCACTTTTCCCTATGACACAGCCTGCCTCAAACTATAAGGGGGCAAATCGACCCTTTTGTGACCGAATGGTGTTTATCTGAAGTTTACAAAAGGAGGGGGGGGCGGTGGAAGGGGAAAGGATGGTGGGTAGGCGGGGTCGTTTACTTTGGCAAGTTTGCTGTAAATATTCTCTTCAGCATGTGTGAGGTCTGGCGAGGGACTATTACACGCTTATTCCCTCTTAAACTTTCACCCACCGTTTGCCGCGGAGCTTTTCTTCGGTCCGAGGTGTGCCTAAACGGGGAACTCTGTTGACATAAGGACATCCAGGGGTTTCTCCGGAGGTCTCAGGCTTAATTAAGAAGTTTACTACGGGAGTCGGTCAAGACGTAAACTTTTTCTGGGGAGGGGCTTTCTGGGTAGAGACGGTTCCTTGTTTTTGCCCAGTGCCCCTCGCTCAGGGGATACCAGGCTTTTTTTTTTTTTTTTTTAATATTGACAAGCGTTGAAACTGACTAGGTGCCCGCTACAGGACTCCCATCCTCCTTTGCGCTCAATTCCCCTAAGCCGGGACCTGATTTTCTTATCGCGGACCTCAGGGAGGCAGCTCCCTTGGGAGTGCCTAGGTTACTGCTCTTGTTTCCTCTCGCAAATCGCCGCTAGCCCCCTCCTCCCCACATTAGCACTCCTCTGCTACCCCAAACCCTGACTCTCCCACACGCAGCTCTGAAGCCAAAGGAGGACTTCACAGACCTGGGAGGCTTGACCTTCCTCCTGGAGTTTCGCATCTTCCCTCGGCGCGCCCTGCCCGCCCCCCGCCCCCAACTTGCTTTAAGAGCCTAGTTCTTCTCAGGTCTGGAGGCTTCAGAATCAATCTCTTTGGTCAGTTTCCCCATCTTTCTTCCCTCCGGGGGTAGGCACAATCCTCTTGGTTACATCAGACAGGGCACCCATTTCTGTTTCCCTTCCTTTTTTTTTCTTTTGGCTCTCCTGTCTCTCTGTCTTTCAAGATTCTGTGACTGCAGATCTGTGGTCTTTCCTGTGTTTTCTTTTACTTTCTCTTCCCTGCCTGGCATCTATCCTGTTCTTGGCTTCTATATGTCTCCTCAGTCGCTACCTCCCAGCCTTTACTTCTCTTATTCTTTCTGTTTTTGATTTACTCTTTTCTATTCTTTCTTCTTCTCCCTTTCTATTTTCTCTGGCTTTCTTGGTCCTCTCTGAATTCTCTCCTACCTTTCTGGATTTCTGGGTTGCCTCTGTATTTCCTCCCTCTCTCCCTCCCTCCTCTTCTCCAGGAACCATGACAGGCTGGTGATACCTCTTCCCGGGATTCAAGTAAACAACTTCCCCTCACACCCCTGGCTGGGAAGATAATGTGTCCTAAGAGATAGAAGGGCACTGGGCCCATTTGTGTAGGTTGGAAGTATCACTTTCTGCTTTTGGTATCCCCAAAGTCACCCTTTTCCCCAGAGCTGGCTCTCACCCCTGTTCCAATGCTCTGATCTCCCATCCTCTCTCTCTCTTTCTCTCTCTCCCTCCTTTCCAAGGCAGGAGCCCAGGGTGAAGGGCAGCATGTTGGGTTCTAAACCCCAGCTTCTAGCCTCTGTCTCGCCCCAGCAGCACAGGGCTTTCCTGTAAGGCACATTTCCCTGTCCTCTGACAGCCCTCTAAATTATTGATTAGGGCGATTCAGTACAAGAGTCTGAAGTGTGTGTGTGTGTGTGTGTGTGTGTGTGTGAGAGAGAGAGAGAGAGAGAGAGAGAGAGAGAGAGAGAGAGAGAGAGAGAGAAGATTGTCAAAGTTGTCTAGCTTGGGTAAGCAGTATTTTTAGTACAGAGGCTCACTTTGGCGCCAGTTGGTTTATGCTGTTTCTAGAGCATCATTCGTTATACACTTAATCCATGCTTATCATACCTCCCTTTAATGTAAATATGTTTTTGGCAGAGGCAAAATGAAAAGATTTCACCCTCTGCATTATTCTTATTAGCACCCACCTTTCATCAAAGCCGATCACTCTGCAAAATGGCAAATTTGTAAACGGCTAGTGATTTAGAGAAGTTGGAAGGGAAGCAGGGAGGCAAGGATGCAGGAAGTGTGTGTGTGTCTGGGGAGCACGCCTCTTATACATCTGTGAAGGTTTTTTACCCCTCTCTCTCTCTGTCGGGAAAAGGAACTAATTGTGGGTTCCTAATTTCAAACCAATCTACATCTTCAATGCTCTCTTTGTGTGTTTTACCCAATTACTTTAAAGAAAAAAAACCCAAGATAATGCAATGGACATTTCTTAGTCCAGCAGAAATGAATTCACTAGGAAGAGGCCGGGAATTTTTCCTCTCATCTTATCTGACCCAGAATCTGCAAGACACAGAGGCAGAGCTGACTTTGGCCTCAGGCACCAGGCACCGTTCACCACCCAAAATCTTTCTTCCTTCAATGTCCTGTTCCAGATTTTCAGTCGAGACAGGTAAGGGTATAAATGGCCCTTCAGCGATGTGTCCCAAGAATGTGGCCTGGGGGTGTGGTGGAGATCTCTGGGACAGAATACTTTAAAAAGGGTGAAGGGAAATATATTCTCCAGTCCCCAACTGCAGATTGAGGGTGTCAACTGTACAGGAGCCCTTAATTCTGTGACTTCCTGCTTTTGCTTCTATGCATTATTTCTGGTGTTGTTGTTAGGTGCCGGGGCACCGGGGCAGTGGGGTCTTGCCCTGTGAGAGCCGACGGGGCGGAGGGAACAGGGTGATCTGTAAGTGAGAGGCCATGGCAAATCAGATGACCGCTACTGTCAGGGAGGTTGACAGGGCAAAGAAAGATCAGCTCCTCCAAATCTGCTGAACTAACTGTCCCCCGGTAGCCACAGACACGTTTTCTCAATTTGAGCACAATATCCATTACTGTTTCCCCTACTGGGTTTCAATTAAAAAGGGTGAGAGCAGAGAGGGAAGACAGGAGATAAATGAAAGGGACCAGTGAGCACCGAAGTTGTGTGTGTGTGTGTGTGTGTGTGTGTGTGTTTCCTCTCTTCTTTTCATTTCTTTCTTGTAGCCTCGCCACTGCTCCTTGCCAGCCAGACAATCTTCCTGTGTTCCCAAAGTTAATGTTTTCATGTCTCCCAAATCCAGTAGGGCGAAGAGATAGGAAAGGAGGTAACCCTGACAGAGATTCTTTCATATCCACTGAACCCGCAAGAGATATAGCTGTCTCTCGGGGAGCAATGGCTTTGGGGAGGAATTTGTCTTGCCTGTGTGGTCAAGGGGTTTTGGGGATTGGAGGGGTGTGGGCATTTCGTGTTCCAGGCTTTACTGTCATATTGGAAACTGATCAAATTCCTCCTCCCTTGTACAATCTTATAGACAATATACCCTTTTGTGGTTCTAAGACACGGGGTGTTTGGAAGGTGGTTTCACCTGCTCCTCTGGCAGGCTTGGCAGGTAGGGGGCTTACAGACCTGCTTCCAAGGCCAGGATCTGGGTTGCAGATGCAGGATCCTGACTCCAGGCCTAGCCTGTCTGTCACCGAACGGCTGCCAGCTCTCCGGCCAAACACACCTCTCACAATTTGGAATCAGGCACCAGCTCCTTTACTCGCTCTGCGTTCTGTGATCACTGAGCCTCTACCACGGCCACTCAGATAACTGCACAGGGGTCGCTGCACCTCTGTGTGTTAATTACCTGGCAACCTGGGGAGCCTCTTCCTCTGTGTCAGTGAAAGAAATGAGAGGCCTCAACAATGTGATTTCATTTTAAGTCAGAGATGCCTTGCTCCCGACCCAATCGTCCTTGTCTGCAAATAATACATAAATCCTGTTGGAGTCTTGTGGGATATCCAGGGAGTGATTGGTACAAGCCAGCTGAAGGCTTGGGTGAAAGTTTTGGCCTTAGAGATCCCAGAAGCCTTTTAAAAAGTCTCCAGCTTGGGCTTGGAATACAGGAGGGCTCGAGAAGTTTCCTTTCTTTTTAAATTTGTATTTATGTTTTAGAGGAAGAAGAGAGAGGGAGGCAGAGACACACACTGACATAGAAAGAGGGACTGTTTGGAATTGTGAGAGAGCCTCTCCTGAGAGCTGGCGCCCAGGCCTCAGTTCATTTCATCTCCAAGCCAAATATTAAAAATCCTTCTGGTGGGCGGGCGGGAGGACAGAGAGGAGCGGCCTTACAGATCTCGGAACCAACCTGCCCCCTGCGTTCCCTCCTAATGCCCTTTCCTCCTTTCACTTGGGAAAGGAAAACTTCAGGCCCCGGAAGGAGTGGGAGACAGCGACAGCCCTGTACTCCTCCTAAGGTCCTTTTGGCGAAGGTTTCCGCCCGGGGCGGGGGAGCGGGGGGCGGCTTCACCTACCGCTGCCCTCTCCCCCTCCCCCGGTTCCCAGTACGGAAGCTGGACGTGCCTCAGTGCGGCTCCAGGCCTGGCCCAGCGCGGAACCAGAGAAGACGCTCGCGGCCTCGGATTACACCCGCACCCGGGGGTGGAGGGGACCGGTGCTCGGATCGGGGAACCCCCCCACACCGCCCCAACGTCCGCACTGGCCCGCAGGGAAGCAAAGGGGTCTCGGACAGGCTGGCCTGCCCCGGCTCTCAGTCGCGACAAGGTCCCTCCAGGCCCGGGAACCCGCGACCGCGGGCACTGGCTCCCTGCGCGGGTTACCTGCCTTCCGTCTGCGGCTGCCGGGGCGGGGCGAGGCGGGCATCCCGGGTGGGAGCGCGGTCGGCCCTGCCCGCGGAACTCACGTCTTTTCCCTAAAACTGGGATCACGGGGGGGATTGAGTTAGGAGCTCCTGACCTCCCCCGGACGTCCGATGTGTCTTTCTGCAGCCTCGATTCCTAACTCCCGCCCCACTCCGGTGGCAAAGGACTAATGGGGCGGGGGCTGGGCGGGGGAGTGGGGGGGACAGTAAAGACCTTGGGGAGGGGGTACCCGACAGAAAAGAGTCATGTAGCACCCTCTGTCTCTCAAAGTGGTGGAAAAATAATTGCAAGGAATTGCAATTGCCATTCTCCGAGGGAACCAGGCTGAGCCCGGGGAGGTTTTCTGCGTGCAGAGAGAGGGTGGGGTGGAGGAAGCCATCTCCTCTCCCACCGCGGGGGTGTGTTTTTACATGTTTTCTTAGCAGCAAGTTCTACGAACAGGTCAGCCTTACGCTGCCAGCCTGGGGAGTCTGAGGCTATTTCTGGCTTCCAGTGTAGACGCCTCTCTTTCCCCACTCGGCCCCGGTGCAAGTCAAACACTCAGGAGATGGGGGTGAGGGTGCGGGAGGGGGGAGAGCGCCACCTCCCACTTCTGACTTGGAGGGTATATTTGCTTTTGAAATAACTTCTCTTGTCTTCAGACGGTAAAATACGAGTTCCCCACAAGTCTGAGTCTGGTCTTCTGGTACCTCAAGCAGGGTTTGGGTTGGGAGGGGGGGAAGGGGTCTGCTATAATGACCTCTGAGCTGAGTGGGCGTGGGGCGGGGGATTCTGTCTTTGCAGCTCAGCGCTGCTGGGGTACCCGGGCGCATTATTAAACCCAGACGCTCCGTCCAGGAGTTGGGGCCATGCGGAAAAGATTTACAATTAAGCCAATTGGGGCCGAATACAACCGTCCAGAGTTTGCAGGTGTAAATAATGCCTTGCTTTTTTTTTTCCCATTCCAAGCGGCTTCATTTCAATCCCCCCTTCTACCCCACCCACCCATCCACGGCTGGACCCTAATTCTTTTGGGGTGTTGGGGGGAGGACGGTGCAGCAGAGTTAGGATTTTTCTATTAGACAAGTAAATATATGATGTTGCACTCACTTTTATGTCCCTGTATTAATACCATGGATAACCAGGACAGGCTCCTCTATTTCATTCCTCCGTCTAGAACTGAGAATTGCTGGAGTCCATGAAAGCCCTTTTGAGTGTGGGTTATGAATTCTTCTTTTAAGGGAATGGGACAGATTTCTATATAACAGGGATATTGGAGTTGAATCAGTATAAAGTTTTTGAGTTGTAGAGATTGGGTGAGAGAGGGATAAGAAAAAAAAATAAATAAATTCCCTTTAGTTGGGGTATCAGAACATTGCCCCCAGCTGAATCTGGAGAAGAGGTGGGCTTTCAGAGAGTAGAGCCAGATGCTTTTTGAGCTTCAGTTTAGATCTTCCTAATGTTTGGAGAGCTAGCTGAGCGGTTTATGGGCCCAACTTCAAGGCTATACTTCACTGCGTTATTTAAACATAATAGAATATGCATGTGTGTTTCTAAGATGTTCTATGTGGGTACAAGTGTGTATATATGGACTTGCAAGTAGCCCCAAATATGAAATTAAATCTCAGATTTAAAAGTGCATTGTAATCACACCTCACGGGGCTGACTCCCATTTGATCAATATAGACAGAGTGAAATTTGTTTTGCCGCACCGCAGTTACTCCTTTTCTCTCGGAGCAATAAAGTCTGTCTGTTACAAATTAGCAGGGAATTGGAGAATACGCCCCCACCCCACCCCAAGCGTTGTTCGCTGTTTTCAGTCTTGAGCTATAGCCCGCTCAATAATATATGTAAAATGTGTGTACACAGGCACTTTTCCAAAAAATTAGCGATAACATTCCGGGTGTATCAAGAGGGGTGTTTTTCACCCTCTGCGTGTAGCGCTCTGTCCGCATATGAGTTGCCACTCTGGAGACCCAACACCGGGGGGTTGGCACCTACGGGGATCACGGGGGAGGAGGCTTTCCAGCCCAGGTTGCATGCAAGGGCAGGGAATCAAGGCGCCTGACTCCAGCCAGTATCAGGTCATGGGTGTAGAATTAGGAAGGCAGGATTTAACATGTCCGCAACAAAAAGAGGCAAAGCGTCAACCCAGCCTGGGATGAAACCTCCGAGCTGCCACAGGAAAGTTTCTAAGCAGCGGAGCAAACACTGTTTTCCCCACTTTTCTTTCTTTTCCTTTTCCCCCTTCCTTTAAAAACTTCCCTGTCCAGTGCATATGTTGGGCATAAATAAAAGGGGGTGGGAGGGGATTGAACGCTGGGTGAACCCGAATCAGCCTTAAGCAACGCGGGGAGTACTTGGGGAGGGTAGGAGATAGATGTGCCCTAAGTTGGAGGTGGGGGGTGGCTGGAGGAAGGGACCGCTTCCCGCTTGGAAACCTCCGTACCTCGTTTCGGGAGGGACTCGCCAGGAACCTCTGCCCAGGGTGCCCTTGCCGTCTCGCCCGCTGGATGGCGCTGGGGGGAGACGAGGCTGGCGGACAGTTGTCCTCCTGTACCCCGCAAGGCCTGAGCGAATCTCCGCCGACGCGCGGGATTGGGACCTCGGTTTTGAGCGATCACAGTGGCAGTCCCGATGCACCAGGAGACCGGAGCTGTTCCTGGAGTCTGGAGCGGGAGAGGGTCACCCAGAGCCCCGCCAGATCAGGGAGCTGGACCAAGAGAGGCTGGACAAGAACGGGGATGTGGGGAAAGATGGTTCTCGGGGCAAACTAGTGCCTCGTTTCTTAGGTGTCACCTGCACTAGCTCCTGTTTACTGGGAAAGGGGTGTGTGTGTGCGTGCGTGCGTGCGTGTGTGTGTGCGCGCGCGCGCGCGCGCTCGCATTTGGGGGGAGTGGTCTGGAAAGGAGGACAGCCAGATAGGTAATGGAGATGCAGAAAGGGTACACGGTTTGCAGAACCTCACCGTCCAATGTCCCTTTTTGCAAAGGCCAATCTAGTGGTCCCCCGGCCCAGGTATGCTCCGTCTAATCTGAGTGGCTGGCCTTACCAACCAGAATTGCATCTGGAATTGGGAATCTCAGGGCTGGGATGATCTCTGGCTCCTTGGGGACTTGGGGCACTGCACATTGCCAGAGTCCTCATTTGGGAGTGTCTCTCTGAAGGCACTTAAGACCTCAGGCTGGCCCTTGCACAGCCAAAGGAGGAGCTGTGGGCTACAATTTGGGGAAGAATAAATTCACGCCACACTTACTGAGTGCTTTCTGTGTGCCAGGCACTGTGTTAGACATTGCCATCTTGTCCAAAGTTTCTTATAGAGCTAGAAAGGAGAAAAAAATAATCAACCTTAACCAAAGAAGTTAATCGGCTACATGGCCTGGGTAGGAGAGTCTAGTATTAGTTCTCCACCTTGTAAGCTCCTGGAGGGATGGGACTCATCACATCTCCAGCTCTGATCCCACTGCTTGGCACTTAGTAGGTGCTCAGTAAATAATCTTTTGATATAGGAATGAAAGTCAGTGAAGAAAGGGAAAGAAGGCATCAAACTACAGGGGATTCTCTGTGCACATGAAAAAACAAGTGACCACTTCCAAAGAGTACTTTTTAAAAAACGGCATTAAATTTGTTAGCTGCTCCCCCAGACAGATTCTGACACGAGACAGTGCAAAGTTGGTAGTGGGAAGAGAAATTTGGTGTAGTGGATAGAAACATCCACTTGGTCATCCCACAAAATACTGACTGAGAGGCTTATTTGCCCCCGTCCTCTGCTGAACACCGGAGACACGTGGGTGAAGAGATGGGTCCTCACCAGCTTGATGCTTACGGTCCTGAGCTTTGTTCACTGCAGTTTTAAAAAAAAGAGAGAATTCCCATTTTAAAGATGAGGAAAGTCAAGGCCCAGGAAAGGTGGTGTGGGAGAGGGCTTAAGCTCCAGGTCTTAGGGCAGGAAGGCTGAACTAAAGTCAGCCCCCAGCTCTTCTGCGCTCTGGGGAGAGGGAAGGCTGGGTGAATTTTCGCTCCCAGGAAGAGGCTGAGTCTGGGAGCCCTGGAAATCCTGGTGGCGCTACTGACCTGGCCGGGCGTGGTCATCCTGGGCCGGCTTAGGGGGAACAGAAGTTTATACCCACTGAGGTTGCAAAGGCCATCCCCAGATCTGCTCGTCCCAGCTCCGACCTTGCCTTGGGGCTGTGATGAGGGATCTAACCTCTAGACTCTCCGATCCGTTTTTTTTCCTTTCAGCAGGTACACCTAGCCTAGGACTGAGCAGCATGGCTGCTCTCTACAGACCAGAAGTTGTGGGACAGAGAGCTAGGGAGTCTCCTCCAAGGTCGCATTGCTAAAAAGTGACCGCAGAGAAGATTCTACAACCCCCCCCCACCAGGGTTTTATGTTTCTGTGCAGACTCCTCCCCTCAGTACCCCAGTGCCCGGCGCAGTCTGGCACGTGCGGTGTGTTCATCAAATGTTGTTTGATTGAATAAACTTAATTCTTGTTTGGTTTCTATGTTTTAAAAATAGAACAAACTAAAAAATGAATCAGTGATCGAATAAAGGGCAGTGGGGTGAGAAGCTCATTCCCCCGACTCGCTGCGAGGGGGTGGGACAGCCTTGAGTCACCCACGCGCCCTCGCACAGCGGCAAGCCCACTTCCCACCAGCTTTCCAAAGACGGCTGTGATTTCCTTCCGTCTATATTTTTGTCCTAGACTTCGTTGGGTTGATCGATAGAAGAGACAAGCTGACCCACGGCGAGGTCAATACAATCGATTCGACGATTTCGACGACCGCTCGGAAATCGCCCTCGTTGCTGCGCGCTGGGTGCCGCGTTGCTGCACCCAAAAGGTTTCGGGATTTAGGGTTTCCCGCTCCCCCGCTTAAGTTACCGAACTGGAGCGAGGATGGGGGTAGGTGGACGGGAAGAAGCCTCAAGCCTCACACGAGGGAGCCTCTGGGAACGCTAGGTCGGGAGAGTGCTCTCCACACCCAGCCAGCCCGCCAAGCACTCTCGAAGCTCTGGTAAATTTCGTTCTGGAGTTTCTCGGCCTTGGAATCAGACACCCGCATCTTTTTGCAGCCGGTCCGCTCTCCTTAGCCCTTTGTTCCTCATCTGCGAAATGGGTTTGTTTAAAAAAATCCTATTTATTGGAGATAAGATTTGTGAAATACCCACGAGGAAGATAATGTTCTAAGAGCTTTCCCACACATCAGCCCACCAAATACAGCAATCCGAGGAGGCAGGCGCCTTCTCAATGATGTCCATTTCCCAGATGAGGAAACTGAGTCATGCAGAGACATACAGATTTGCCCGAGCTCCTACAGCTAGTTAGTCCCTCGTGGAGCTGAGATTCAACCTGGGGATGGTCTAACTTCTTGTCTGGCTTTTAACGACAAGGTCGTAGGTGCACCGCGCATACATACGGTAGGTACAGAGGGGTGATCTGTTTCCTGTACTTCTTTGCCCTTTTGGGAGGAGACATTCCATTTAAACCTTTCCCAGGCAGATCTGCAGCTGCTTTGATCCTTTGGTCCCTTCCTTCTGGAAGCAAATGCAATGGCGGGGGAGGGGGGGAGGGCGGTTTCCGAGTCTGACAAACCTTCTTAAACTGCGAAATCCAGAGCTTTCAAGACTTTTTTTTTTTTTTTTTTTTTTTTTTTTTTTTGTACGAAGGAAGGAGGGGGACGTGTGTGTATGTAGAATCAATATGGTCCAGACAGCCCTTCACAAAGGGGCTCCAGGCGGGCGCCTCGGCCGCAAGACCCCCGCCCCACCGCCCGCGGCGAATTAATTGGGCCCTGAAAGAAGGGGCGACGTAGCTTCCAGTTAATTAGTCAAGAAATGAATCAAGCCCCAGCGGCCTGGCAAAGACCCCTGGGGCGCGGGTTTTGTGCAAGCCAAATTGGTCGGTGGGGCGCTCCCCTTTGGGCCGGGTGGGGCGCGGCGGGGAACCCGGCTTGGGCGCCTCGGGCTGTCCTGCACCCGGCGCCCAGCACCCCGCGCCCCGGAGCGGGCTCGCGCGCTCCCGCTCTCCCTCGGGCTCTAGCTTTCCGCTTCTCTCTCCCTTTTTCTGTCTCCCTCCTTCCGCTTCTCTCTTCCCTTTTCGGTCTTTGCCGTCGCCCCCTCTCCTGAGCTTTGCTCGGGGTTTCCCACCCCTCTCCCAGCTTCGTCTCTCTCCAAGTTCTTCGTCTGGGACGTCTCCCTCCAAAGCCTCAGCCTCCGCCTAGCAGATCTGGGGCTGGGTGGTCTGGGAACGGCGCTGGGGATGCCAAGAAGCGCTGACTTGGGGAGACAGGGTGGAAATGAACACGGGCTTTGGAGCCCTTGGCCTGCTATGTGTTCCTGGGTACACGACTCTTCATCCTTGGGTCACCTAGGATCCGGGCTCCCGGCTGCGGTTAAAACACTGAGATAATGCACGGCTTTGAAAGGCTTCGGTAACCCGTGACCCGTGTCCCCATGCGATGAGGACTTAGGACTGAGGCAGGCCTGTGACACACAAGCAACTATTGAGCGCCTGCGGTGTGCCTGCCTTACTTTGTTCCTCCAGCACCTCCTCCGGTCACGCTGCGGTAACCCAGGCAGCGAAGATCCCGGTGTTTCCGTCCAAAGCAGCTCTGTTGGAGGGAAGGAAGGGGAGACACCAATCGTAAACTCACTTATTTCAAGGTCTTTTTGTGCCACGTGCCAGTGCTCTTTTCTGAACTAGAGGGGTGGAACTGGGGGCTCAGAGAAGTGGAGTAATTTTCCTAGAGTCGCACAGCAAAGGGGATGCACGGCTAAGGGTTTCACCCTGAACCAGGCGTTCGGTGCCTGCCCCTTGATCCCGCCAAGAGCTCAGGGGGTCTTCAGAGGTCCTGCTGGCCTGGCACCGAATATTTATGTACAGGAAGAGGGTCGCCAGAATCGCGTTGCCTCCTCCAGCTTAGAGCTAAGGCCCGAATCTCTCTCGGACTGCTTCTTTCCCTCTTTCTTGGTCTTTCGAGCTCAGTCTCCACTTTGGTCTCCCACCCACCAGTCTTTCTGTTTCTCTCCTCCTCCCCCTCGAATCCGGACTCGGAAGTTGAGGCCAGAGTCTCTCCCACATTCTTCCACTTGTCCAGGTAGCTGTTCACATCTCGAGGCTTGGAGCCGGGTTGACATCCAGCTGCCACCAACTGCCAGGATCCGAGCTACAGAAACAAACTCGATCCGATTCCATGCCCTCCCTGCTCCGTCGCCCGCCCGCCCAGCCCCTCCCCAAGCCGCATCCACGGGGTCCTAGGAGCAGACCCCAGTGGATGATTCGATGAATGCCTGCGTTCCAAACAGCAGTCCGGAACCGCGTTTTTTCTTTCTTCTTTTGCCCGCTTCACCGACTTTGGCTTCGCTCAAGGCCCCGAGGTGCCCGCGCTGCGCTTGGCATTCGCTTCCTGCCCCTCGCGGGAGGCCAGGGACTGTGGTTTCCGCTCGCCAAGTCCCTGCCAGGCGCGCACGCAAGAGCTTGGCGAGCTTGGCGCACGCGTTTGGCGCAAACTGCTTTGGGCCTCAGTTTCTCCGCCCCTTTCGGATCAGAGAAGCGACAGACGAAACAGTTGGGAGAGGAGGAATGGCCAACGGATTGGGGGTGGCGGGACCGCGGTTCCCGTGTGTGGAGGGGAGTCAAGACTGGAACCACGGCCGCCCGCCCTCTCCCTCTCCCCCTCTCCGAGGACTGTTATCCACTTCCACGACCCCAGTCTCCCCCAGGCGCGACCTACAGACTGGTGGGGCTCAGCTGGCCGCATGGGTGTGCCCGGCTACCTGGAGGCGAGGACAATCCAGGTCCTAGCCAGTAGGTGCGCGCTCCGGTGCGGGGAAGACTGGTTGCCTGTGGCGCTGCCCGCTCCGCTGTAATTGCTGCTGGCCTTGGTACATTTGCGGCTTCAGACAAGGTGCGTTCCAGCACAGTGTTGGCACACCTGCTACTGCGCTTTAAAAGGGGGCCTGTTAGAGCCCTGGAGCTTTGGAGGAGTCCCTTAACTCTTCTGAGTTTCAGTTGCCCCCTCTGAAAACTGGGGATGATAGGTCCTGCCATAGAGGAGGACCAAGGCAAGGAGCAAATGAGATCACGTGTGTACAGCACTCAGTCTAACCCCTGGCACATAGTAAGTGCTCGTTAAGCGTTAGCTGTTTGGGCGCCCTAATCTCTCTGTCCGTCTCTCTAGATATCAGATAACAATCTCTCTCTCTCTCTCTCTCTCTCTATAACTATCTATATATAATAGATACAATCAGTATATACTTAGTACATATTATATATGTATTTACTAAAAGTATTGACTCAGTGTATATATACTTAGTACATCACATATATACTAAAAATATATACTATATATATTTAGAGTATCCTTAAGAACATATTCTTTTTCTTAGAAGACTACCTAGCATATATTAAGCCCTCTCTCTATAAGCATTGCTCTCTTACCCAGTTCCGTTTCCAGCTCAGCCTAAAGCTCCTTGGCCTCCTCCCAAGTTGATCCTACAGTGAGAGCCTTCCTCAAGCCTCCCAATCCAGGTTTAGTGCCGCTGTGGGCTCCTTTCCCAAATCTCAGGATCTCAAAACCGCAAGTGATCCCAGAGAGACAGTGCTCTCTTCCTTCCCTTGCATTGGAGTTCAGGTCCCAGTAGGGCTTGGAGACCAGGTGTCCTGACTTGGGGTCCAATGCCTTTTCCACCCCCACCCCCGCCCCCCGCATCTGCCCCAGGCCATTTCCATCTCCTGAACTGAGAAAAAAAGTTTGTCAGATCTATTGAGGGAATGGCACTTGTGGAAAATGAAGGAACGTGATTGGGTGCCTGGAGCGTTCTTGGGCAGAGCCCCCGGGGCAAGGAGCTCTGTAAATGGGGAGGGGGCTGCCTGTGACCCCCTGGGAGGGGTCCTGGATGCCTCGTGGCTCTCAGCGCAGCTGTGTATGGCTGATGACCCCAGACTCTGAGGCCCAGACTGCAGCTGCCCAATTTGTAGTCAGCAGCAGGAGTCCACCATCCCTTTCCTCAATCCTCGAGGACACTGGGACCACTCCTTCCAAGCCTGAGAGCGGGTGGGGGAGGGGAGTGATGAGAAAGGAAGGTTGGAGAGACGGAGAAGGATGACGAAAGGGAGTGTGGAGAGAGTGAAAGCAAGAGAGAAAGGGGACACTTGGGGAGAAGGGAGGAAGGAGAAAACGGAGGGAGACAGACAGACACCGAGAGATAGACAGAGACCCTTACCCACCCGCAGAGAGGCAGAGAGATAAACTCAGGAGACAAAGAGAAAAACAACTAGAAGCACAGAGAACGAACGACAGAGGAAAATGTGGGACAGAAGGAAAGGGCATGGAAGAGGAATGCCCCAAAGTAGAGAGAAGAGAGACGGTGGGGAAATGATAGCCCAGGGAGGTCTGGGGCAGCCCAGCCACGCGCCCTGGCCCCCTCTCCCGACACATGCCTTAACTTGCTAGAAGATTATCTAGCCCAGTATAAATGCCTCCATTCAATCATGACTGAGCTACTCCAACTGACCAATTCCCGAAGTAGCCTCCAGCCTTAAGGGAATATGTTTTTCACACCATACGAAGCGTCAGATACCAGCAATTTAGGAGATAAGTTATCATTCATTAGGGGTTTCCAGGGGCCCCCTACCAGGCCTTTGGGGTAGGGGCGGGGGAATGTGTGGCTGAGAGCTTCCGAGTCAGTGTGCAAAAAGACAATGTGTCTCTCTCTTTGCCGTCGGCTAGGCACGGAAGCCTCTCTCCTCCCCCCAGCACATAGTCACTCAACTCCACAAGGAAGGTTTGGTTGGTAGGGTCCAGTTGGCCGAGAAGAGGAAACATTCCGCCAGAGTCCTCCAGATTCTCAAGAGTGCACTGGGCGAGATGGAGAGGGGCTGTGCATGCAATTTCTCAGCTGCTCCCTCTGGAGGAGGATGGTGGGGGGGATGGGGAACGTCCCCAGCCACTCCTGGGAAAGCAGATCTTTGTTTAACCAGGGGAGGGTGGTGAGCAATGAGGAGGGGGTTAGATACTAGAGAGGAGCCTGGTTAAGGTGACGTTTCCCGCCTCCCCGAAGCATCACTCCAACTAGTTCAAATAAACCAGGACTCATCTTCCCTCTGGCCCTGCTTCTTCCCTTACTGGCCTCCCGGTCTGCTGAGAAAGGTATTTTAAAAGGACATTTTCATGGTAGCAAATAAAAGGATTTCTTGTCCTTTTTCTTCCTCCTCTTCCTGCTGCTGCTTCTTGGTCTTCTTGCAAGGCTTGTGTTTGCTTCGCTTTAACAAACAGCTGATAGAGTTTGCTTTAAAGGAGCACTAAAAAAAAAAAAAAAATTTGTACAGCCCAAGGCAGGCCAAGCATTAACCGTGGGCATGCGTGCTCATGTGGATGTGTGTGTGTGTGTGTGTGTGTGTGTGTGTGTGTGTTTAGGCCTCCTGAGTGGGCTTGTGGTTATAGAGGGACCTGCTTCAGGTGCAGAGAGCTGGGAGGGGGGAGGGGGAGGAATGCACAGACAGATTTACACCTGTGCTTACAGCTGCCACTGGCAACACTTACAGCCTCCAGAAATGACCCTCGGTGCCGACTTGTCTGGAAGCCATCAGGGTTAGTTTTGAAGCAGGAATCTTCAAGTGGACCAGAGGGCAAGCTCTGCCCACCCCCTCGCACCCCCCTTCCCTGTTGCTGTCCTCAAGTGCCGCTCCCTCCCCACCGCCTGACAACCCCCTCCCGCCTTGTCTGTTTCCTCTATCAGACAAACGTCATCATTTGAATGTCTGATCCCTTTGGTGCTACCGCCTAATGAGGGCTGGGCAGGGTGCAGGGTTTGCAGCCGGTCCATCGCAGCCACCCTCCTCCCTCCCGCCGGGAGCTGGGTCTGGCCCCAGGAATCTGTGTGGGATTCCTAACTCTACCCTCCAGCCAGGTTCTGCCCCCTGCCACCAGCCCCACCACAGCCTACTGGCCAGACAGTTGAGTGACTGATAATATCCAGATGCCTCTGGAATCTTGCTTCCAGTCCTCCCAGCGCTTGGCCAGGTCCGCAGAAGTGGGGGCAGTGGGCAGCAGGCATTCTGCCCCAACACTTGTTGCCACCTCTCAGAGGCCGATGAAAGGCCCACTCAGCTGGGTCCTTCAGGACGGGGGACCCTGGAGCCAGGGCACTCAGAAGGCATGTTTGACACCCTTGCTGGGAACTTTGAGTCTCCGACTTTCTCCCCTCAGCCCCACAGAGGTCTAGGAGTCTGGGAGGGAGCAGACTGCAGACCACGGGCTGCCGGAGAAGCCACAGGGGAAAGCCAAGCACTTTGCCTGAGAATTAGCAGGCACTGAGCAAGTATCTGGCCTCCATTCCATTACTGGTAAAATTGGGAGTGGCTGGGGAGGCAGATCTTTTTATATACCTTGGTTTCACCTTCACAGTGATTTCCTTAACATATTTTTCAGTCATCTACTCACTTTTTTTTTTTTTTTTGGCCGCACTGTGTGGCATACGGGATCTTGGTTCCTTGATCAGGGATCGAACCTGTGCCCCCTGCGGTGGAAGCACGGAGTCTTAACTCCTGGACCGCCAGGGAAGTCCACATCTACTCACTTTTTCAAAACACCTAACTTGTTGAAAATTAAATCTTTAGCTGGATACCGTAAATCAAACTTGTGTCTCACTTCCCAGCAGTAGAAGGAACCCAGAAAATGGCGAGCAGTGGATAGAAAGCAACGTTACAAGGCTCTGAGCTGGAGGTTCGCTCTCGCTTTGCTAATGCTGCAGTGATTGTTAGAAGGGTGATCGAGACAGGTAGGTGGGCGCTCATCTGAGCCTGGACTTAGTCCGAAGGTCCGAAAAAGAATTGAAAGGGGAATGGTTCTCTTCCTCGGGGATTTAGTTCCATATAAAGCTGTGTTCAGCTGCCACCCTCGTACCCCCCCCCCCTTTTTTTTTTTTTTTGCGGTACGCGGGCCTCTCACTGTTGCGGCCTCTCCCGTTGCGGAGCACAGGCTCCGGACGCACAGGCTCCGCGGCCATGGCTCACGGGCCCAGCCGCTCCGCGGCATGTGGGATCCTCCCGGACTGGGGCACGAACCCGCGTCCCCAGCATCGGCAGGCGGACTCTCAACCCCTGCGCCACCAGGGAAGCCCCTCGTACCCCTTTGGATGCTTTGGGGAGCACTTCTCAGCATGCTTTCCTAGAGCTTTTTAATGCTACGGCAGCATCAAGCATCCTGTGCTCTGATTTGGGGTTTCTAGGCTCTGCTCTTCCCTGAGCCTCAGAATCATGGCTCAAACCGTCCCTTTGTTTTCTCCATCACCAAGAGCGGCTTCACCACCTTTTTGGGCCACAGAGCCCTTGGGCAAGCTCGTGAAGCCTGTGGATACCACCTTGGAATTCTCTTTTTACAGGATTACAATTTTAAATAAAAGCAATATTAAAAATATAATAGTAACATAGTTACTAAATAAATATATATAGTAACGTATATGCTCCTTAGGAACGCATTAAATCACACAATCCAGCCATGGCTCTCATGTTGTACCTTTGAAGTCGGGATGAGCAAAACAACATTTGGGGATCTCAGTTACACCTGTAACGCGATTATGAAAATACCTCTGATTCTTTTGGTGACCGAGTCATAGCCAGTGCGAGTGTTCCCGTGGGTGGTCACCTGTATTCATAATGGAAGAAAATACTGATTTCACTGCGAGTCATCCAAGTTCATAGATGCCTGAATCCTATTCGGGGACACCCCTGTAAGAGTTCATTGGAGGACAGCAGGGTAAGAACCGCTGAAGTGTAGAGGGAATGAATTGGGCTCTTGGTCTCTTAGGAAGGTTCTCCTGGGAAAGAGCCATGGCTTTGAAAGCCTGCACAATCTACAGATCCCACGAGCTCAGGCAGAAAGGAAAGACATTATCAACATCTCAGGGAATATTTCTCAATAGGCCCAGAGGGGAGCGAGGTCTGGCTTGGGACGGTTTGGCTCAGAGAAGGGAATTTTCTCCCCAGAGTGTTCAGCAATGCCTCCATCCTACACACCCACCTCTGGGGTGATGTTCTAGGCAGCTCTGCCCCCTCTAAAACCTTAGCTTTCCCACCTAGACAAAAGATCGCTGCCCCTTCCCCTCCACCAACACCATAACTCCTGCACAGCTCTTTTGCCCCGAAGGGTCTGTGGACAAGTCCGACCTTAGCATTGGGTAACCCCTTCGTAAGGGTGAAGACACTGAGCTGATGCATTTTTTGCCTTTAAACAAAGCACTCAGTCAAACCTCTGTGATCAGGGAAGTTGCAAATGGCCCCAGGACAGTAGCTGCCACTGTCCTCGGTGAAATACAGTGCAAAGAACTCTGAGCTACTGGGACAGGCACTTGGAGGCTTGTTTAGGGGATAACCAGAAACACGAAAACTGGAAACTGTCAGAACACCCTCAGGTAAATGGAGTGTAGCTTAACGTTGACTAAGGTGACCTCAGCAGATTCTGGGGTCCCAGTAAAAGGAGAACAAAAGTATTTGTGGACCAGCTACTCTGTGCAAGACCTGTGCCCTGTTCCTGACTTACAGTGGACCTTATCTAAAGGTCCCATTACAGGCTCTAATATCCATTCACTCAACTCATTCATTCCTTAGCAAATGTTTACCAAGGGCCCATATGCATCTCGGTCTAAGGATATAGCAGCGAGCCTAGCACATAAAAATAATTGTCCCCAAGGACCTTCTAATGTGGGAGAGAATAATGAGAAACAAAATAAAGAGGAAAAATAAATGTTTAGTGGTGATGAGTCATATGGAAAAAAATAAATCAGAAAAGGGAGTTGTGAATGGAAGATGGGGGGGGCTTCATTTTTATTTTATTTTTTTATTTTATTTTTATTTATTTTTTTGGCCACACTGCACACGCAGCATGCGGGATCTTAGTTCCCCAAACAGGGATCGAACCCGTGCCCCCTGCAGTGGAAGCTTGGAGTCCTAACCACTGCACCGCCAGGGAATTCCTGGGGGCTTCATTTTTAAAGGAAGTGTGAGAGAGAAGACAGCTGCAGGAGACCCACATTTACTTGAACACAATCCTGGATTCTGAGCTGGGCACCCTTTGTCCACCGTCTCCATCATTCTAGGTAGTTCTTATTTTCGTCCCTATTTTATTGTTGGGGAAGGTGAGGCTCAGAGAGGTTAAGTGACTTACCAAGGTCTGCATAAGGCAGAATTAGAATTTGAACCCAGGACTCAATTTCTCTTTCTTCCATACCAGGCTGCCTCTGACACATTTCTGGGAAGACAGAAGAAAGGAAGAAACAGGAAGGTCATGGAGGAGTGGCAGAAGAACACCAAAGAGTAAACTTTACCCTATGAATCATTAGCTCAGTCTTCTAAGACTGGGGAAACTGAGGCCCAGAGAGGAAAAGTAATTGTCCAAGGTCACAAAGAAAAAAAAAATCCTAATGGCTAGATGTCCTAGCTCATCAGCACCTAGTCTTGTCTTGGCATCGTATGGCAAGTCACTTTGGGTCTCTGGGCCTCAGTTTCCTCATCTATAAAATGGAGCCAAGCAGATCAGTTGCCCACAATGGATGAAAAGGAAAGACAGAATCACTCAGGAGAGAGAATTTATTCTAATGCTTGGCACAGAATTTGTACCCAATAAATATTAGATTTCTTCACTCTTCCTCAGCCAACCTTCTCCTTGGCACCATTTGGTCAGAGTAAGGGTCATATGTCTGTTGGTTTTCATGGTCTGGGCTAGCGGTCTCCAAATTTTTTTTTTTTCTTTTTAATTTGGCCATGCTGCTCAGCTTGTGGGCTCTTAGTTCCCCGACCAGGGATAGAACCCACGCCCCCTGCAGTGGAAGAGAAGAGTCCTAAACACTGGACCACCAGGGAATTCCCTCCAAACTTTTTTTTACTGAAACATTTCCAACGTAAAAGAGTACAGCAACTGGTAGAAGGAATTCCCGTATACCCACCACCACTTCAATAATTATCAACTCATGGCCCATCTTGTTTCATTTACGTACCCTCACTGGATTGTTTTAATGCAAACGCAGACACCATATCATTTCATTTGTAAATACTTTGGTGTGTATCTCCAAAAAATAAGAATAAAAATTTTAAAAAACAACTACAAGACTGTTATCACACACACACACCCCAAAAGCAATGACTGGGTCATCTTATGAAATACCCAGTTCGTACTCAGTAGTTCCCAGTTGTCTCCATTCTTCTTATTTTATCACAGTTGGTTCGTTCCAGTTAGGTTACAGGCAATGTGTCTACATTGTTTTTGATTATATATCTCTTACATCCACTTCCCATTTCTTTTCCCTGAAAAAATTGTCAATAGAAATAATGGAATCATTCTGGCTGTTGCCATTTGCATCCCTGTAGTGTCATTTACTGTGTTTCTCTGTCCCCTGTATTTCCTATAGACCAGTGGTTAGAAAGAGGTGTTTGATGAGCTTCAGAGTCGATTCTTTTGGCAAATCGCCTTCATGGATGGTGGTATGTACTTTTTATTCTTTTCACTTTTATTATTTATTTATTTATTTATTTTTGGCCGTGCTGTGCGGCTTGTGGGATCTCCCTGACCAGGGATGGAACCCGTGCCCCCTGCAGTGGAAGTGTAGAGTCCTAACCACTGGGAAGCCAGGGAATTCCTGGTGGTGTGTACTTGCATCAAAAGACTTGTGATGTCACTTGTTTTTCTTTTTTTTTTAATTTTATTTATTTTATTTTTATTTTTGGCTGTGTTGGGTCTTTGTTGCTGCACACGGGCTTTCTCTAGTTGCAGCGAGCGGGGTCTACTCTCAGTTGTGGTGCACTGGCTTCTTATTCAGTGACTTCTCTTGTTGCAGAGCACTGGCTCTAGGCGTGCAGGCTTCAGTAGTTGTGGCACATGGGCTCACTAGTTGTGACTCGTTGGCTCCAGAGCGCAGGCTCAGTAGTTGTGGCGCATGGGCTTAGGTGCTCCACGGCATGTGGGATCTTCCCGGACCAGGGCTTGAACCTATGTCCCCTGTGTTGGCAGGCGGATTCTTAACCACTGCACCACCAGGGAAGTCCCACTTGTCTTTCTTCTTGGTTTATGAGTAGCTGCTGATGACTGTTTGTAGGATGGACCCATTATTTCATTAGGGGTTTGCACAACAGTGATATTTCATTTCTTTCATTTCGTCTTCATTTATTATGTGAAATACTCCCAAATTTCTCGAGAGGACACCACATCACTAAACACTAAGGTTTGAGTAGACACCGTCCACTATCTAAATTTTCACGCTTCCAAATGATATATCTCTTCTGTTGAATTTGACATATGACATATAATTGAACTGCACTCAACTGGAAATTAAAAGCGATAACGTTTACAAACAAATGTGCCGGGAATTTCTTCCTGTACTCAGTGGTCAGCCCGTTTCTAATCCAGGGGTGTGCACAACATCATCGGGAATTTCTTCCTTCTCTTTCTTTTTAAAAAAATTTTATGGGAGTATAGTTGACTTACAATATTGTGTCTCACACCCACCTGCCCTCCATATGCTGGGGACCAGCTCAGCTTTCCTTTGTCCTGGGTTCCAGAGCAATGGGGGTTGGTCCCCTGCAGAGCTGAGCCTGACGGTGCGTCAGCGGTGACGGTGGGGCTGCCCCGGGTGTACCGATCCGCAGGCCCGAACTACCTTTAAGTATTTACACATCTCACCCTCACCTCCTCACACACATATACCCCTTTTCGTACCTATTCTCATCACCATATTTCCCAAGCTGACACGGGACCCATGTTCCAAATAAAACCTTCACTATTATTTTCACATAAATATTTATCTAGAGACACTGGTGTCCTATGGGGAGTTGAACTTGGAAACCAGAACTGGAGGTGAACCTACTTTCAACTGTAAACTATTTGGAAGTGTGTCATTTATGGATGTATTACCCATTAATAAAGAAGCACATTTAAAAAAAAATGCTCATGGGATAAATCTGAAATCTAGAGAAAAGCTTAATAACAACTCTAATAATAATCACTTTCCTTTTGTTCCCGATATGTATAACGATATGTTATACATATCGTTAAAATAAATAAAAGTATTATTTCCTTTTGAGTAGGTTGTGTGTATATGTACAGGGTATCAAATGTAAGAAGTACAAAATGGTAGGGTGAAAAGTAATTCTCTCTCCTATAACTCTCTCCTACTTCCTCTCCTCATGAGTCACCATGGTAACGACATGTATCCTAGTTATATTAATATACGTGTGTGTATACATACATATATATATATAAGTGTATGTATAGTTTTGACTGATGCATCACTTTCTTTTGTTTTGTGAAATATATTCATGCCAGAATATATTTTTTCAGGATTCCTTTTTAAATAAATTAATATACATGGAATGTCTTTGAATAATTTATATTTCATTCAACATGTAAGGAACCAGCCTATCAAAAAAGAGAGACTAAGCTAGACAAAAATGGGCAATCCACAGGGAAACAGTAGCATGTGGTAGCTCGGGGTAAATGACAAATATCTGCTATGTAAACAGTAAATCTGTTGGGCCAGGTGTTACCCAGACACAAGCCATTTTCCCTTCACCTTTATCAATAATAAATGCAGTCCCCCATCAACTGGACCTCAAGACTTTTGCCTACACTGCAGACAGATCTTGCTAAATGGACAGAAATTGCCAGGCTGAGCAACTGTACTGAAAACATTGACATCTTGAAACCCTCAGCAATTTGGCTATGTGTTTAAGGGTGTTGGCCCCCAAAGGTTCCAGCCGAATCCTCCATGCTTTTCGCTGGCAAGGAGCGCTGCTTTACTGTGCCCGTGATGCTGGATAGGTCTTTAAACGAGCCTTCTACAGTCCCTCCGTGGTCAGGGCAGTCTACTGCTCTGCCGTCTCCAATCCATTTGCGATGGCTGTAAAAAGCCACCTTCCGATGCTAGCAGTAAATCTTGCCCTCCCATTCAAAAAGGCTGACAAGAGGGAAGCAGCTTGAGTCTTCACCCCAGCCTTGCAAACTTGCCGTCCTGCTGTGCACGCTTGTTTTCTGTGTTCGACAATGTGTGATCCTTTCTCCCCACCATGGTTCTTCCCTAGGGTGGGCCGAGTGCAGACTTAAGCCATCGAGTCTGAAGTGTGGTTCCGTAGCGATGCAAGAAAGTCAGACTGGATTCCTTGCCACTCGGGCTGATGGCTGTTCAAATCACACAGTCCCTCTCTTTCTGTCTTTGTGAAAATGGTGAACTTTTGCTGGCAAACAGGTTTTTCTGGCTGATTACCCTTCAGATGGATGTTTCTCTTGACTGAGGGAAGCCAGGGCCTTTCAGGAATGTTTGTAGTTGTTTGGAGGAACCCCGGGACTTGGGTATAGACCCGTTTCTGAACCTACCTCTTAGGGTAGTCGCTGCCCCATCTGGTCAAACAGTCTTAGAAAAACAGCATTGGCTGGACTTACTGATCAGAATGTCATGACCAGGTCAGACAGGGGAACTGGCTGAAAAGCTAGCTATGGGTTTTGAGTGCAAATAACTGGCTTCAGATTCATCTCTTCTTGATATGGTGAACAAGTCAGCCAGACAACCTCTCCGACCCTCAGCATCTATCAAACGGGGCTGAAGCTTCCTGTCCTATCTCCTGGAGCCCGTGGATAAAATCCTCTGCAAACGTAAAGTACAGAATGTTTGGAAACTGGTATTGTTATGATGGTGATCACAACAATAAGGGAGACACCTCTCGGGAGTGAAATAGATCGACACTTGTAAAACACGTGGGAATCTTCCGGCTCTCCGTGCCGTAAAAGTGTGAATCTCAGGGAGCTTGAGAGATGGAGCAGTAGGATTGCTGTACCAGTGAATGTACAGATAAGCTGCTCTTCAGATGCGTACAATGATAAATCCTAGGGCATCACCTCTCCGAGAAAGAACTGGGTGTGTAAATGTAACGGCATAAACACACGCTCACACACATTCAAACACACGCAGGATTGAAAGCTATCAGACATGTGGAATTTTTATCATTTCGTGTCCTTGTCCAATCTGCTTCCTTACAGCAGCCAGAGGATGACTTCAGAGTCCAAATCATTGTCACGCTACATATATTTCCAATAGCTTTCCATTGTTCTTACGAGAAAGACCAAAAATTCTCAATAGACCTGCGAGGTCTTCTCCACCTCAATTTGTCTCAAGTTCTCAGTCATTATTTTCTGCTCTTGCCTTGTGGTAGATTGAATTATTGAACCCCAAACCTTCACACCCCTGTATCCATGCTCTTTGCCTTGTGTCTTGGTGGTTTCACTCATCTAAGATTAAGGTATCTTCCCTGACCTTGGTCCTTGGGCTTGGTCATGTGACCTGCCTCAACCAATCAAAAGCAGGTAGAAATGATAAAAAGGAATGAAATTGTGCCATTTGCAGAGACATGGATAGACCTAGAGACTGTCAAACAGAGTGAAGTAGGTCAGAAAAAGAAAAACGAATATTGTATAATATTGCTTATATGTGGAATCTAGAAAAATGGTACAGATGAACTTATTTGCAAAGCAGGAATAGAGACATAGATGTAGAGAACAAACATATGGATACCAAGGTGTGGGGGGAGGGTGCGATGAACTGGGAGATTGGGATTGACATACATACACTACTATGTATAAAACGGATAACTGATGAGAACCAACTGTATAGCACAGGGAACTCAATGCTCTGTGGTGACCTAAATGGGAAGGAAATCCAAAAGAGAGGGGATATATGTATATGTACAGCTGATTCGCTTCACTGTACAGTTGAAACTAACACAACATTGTAAAGCAACTATACTCCAAAAAAAATGAATAATAAAAAAAAAAGTGGGCAGAAATGACAGTGGGCAATTCTGACCCCAGGGCTTAAGAGGCATTGTATGTTTCCACTTGTCCTCTTGTATGTCAGTTACCGCTGATTGAAGACCTTTCCCTGAATAGCTGTTGCCCCTTCAGCCTGGCTCCCACCCAGAGTGAACACACATGAATGGAGCCAACTGGACCACAACCTATGTTTGGGAGCTAAGCCCTGTCAAACTGGCAGCTTGAAGCTGAGAAGCCTAGGTGAGTCCAACCAAGATCAGCCAATCTGAAAACACATGAGAAACCAATGCTTCTTGGTGATGCCACTGAGGTTTTTGTGGTTGCTCGTTTCACAGCAGTAGCTGACTGATACAAGATACTCTGACTTCCACCACTTCTTCTTGCCATACTTTCTCTTCCACAGGCTCTGGGTGTTCCCCTCATCACCTGAGTAACTCTTACTCATCCTTCAGATCTCAGCTCAAAGCTCACTTCTCTTGAGAAGCCTTTTCTGACCCTGCAGGTTAGGTATAAACCCTCTATTCTATACCCTTCATGGCACTTATCAGAGTTGTACCTTTATGGGATGATTCAGTCGTTATCTGTCTTCCTCCCTAAGGCTCTGTGAGCTCAGGAACCCTTTTGTTTGATTCACATTGTATCCCCAGTTCCTAGCACAGAACCTTTCCAGGCATGTAGTAGACACTCAGTACATTTTGTTCAATGAATCAATGAACGAAGGGGTTGAACACAATTTCTCCAGGTTAAAAATATTTTAAGTCTAAGACAAACAGCTTAATGGTCTAAAAGACCAGTATAGAAGGAAAGAATAAAGACATGAAACAAACAAAGAAAAATATGTACATAACAGCACAAAAGGTGACTGAAAATAAGAGCGAGTTGGTTGCATTCACCATTCATTCATTCAAGTACATGCCAGGCCCTTGGAGTCTGCTACACAGTGCCAGGGAAGACTTCTAGAGTGAGTGATCCTTGGGCTGAGTCTTGAAGATTCTAGTGTCAGAACATGAAAAGCTGTGGAGATTTGAAGGAGGGAATGATGAACTCTGGGGTCATTGAGGAATGCTTTGCTTGGAGGACACTTTTGAACTGGACCATATAGGTGAGCTGAATTCTCCAGGTCAGATTGGAGGCAAAGCAATATATTCAAGATGGAGGGAATAGCACACAGAAAGGTGTTTCTGTGTTATTTCTGTGTTATTTCATAGGGGCATGAAAGTGTTTAGAGGACGGCAAATTGTTTGATGGTGCGAACCAGGAAGGGTGAGGGCGTGAGTGCCTGGCTGGTTGGCAAATAATGAGGATTAACATTTATTGAGCCTTAAGGTAAGTCGAGGACTTACCCTGTGCTGTGTCAAACACTGGACGCAAAGCACACCCACCTCCACCATCACCCACCTAGCCTCACCCACCTCCACCATCAAGGAAGTTGGTACTGTCATCCACCTGGTTTACAGATCGGGAAACTAAAGCACAGAGAGGTCGAGTAACTTACCCAAGGTCACAAGGGGAGGAAGTGACAGGTTAGTGCTGTGGAACTCTGGGCTTAGCAGTTAGGGCGGTGTTCTCCAGCGAAGGCAAATCATGGAAGGTTATACATAACGGAGGTCAGTGGCCGGCCGTGGAACCGGTGGGAACTAGGTTAGGGACAGTAGCTCAGGGCATGCATTGGCTAAACTGAAACAAACAAAAAGAAGGGGTTCAGGGCAGCGGCTGATGACTCAGCCTAGTTAGAGGTCAATTTAACAAGTGGTCGTGGCTCTCCTGAGAAGTCCTCAGAAGTGGGAGAGGAGAGAGTGGCAGCTTGTGGGAGAAAATGAGAGAAGCAGTGAGATGCTCGGGAAAAGGTAAGGAGGATCTAAGTAAATATTTGGATGCCGGGGTGGGGGGGGAAGGGTATGGGTAAGGGGGGGAACCCATTGATTTTTTTATGCCCAGACCTCAGTGCAGGAGTTAATGGGAAAATCCATAACCCAGGGTTATGGAGTATGGGTGGAGAGAAGTCAGATGGAAAAGATAGAGGTATCAGAAGGAAGGGCTAATGGAACCACACGGGAGACATTAAAAGGCAATAAATCTGGCAGCCTGGATGGTATTTACCCAGGAATTCTGCAGAGGATGGTTAACTCTTAGAACCCTGCTCACCTGGGGCTGGAGCTGGAGGGACCCACGTGGGCTTCCTACAAGGGGTTTGGATTCACCCTGAGAAGAATCAGATGGGAGAGGAGATGTGTTTCTAGGCTGAGGGCCGCCCAGGGTGTCTTCGGAGACAGAAGGGAGCCCCAAGTTGTGGGAGGTTGGGCTGGCAAAGGGGCTCATCACCTCAACCACTGGGGAACGTTCTCTGGAAGAGTTAATCAGCCCGTGGGAAGGGAGAACCACAGGACATAATTTATTTACCTACTCCATGACAGAATCCTTCCCAGAAGACCGTGGATGGTAATTCTCTGTAATTATATCTCATGCGAGGTTCCGTAGGCTCTTAGACACATTAACTCATTAGTGCTCACAGCACACCTGGGAGAAAGGTGTGGGGAGGTGAGGACCAACTTCACCAGCCAGATGGGGGAAAGCGAGGCTCCCTCCCCATGGGAGGAGCAGAGTTAGAACTGTGATTTCCTGATTCTCAAGTGTTTAAATGGAGGAGAGAAAGAGATTAGACACTGGAGCTGCCCTGGGTTCAATTTCTCTTTTTCTCTGTGTCATCTGAGGGAAGTCACTCAACCTCTCCGGGCTGTAGTTTCCTCATCTACAAATGGAGAGAGCTATGTGGTTTCTGACTCAAAAACCTGTTTGCCTGGAAGTTTAACCTCCCCCTGAGTTACGGAGAAGCACCGAGTTTGTCGTGTGATGATGAGGGTGGACTGAGATTAGCCTGTAGGCTGAACTGCTGCGTTGCCCATATGAGTCACAGTGATGAATTCCTCACGGCCTTCAGAGGTGCAAAAATTTGAGATGAGACTTTCCAGTGAACTGAAGCTACCAGTGAGGGACAGCAAAGCTGGGATCCCAGCCTTGTTGGAGGACCGGAAGATGGATTGGTGGATTTCAAGGACGTTCGCAAAAATTCCTCCCACAGTCCTTTGCACTGTTTTTGCCACTCCTCCCAATCCCCTTGGACCTGGGCTGATGCTGTGATTTGCTTTGACCAATAGGATGTGGTAAACATGATGCCACATGCATCTGAGGGTGGGCCTTCAAAGAGTTCTGTTCTCACCATGTCGTGGTCCAGGTGCCAGGGAAAGAAGTTACAACTGGACTCCTGACTTTTGAGAACACGTGTGAAGGAGACAGGTCTCAGTCTTTGGCTGTTGCCGTCGAGCTCCAGAGGTATGGAGGAGGTATGGTGAGGTTGCCTCTTGGGGAACCTCACCCCTCAGACTCTTCAGCCCCAGCCCACCCACCAGAAATAATATGCCGTGATCCTTTGAAGCCTTTGCATTTGGGGTGGTTTATTTCAGAGCAACGAGTAACTGATCAGAGTGGGTCACTGAGGTTTTTCTGGGTTCTAGAAATCCTAATTTTTCTGGCTTTTTGATCTAAATGCTGATGTCTTCGAGCATGTTCTTGAGCCAGTGGGCTGGAGACACTTGTAAGCTGCGTCCTTTCACCTCTTAAGAGTTTCACCTTGCCTGAAGGAATGAAACAGCAGCCCTGGAAGTTCTTCATGAGCCATGACGCAGTCCTAAGGTGTTGATGTGATGATGGTTGTTTATTTTTTTCCTTGCCTCCTTACTGATTGGGTCAAGGAGAGGAATTTAGGTAAAGGAAGAGGGAAGTTAGAGAAAGGAGATGAGAAGGAGACCAGAAATTTACTGAGAACCTATGATGGTTCTAGGTACTATGTGATTTACTTTCCATCTGCTATCCTGTCCATTCAACAAGCCTATGAGGTAAACATTATTCCCATTGTACAGATGAGCAAATTGAGGCTCAGGGAAGTTAAGTGGCATGTCCAAGGCCTCATAGCCAGGCTGTGATAGAGGCAAGATTTGATCTAAGGTCCTTCTGGATACAGCAACCAGATTTAGCCTGTTCTTTACACTGGCCTGAGCTTGTCTGAAGAAAGCTGGAGAGAAGCGGTGTCTGAGGCCATGAAAGATCTTTTGACTTCTTCTACTTTAACTTCACCTGCGATGGGTTTTGGAGAGACCATTAGAAACCAGGATTTCTCTTCTGATTCGTTCCACCCCTGACTTTAGATTAGGCAAGGTCCTCGTAGGAAACAGAATTCATTCCAGACAATTCAACCAGGAGGAGTTTGATACAAGGGCTATTTATGGCAGGGGGTGGTGGTGGTGGTGAGCAGGGTTAAGGAAACGAACAAAGGATGTTAAAGTTCTCTGGGGCCAGCAATAGTGGGAACCGTCACCCCGCTTAGGGTTGCAGGGACCAGGCTGAGGTGTATGGAACCAGCGAGGGCTGGAATGTGGAGCTGGGCTTTCCAGAGTGAGCCCCAGTCACAGCGGGTCACTTTCAGGGAGGGGTAGGGAATAGATACCCCGATAGGACCTCTTAATCCACTCTCCCTCCTAGCTGCTGCCAGGGCTGCCCAGAAGCTGAGTGTAACCAAAAGTGAGAGGGCAAGGAGCTGGTAATGTGTCTGCAGGGGTCACTCCCTGGGTACCGGGCAGAGCAGAGAAGATGGAGTGTGGATCTGTGTGTGTGGAGGGGCAGGGGGCAGAGAATAAGCAGCACAGACTTGACCCCACACTTGTCCTCTTTGACCCTCCGATTGGGACAAACACATCCAGTGACCTTGAGACTGTTTTCCTCAAAGAAAGGGGACTCTTGGGTGCCTTTTAGTAGATGCGCTGGGAATTTCCTGGAACCGCTGCGTGCTCCCCAAGCGCTGCACAAAACACTCTCTCCACCTGTCAGCGCCCAGATAGGCTCAAGTGTGTCGCTGTCGCACTTGGAGAGGAATTTGGAGCGTGTGTGTCTTCCAGCCACTCTCCAGTCCCCCTTTAATGGGAGTCTTATTTTAAAGGTAGTATTTATTTGCTTAATCTGTTGATTTTATTATTTCCCAGCTGTGTGACTTTGAGGATGTCCTGTGACCTCTCTGGGTCTCAGTCTTATCATCTGTAAAATGGGGGATTATAATGAGAATCGAATAGAATATCCATGTATAGCACTTAGAACAATGCCAGACGCCTATTAGGCACACAGGGATTGGTCGTTTTCCTCTCCTGTATCTCCTACTCCTCCTCTTCTTCTTCCGTCACAGAAGACAGACAATGTGTATCAGAGAAAACAACAGAGAGGCCCTAAAGTGGATACTCTTTCACCAAGTTGGAGAAGCACAAAATAAAAAATGATGGAATTCATATATCATTGGATACTTTCCATGTGCTGTGCACTGCGATGAGCTCTTGATATATTCGGTTTCTAACTTTCACAGAGCTTTGGGGGGTGGGTACTTCCATGCCTTCTGTGACGATCAAGAAACAGAGGCTTAGAGATTGAACTTGCCCGAGGCCACCCACCTAGGAAATGGCAGGACCGGGATGGAAGCTCAGGTCCTGCTGGGCTGGGGTAAACCCTTTACTGACTACCTACAATGGGCTGGGGGAAGGGAGGCAAATGGGAGGCTGGGCCAGCTTATCAGCAGAGCAGCGGCTGTCAGGTCCAAGCATCTTGCAAATACAAATAGCTTCTTCCTTAGGTCCGCCCTAAAAAGGGGGTGCAGCCATTACCCCCATTTTACAGATGGGGAGAATGAGGCATTGAGAGATTGCACAACCTCCCTCGAGTCACACATGCTAGCAAGTGGCAAAGCTGGGCTTTGGACCCATGTGGACTGTTCCTAGATGCTGTGCTTTTCTCCACTCTTCTTCACTGCCTTTGGCAGGACAGATAAGTCCAGCTGCGGACATCAGAGTGAGAAGGTGATGAGCTCCATCTCAGACAGGTCACTGAGGCAGGATCTTCTTTTTCCAGTGTCCGCTCAAGGGGCAGAATTCCGTATCAAGACCAGGGTTTCCTCCAGTGCTTACAGTCTCTGTGGCCTCTTTGGTAGGGGACCGGAAGTGACAGCTGAGACCTGCTTTGTGATGTGACGTCATGGGAATCTAAGAGCACAGAGGCTCTGAAGTCAATGCCGTGATAGTAATTACTGGCCTCAGAGTGTGACGGGGAGGATGGATGAGACAGTGCAGGGAGAGAGGTTGGCATGGTGCCGGGCACTCAGAAGGCACCCAGCGTGACGGAGCTTGTTGAGTGTTCTGTACTCTGTCAGTTCCTAGGACTAGAACACAAATTCTATGGTTTGGGGGTGCCTGAGGGAGTTTGTTTTTGCAGGAGGGGCAGGGGGCAGGGATGAATTGAGATTTGCAGAACATGTACTGCAAGCAGGCACCCCTGGAAGCACCTGTCATATATCATCTCATAATCTTTGCTAGTAAGTCTAGGGACAATTACACCCATTTAACAGATGAGGAGACTAAGGTGTAGAGATAAACTTGCTCAAGGTGACTCACCTAGTAAGTGGTGGAATTGGCTTCCTTGAGGTTTCCTGGTTTCTCCTTGTGCTTCTCTCCTCTCAATTCTCAGAATACCAGCCACAGGGATCTTGAGAGTAGAAATCTAGGTCATGTTATTCCCCTACAAAAAAATTCTCCCATAACTTCCCAGGGCAATTAAAGTACAATTTAAACCCCTCCGTGTGCCCAGCAAGGCTTTCCACAATTTGGTCTTTGCTAAGTCCTTGGTCCTTATCTCCTGCTTCTCTTTCTCACATACGTAAAGGTAAAGCCATCCTGGTCTCTTTTTTCCCCTCAGATATGGGCATTGTATCAGTTAGCTACTGCTGTGTAATAAATTACCCCAAACTTAAGTCTGGGTCAGTAATCTGGACATGGCTTAGCCGGGTAGATCTGGCTCAAGATCTCATGAAGTTGTAGTTATGATGTTGGCTGGAGCTGCAGTCATCAGAAGGCTTGACTGGGGCCATAGGGTGCAGTTGCAAGATGGCTCATTCACACAAATGATAAATTGGTACTGGCTGTTGGCTGGAGACCTCGGTTTCCCTCCGAGGACTCTCTGTGGGCTGCTTGTGTGCCTTTATGACAACAGGCCCGCTTCCTCCTGGGTGAGAGATTCAAGAGGGAGTGATGCAGAAGCTACAATGTCTTTTATGACTTACCCTTGGAAGGCACACTCCATCCTTTCTGCACATCCTGTTCGCTGTTCAGGTTGGCCCTATCTGATGTGGGAGGAGACTGTACATGGTCTGAATACCAGGAGGCAAGAATCACTGGGGCCGCCCTCTTCCTAGATCCGCTGTCCCTTTTCTTTATTTGTGTCTTACTCATCCTTTAAACCTCAGCTTTTGAGCTCATCTCCTTTAAGAGACCTTCTCCAACAGCCCAATTTATTCATCCCACAACTATTTATTGAACATCTACCAGGTGCCAGACGCTGTTCTAGATGCTGGGATGTAGCAGGCAGAGGTCCTATTAGACCTATCTTCAAAAATACATTCTTAGCCCAACTACTTCTTCTTCTTCTCCTCCTCCTTCTCTGTTTTTGGCTGTGCGGCATGTGGGATCTTAGTTCCCCCACCAGGGATCGAACCCATACCCCCTGCAGTGGAAGCATGGAGTCTTAACCACTGGACTGCCAGGGAAGTCCCCAACCCCTTCTTCTCACATCTGCCTTTGCCACTGAGGTTTAAGCCACTATCGTCCTCACCCGGGTTGCCACAGTAGCCTCTTAGCGAGTCTGACTGCTATAGGTTGTTCTCAACAGTAGCTGGAGGGATCCTCCTAAAGCCTATGTCAGGTCAGGTCCCTCCTCTGCTCTAAATCCTCCCATGGCTCCCATCTCATCTACAGTAAACACCAAAGTCCTTACATTGGCCTGATGGGGCCCCTTCTTACCTCTCCGACCTCCTTGTCTACTACTCCCTTTCTCCTTGCTTCTGCTACACTGATGTCCTTGCTGGTCCTAGAACCTGCAGGCATGCTCCCACCTCTGCCCTTTGACCTGGCTATTTCCTTCCCCAGCAGTGCTCTTTCCCCAAACTGTTGTGAGACTCATTCCCTCCTATCTTGCAAGCCTTCGCTCCTATGCTCCCTTCTCACTGAGGCCTTTGTTGTCCACCCCATACAAAACGGCAGTCCTCTTCCTCCCCATTCTTCTTACCTTCTACTTGTTTTTATCATAGCCCTTCTTGCCTTTTAAGAGCATTTAATGCCCTTACTTATTGTTTATTTTTATTTATTTATTTATTTTTGGCCGCACCCAGCGGCATGCAGGATCTCAGTTCCCCGACCGGGGATCAAACCCCTGCCCACTGCGGTGGAAGCGATGAGTCCTAACCGCTGGACAGCCAAGGAATTCCCTGTTTATTTTTTTTTTTGAATTATAGTTCTCTTCATATCAAAGTCTAAGCTCCACGGGCATTTTGGTTTATCGTCTTCATTGACGTATCCCCAGAACCTGGTCTTGTGCCCACTACCTAATAGGCTTTGAAAACAGTTGTGGAATAAGTGAACAAGTCAACTCCCTCCAAACTGGGCGCTCTTTCTATCACAGCTGAATGCTTTTCTGAGCGCCACGTCCTGTATCTGTTCAACGGGGATGGATTACATCACCTCAGTCAACCTCTCGAGCTTTCTCAGAGGGTCAAATGCAATCATGGATGTAAGAGCCTCGTGTAACAAAGTGTTATGCCAATGACCATGAGGATGACAGCTGTTATTCCTTCCCCCAGTCCTGCGGAGGGTTACCTCCCTTGGCTTCCTTTTTGTGCTTTTCAGTATGTCTCTCCGGCTGGCCTTCATCTCCTTTCCTCCTCCCCACTCAGGGATGCCATGGGACTGCTTCATCATTTATAGTGGCGGCTGAATAATCGAATTGTTATTGGTTTGGAGAGGGTGGGGGGGGGAGAGATTTTTGCTAAATTGTTTCTCTTTGGAAAATGTTCATCTCCTGCCCAGTTGTGATTTATTTCTGCCGTTGGCAGTCTTGCTTTCTGGAAATTAATTCTTTGATTGGCATGGAAAGGGAAGTTGATGGTGGCAGGGTATGTATATCTTGCGGGCTTCTTTTTGGATGTGAGAGCTAGCTGAAGCTTTTTGCGGGCTTCTTTTTGGATGTGAGAGCTAGCTGAAGCACTGATTTGTTTTCTTCTGGGTATGGTGAAAGGGAGCAGGTAATCTGGGTGTCGAGAATCTCAGGGTGCCCCACCTATGCTCCCAGCCTCTGTCTGAGCTGGACAGGTCTAACCTCTTAAGTCCAATAGGCATACGTGCCTGCTCATCTGCTATTTGTATGAGTGCATTCACTCCCAGGATCACCTTTGGAAGGTGTTCATATCCCCATTTTGCAGATGGGAAAACTGAGGCTCAGACAGGTGAAGGGCATTGTACATTTACATGGTTTTCTATTGCTCCATAACCAACCACCCCACATTTAGTGGCCTAAAGACCACTGCTTTATTATGCTCACAAGTTCTGTGGGTCAGGCATCTGGACACAAAGGGCACAGTAAGGATGGCCTGTTTCTGCTCCGTGATGTCTGAGGCCTCAGCTTGGAAGACCTGAGTGGCTGGGAGTCATTGGAACATCTAGGGGCCTGGAAACACCTAAGGCCGCTTCGCTTATGTGTCTGGCACTGGGGCTGGATGACTCAAAGCCTGGGCTGAGCTGGGACAGTCGATTGGAGCAGCTCCACGTGGCATCTTCCTGCAGTTTCCCACATCACGGCGACTGGGTCCCAAGTAAGACCATCTTGAGATTGAACACCTAGAACAAGAGAATCAAATGGGAATTGAATGGTCTTTTATGACCTAGCCTTGGAGTAGCCTGCATCATTTGCTGGAATAGAATCCAGGCCTAAAATCAAACCTGGATACCCAATGGGGAAACAGAACTATAGGGCATTTCTGGAGGAAAGACACCCCCCACTCCCACCAACCCTGCCAAAGGATGTTTAGTGAAGAGGCCACCCTAAGGATAACCCAACCAAGGTCACTCTGTGAGATAGAAAAGGTGTATCCGTTATAAGTTTTATTTTGGGCAGCAAGAAATAAAACCCAATTCAGTGGAGATCAGGAACGATGGTGGTGTAATTCAGTCCAAGTCCAGAGGTCTGAGAATCAGGGGGCCAATGATGTAAGCTCCAGTCCCAGTCCAAAGGCCCAAGAACCAGCAGCATCAATGCCCAAGGACAGTAGAAGATAGATGTCCCGGTTCAAACAAAGAGCAAATTTGCCCTTTCTCCACCTTTTTGTTCTCTTCAGGCTCTCAGTGGATTCAAGGAAGCCCACTCACACTGCTAAGGGCCAACTGCTTTACCCCGTCTACCGATTCAAATGTTAAGCTCTTCCAGAAACACTCTCATACACACACCCAGAAGAAATCTTTTATCAGCTCTCTGGGCATCCGTTAGCCCGTTAAGTTGACTCATAAAATTAACCATCACACCACCTAATTCTGGATCATCACTCCACCTTTTTTTTTTTTTTTTGGCTGTGCCGTGTGGCTTGCAGGATCTTAGTTTCCCAACCGGGGATTGAACCCAAGCCCTCGGCAGTGAAAGCACAGAGTCCTAACCACTGGACCGCCAAGGAATTCCCCATCATTCCAACTTTTTTTTTTTTTTTAAACACTGCCTGAAATAAACAGGGGGAAATATGTCTGCTGGGGGAGAGGGGTGCAAAATAAATGGAACTAGGTAGGCATCCAGAGGTGCTTCCTTGAGACTGACGACAGTGGTTTCGTTCCAGAGCAAATGAATCTGGTGATGAGACCTTAGGTGGCTGACCCAGAGAGGGGCAGAGCCAGGGGCCTCATGGATGGGACCTGAGGAGGTCCTAGAGAGGGATGCAGGTCTCAGGCAGGGCCAGCCTCTTCTGCAGCGTGTAGAGTTGGCCCCTGGGAGAGGGGGATGGAGGATGAGCCTGACTTCCCTCTTCCATTTCCCCACTGATTTCCCAAAGCAGAGAAACAGGCCAATGGGCGACTTCCTTCCCTGGGCTGACCCTCTGCTGGGGCATGTCTCCCTGGTCCTCGTTGGCGGAGGGGGCCACACACAGACACAGAGGTCTCTCTGAAATGGACAGTTAATTGTCTGCAGGCCAGGGAGACCTGCAGAATTAGAGCTTTCCGGACTGGAGCAGGGCACATGGGAGGCAGAAACCCTCCCCCCAGCCCCCTGCCCCCTAGCCACTCTCATTTCCTTGCCAGCTTTCTAGAAATCCAGGTCAGTTTCAAAGCCTGGGCTGCAGCCTGCCTGAGCACGGGGTCGCTTCCGAGGTCACTGGCTGGACAAGCAGGTCAATTTTAGCAGGAAACCTACATGTAAGTGATGCTGGTTAAGTTGGGATTCTGAACCAGGGGGCTCTGGCCTCTGCAGTAGCCTGGACTTTCCCCTTCATTTTATGCCCAGGGAGCCTGGGTCCTCCAGAAACTAACGTTTATTATGCATGGACACTCACATATAGGTTTAATAAATACATCCAAATGTCAGGCATAGGGGACGCCTTTCCAAATAAATCTCACTTGCAAGCCTCCCAACCCCGAGAAGGAGACTTGTATTTACGTTTTTTTTACAAATTCCCATTTGAAAAGGTTTTTCACACATTTCCATTCGACAGATTCCCATTTAATAGATGAGAAGACTGAGTGTCAGAGTGGTTAAGGGGCGTGTGCAGGATCACTCAGCTGGGAGCTGTCAAGTGGGATGTGAACTCTTCTCCTCCAGCCCCCTAGTCCAGTCCTCTTATTGATTTTTTTAAAATAAATTTATTTATTTTATTTATGTATTTTTGGCTGCGTTGGGTCTTCGTTGCTGCGCGTGGGCTTTCTCTAGTTGCGGTGAGCGGGGGCTGCTCTTTGTTGCAGTGCGCGGGCTTCTCATTGCGGTGGTTTCTCTTGCTGCGGAGCACAGGCTCTAGGCGCGTGGACTTCAGCAGTTGTGGCACACGGGCTCAGTAGTTGTGGCGCACGGGCTTAGTTGCTCCACAGCATGTGGGATCTTCCCGGACCAGGGCTCGAACCCGTGTTCCCTGCATTGGCAGGAGGATTCTTAACCACTGCGCCACCAGGGAAGCCCCCTCTTTTTGATTTAACCTTGAACCTTTGAACCCAAAGGGCTGCCTGACAGCAAGCAGGTCCTCTCTCTCACCTGGCTTCCCGGTCAGGAAAGGAGGAAGCATGGGCCCTCCCTCAGTCCCACCCAGACATCCACCCAAGGTGCCATTAAAGTTAATTGTTTTTACTGCCAGTTTAACATCATCTTGTAAATCTTTTTACGATGTGGCCTAGGAACACCGAGCTGTGTGTAGACCTCTGGGACAAAATAGTTTGAACACAGGAGCTTGGGCACCACAACTACCTGGAGGCTGTAAGATAGGGGTGCCCTCGGCTCCTCCCTGACCCTGTGTCAGCTGGGTGACAGTTTGCTTCCAGGTGAGGCTATGGCTCTGCCTAGAAGGCCTAGATTCTTCACCCGTCCTCCACTGGCTGGACAGGTATCTCTCCTGACCCTACACCGTGGAACCCACTGGAATCTGAGACCCCGAAGCTCTGATTCTGGAGCCTTCGGAAAGGCTGGCTGAGGGTGGGATGGGGGAACTCCAGTGCAGAAAGTATGGTGTTTCCGGCACTGGGTCTCTCCCAGCCTCAGGTACGTGGGTGGATTGGCCAAAACACCACAGGCAGGTGTCAGGGGTGTGAGGGGCACACATTCTAGGCTGAGATGGTTCTGGAGGCCCAGGTCTTCCCATGATGGTGATGCTGCCTAGTTTTTACCGTCACCTGCCAGGAGAGCCTGTCCTTCCCCGACCATCCCTTTAAGACGGTTTCCCGGGGCTCGCAGAGAGGAAGACAGACATTGCTGATTCTTGGGAGACCCTGGCTTCCACGAAGAAGACTTCGCCTGAGTCTCCTTTCTCTCCATCTCAGTGCCTGGCACCCCCATTCTGTGGCTCCGTTTTTGCATCAGTAAAACGGAGATCGTGTCTTACCTTCCCGCGTCGTTGCTCGTATTACATAAACTGCTACTCTTAAGGCGCCCAGAAAAGGAGAAGGCACTAAACCTCTGTAAACGGCATCTTCAACGATCATGATTAAGCCCAAATATTTACGGGCACTTGTCTGCAGAGCCTTGTGGCAAGTGCTGGGAATATACAGAGAAGACTGGCTTCCTTGCCTTTAAGGGGCTTTGGTCTGGGAGGACGCACAGTATTTAGATGTTATGAACAGAGGAACGCAGCATCGCTGCGGCATATACTGCAGTCGTTCTCAAAATGGATTCCGGGGCCAGCAGCACCCCGAAACCTGTCAGAAATGCTCGTTCTCCGGCCTTACTGCAGACCTCTGGAGCTCTGGGGGTGGACCCTGGCAATCTGGTTTTAACAAGCCCTCCAGGTGACTGTGATGCTCCCTAAGGTTCCAGAACCACTGATAGAAAGAATACAGGCACAGGCTTTGGGGTGAAGAGGCAAATTTGAATTCCCTTGCTAGAGGTGAGGCTTTGGACAAGAAATTGTAGGAAGCTCAGTGGGGGGTGGGAGGGATAGGAGGGGGAGGAGAGGAGCGGGGAAACTGGCCAGCCCAGCCCCGGGAGGATGACGACCAGGGAAATACACCTGACCTCTCCCCGGCAGGGCATCGGCGGGTCAAAGGCCGAATCCCTCCGTGGGATGTACCTCCGCGGGATGTACCCCTGCGCTGACCCAGTTCAGGGAGGTCAGGAGGGCGTCTCAGAACGCGCCCAACCGGGATTTAAAACGTGTAAACCCTGGGTTCGGCCCGACTCCGTCTCGTCCAGGCAGCCTCTTTGGGGGGCACCCTAACCTCTCCGAGCCTCAATTTCTCCATGTTGGAGATCACTGAGGTTCCACCGAGGCTGGAAGCCGTAGAAGCACGTAGGGAGCTACAGGGTCCCGCATCAGGACCAATTTCCGGCTTTGTGCTCCAGTAAGTGGTTATAGAAAGTTCCTCTCTCGTCAGCTCGGCACCCGCCGGCCAGGGGCTGCCGGGATTCGGGAGCTGCGGCGGTTGATCTTTTCCGAGAATCCTCCACTTGCCGCGCCATCGGGCAGTGCGAGCGGGGCGTGAGGTTAACTTCCAGGCTTTTCGTTAAAGCGTCCGGAATTAACCGGCTAATGACCCGGGTGTCTGTAGGAGCGAATGAATTGCACAGAAGGCTGAGCGTGGGGACCCTGACCGGGGTAGCCGGGGCGCGTCGGCGGGGACCCAGCCCAGGAGCGCAGAGCGCAGGGCAGGGCGCACCGCCTGGGCTTAGGAGTCGACCTTGGCCTTCTCCCGGGTGGAAGGAAAGGGCGAGGATGGGAGGATGGAGAACGGGAGGAGGGGTTTGAAGGTGGGCTGTCTTGACTCTGGAGGGTTCAGTAGGCTTTCCAAGTGTTCTTTTTTCTTTTTTAAGTATAGTTGAATTACAATGTTGTGTCCCAAGTGTTCTTTGAGTAAAGTCCAAACAATGCCCCGAGCTCCGGTGACTATCCAGTGAGCGTGTGAGTGCTCTAGCCCCTGCCTGCCTTTCAGGACCGAGCTTCTGTTCTGTCCCCGTCCTCGACATCCAACTGAAGGGGCGGGGGTGCTTCTCCCCAAGACCCCAGGCCCTGCGTGGGTTCGCGCTCGGGCCGCTCTGCCCACGCCCTCTCGTTTCCAGCGGCCCAAGCTCGTCGGAGGGGACCAGAGGAGCGCTGACCTCCTCGGTTGGAGGAGATGGGGGTTGGGCCCATTTCCCCCTCCTAGACCCCCGCTCGTAACAGCCCAGAGGGCAGCGACCTTGCCCGGCGGCCACGGCCCGCCCCCTCCCTCGCGCCCCCCACCCCCTCCCGGTCAGGCTTTGAAGAGCGCGTTTTACGAACTTCTACATTTTCCTTCTGGAGGCGTGTTTGTTCTTCTCAGTCACCTCGCTCTGTTTTATGAGCTTCAGAGCTGATCTGCGTGTTCTCCCCGCCGTGTAATTTCAATGTGAACTCTCCCCGGAGCGGCCTTTCCCCTCTTGCAGCCGGCCAAGTCGTTTGAAGGCTGCACAAACATTCTTGCTCTCTCCCGTCCCCGCAAATCTGGTCTACACCCGCGAGGGCAGGCGGGGGCAGTTACCCCGAGAGTTCCGGTGGATTGGAGCCCTTCGGCAGACGCCTTCAGACCGTTTGGATGGACGAATTGGGGGAAGGGAGGGGAAGCATTCGAATAGCTGCCCCCGTGGCCCCTCTTCTTAAGGATTACGATGAGGTGTGTGGGTGTAAACATTCCCTAATCCATAGTCCAAGTTTTGGGAAGGAGGATAGTGGAGACGCACAGGGACTAGGGCAGAGGTGATGTAAACCTGCACCTTCTCTCCATTGATCGCCTGGTTCAATTTTCAACTGGTTTCCTGGCAAGGAGGTGTTATCCCCACTTTACAGATGAGGAGAACTGAGGCTGAGGTCAGTTTCCCAGCCACCCTTTTGGGATTCAACTCCTATTTTGAACGAACCCTCTTCAGAAGAATAAAGGTCAATACTTAGGGTTTAATATAACATTATTAACTACTTTTAACAAGTGCCCTTCCTTTGTTAAGCCACCCACTATGTTTCGGGCACCGTTCTAAGCCATCTGCTTATTTATTTCTCACAAGTGTTTCTCACAGTGACTCTGTGAATTAGATACTCAACACATGACAGTAAAGGCAAGGCACAGAGATGTTGTCGCAGCCCAAAGTCACACAGTGAGGAAGCGCTGGAGGCAGGATTTGAACTCAGGAGGAGGCACTCCTAACCACCAGTGTCATGCCTCTGGGGAGAGCCTTTCCCAGCTCCCTCCTGAGCCACGTGAAAGAAATCCCAGGCTTACTGACCCTGGACTGCATTTTCCTCCCCAAGGTCTGGGGAGGAACAGGAAGATGGGGATGGGACAAGGGGGTTACGTAAGATGGTGACTTCAAAGGCAGCCACCACTAGGGTATATAGCCTTGGCTCTGGGTGGCTGGCCAGGGGCACCAGTCTACACGCTGTGGGCTGTCCACCCTCGGTCTCTCACCCTACCTCTTTGTAGTCCAAGGACGGAGAGGGTGATGGAGAAGACTGAGGGCAGAAGTGGACCGGGAGGTCTTGACATTGAAGGTGGGGGAAACAGAGATTAGCAGTTGATAATCAGAGTAAAAATAATGAGAGTAGACATCCTTTATTGAGCACTTACTCTGCTCTCCATAAAAAATGGTTCTTTTCTTACGTGACTAGCCCTATGGGTAGGGACTTTCAACTACTCCCTTTAAAAGGCACAGAGAGGTTAAGCCGTTGGTTCAGAGTCACAGAGCCAGTAAAGTCGTGGCTTCAGAGCTCCAGGAGGGAGGAGGCTGTTGGGGGGGGGGGCAGGGCTCACTTTGTGTAAATCTGGCGCATTGCGGTGGAAGCAGGTTCTGACTTTCTCTGATACAAACCTCAAAACAGAATGAGAGGATCTCAGGACCCTCGGTCCAGCCACCCTCCAGATGGGGAAACAGGCCTGGTGAGGGAGTGGAGCATGACCTTCAGTTCCGTATCAAGTCAGGAGGGCGAACAAAGGTGGAACCCCATGGTCTGGGGCTTACCGGCTCCCTCCCAGGCCAGGGTGCTGACAACAGCCCTGAGGGAGGAAGCAAGGGAGGGGTGTGAGAGCACCAGAGACAGACCTGGGTTTCCCTTTTGTCCTCAACTTACTGTGTGACTTTGTGCAAGTTGCTCAACCTCTCTGGGCCTCAGTTACTCCACCTGCAAAATCGTGGTGGTACAGGGGTTAGATGGTTTAATTGCTAAATCATCGGTGATCGTAATGTTCTTAGATGCTCATCTGGCCACAACCAAAAAGCAGATTCAGAGCCCAGTAGAATGGGTTTCCGATCCCAGGCTTCTCTGAAATCAGGCTCCCCAGACTTTGGAGGGTGGGTGGCAGTGGGAAGCTCCCTGGATCGCTGAAGAAGCGCCCTTTCTTTCGCAGGCACCCCAGAGGCTTCTTGGTTCCAGCCCAACGATGGAGTCTCTGGGCTTCTACATGAGAAGTGGGTTATAACCCCATCTCTGATTCCTCTGAGGCCTCCTGTTCTTGGGGCCACTGAGCCCAAGGAGTGGGGGCTGGAGGGTGAAGGTCTTGGCTAGAGTAATTAGGCTTGGCCAGGGGGTCTCTAAGACCAAGAAGCTCTGTGTGCTATGCCTGTATTTATATCGAACCAGACTGACTTACATGAATACCGGTTTTAGGCTCGCATGGACACGGTATACCCCTGCTCAGCCCACCCTCCTCCTTTTCCTTCTTCTTCTTCCTATTATTATGATTAGTGCTGTTATTTAAGGGCTACGCTTTTTCTAGCAGCACTGTAAGCCAGCTGTGTTGCAATTTACAGTATAACATTGAGAGTCAGAGAGGTGGAGACACTTGCTCAAGGTGCTCAGCCAGTAAGTGGCCCAGAGACAGAGAAAGACAGATGAAAATAGAGGGCAGAGAGAAGAGGCTGAGGGAGCAGGCAACGTGACAGACAGAAGAAAACTCCCATCTCCCTGCCCTAAATCTGACACGAGCTGGGCCATCCTCGATACGATCACAGACACCCAAAGACACCTGGGACACAGAACAGTCCCAGGAAGTGAATTGTTCCTGCAGCGAGGGGTATCCCTTAACGCTGGGATCAACAGCTCCACAGATGTGCTGATGGACGCTCTAGGGCTGATTTATAGAGCTGTCTCCATTCCTAGGGACTCCCTGAGGCAGTGGAGAAATTACAGAAATCTCAGGCTTTCCTATTCTGCTCCAGGAAATGGAAGGATAAAGTGTGCAGAGGTGGGAGCCAGTGCCCAGGGCAGCAGAGGAAGGCAGCCTGAGGGCCCAGCTGGTTGGAGGTTCCTGGGACGCAGGTTCAGGCAATGTACCAAACACACGGGGCGGGGGAAACAAGGCACCCCACTGGGGGCTGGAGGCATGGGGCAGCCAGTGGTGGATAAAACTATTGTGCCTCCAGGAAGAGTCAGAGGGGGCCTTGGGCATTATTTTACGGACCCAGAGAGGGACACTACTTGGCCAAGGCCACTCGGAGTCTGGGATGGGGTCAGGGATGGGGGTCCCGCCTCCGAGGGCCTGGAACCAGCCCTTCCCAGCCCCCCTGCGCCGCATGGGGTTGGGGGAGTAGTGGTGGGGTGTTTCCGTAATGGCTCCAGCCGAGGTGTCGTGGGCTGGTCCAGCTCAGACGTTCAGCCTCGGCCTCCCTGTGCCCTGGCACTCGCGGCGCGGCTGCGCACTTCTCCGCATCGTGGGCTGGAGAGATGGCCCAGCTTGTCGGGCCTGGGAAGGAAGAAGGGAAAGCAGGGCCTGGAGGACGAAGCGGGGGTGGGGGGAGCGTAGGGGGAGGGAGCTGCGAACAAAGGGGCCCGCGCTGGATCAGGCAGGGCCGCTGAGTGACGATCCCCAGGCCCAGCGGCGGGGCGGGGAGGCTGGGGGGGGGGCGGGGCGGGGGCGCAGGGAGATGCGGAGACACAAACCCACACAGAAGAGAGAGCCAGGCGGAAGGGCAGAGATGGACGGAGAGAGATCGGAAGAGAGACACACAGAAAAGAGAGAAGGAGGCCGGCTCGGAGGTGGAAGGATGGAGGGAGAAACACGAGACAGAAGGATACCGAGGCACACAGAGAAACACGGGGAGACAGAAGGTAGACACAGGAGAGACTCAGGGGCGGACAGAGAGAAATAGACTCAGAGAGCCAGAGAAGGAAGCCTGAATCAAGAGGGGGGAGAGAGAAAATAAAGACCCGGAATTGATACAGAGACAGAAAGGCATTGTGAGTGGGAGAAACAGACCTGGAGGGAGACAGAAACAGAGAGGAAGTGAGCAGAGATGGATAAGACAGCAGAACCGGTCAGTGTGATTTGTAGCCGACAGTGGACAGAAAACCACATCGATGCAAATTCACTTCGGCAGCAAGGATCTGAGGTTCTCTCTGCTGTGGGTCCTCGGCTGTCCGGGCCCAACTGGTCCTGGGTCAGGGGACATTTACCCCTGAGGCTCCAGCGTAAGGGACTTTGGCTACAATTAGTAATGGGGTTAGTTTCCTTTCCAGATAAAGGGGCTTCTGTAAGTGGTTTTGAATGCCCTGCCAACCCCATCTTCAATTTTTAAGGGTCATCCTGCCACCTCTGGAGTGAGCATCTGAGGGTGTGCTGCCCCCAGGCTGTCCGACTCCAGGCAGGACCTCAGGGACACTCAGCAGGCCCTCAAGGGAATATCCGTCCAGCGGTAGGGACACACTTGCCTGCACACACGTGTGCAACCTCTCCCAGATACAAGCATCTTCATTGCATATGTGTGCACATACCCTCACGCAAGTCCACCAGACACACACACACTTCACTCACTGTGGCACACATGTGTGAACTCACCTATTCATTATTTGTTTAGAATCTCTCACATGCGAAGTGTTAGACTGGACATTAAAGATACAAAAACAGGGCTTCCCTGGTGGCGCAGTGGTTGAGAGTCTGCCTGCCGATGCAGGGGACAGGGGTTTGTGCCCCGGTCCGGGAGGATCCCACATGCTGTGGAGCGGCTGGGCCCGTGAGCCATGGCCGCTGAGCCTGCGCGTCCGGAGCCTGTGCTCCGCAACGGGAGAGGCCGCAACAGTGAGAGGCCAGCGTACCGGAAAAAAAAAAAAAAGATACAAAAACAAAAGAGTGGAGGGGATCTCCCAGTCTCCCCCTGTAGGCGGGGGTACCAGGGAGGCGCCAGGCACTGGGCATGGGAACTGTCCCTCTGTCTTTGAGAATGTCCAGGGTCAAGGTCTGTGGCGTGGTAGAGAGGTCCAGGCCCCCCACCTGTGTAGTCAGGGCTAATAGCACCCCCCTTAGTGTAGGTGAGCTTGGAGCAAGCTTGGGGTCTCCCAGAATATGGATTCATTCTTCATCCCCAAAGCCTCCCCCCTGATATGGGGATTCAGAGGACTGGGGGTCCTGTCCCTGCATCAGGTTCTCAGAACTGCCCCCCACATCTGTTTCTTTGGGGAGTCAGGCATAGGAGGAGATTGTCTCTTCCTCCAAAGTTGGGAACCCCACCCTGTGAGGAGCTGGGACCCTGCGAGGAGTGCGGGAAGAGGTTGGATTTCCTTTTGTATTTGCCTCAGCGTCCTGGGAGGGTGTGCACTTCCTTCCAGCTGGGCTGAGAGTAATGACCAAACCCAGTGGCCGCTTCCAGTTCTGGCCCGGTCTTTTCACTTCATACATCCTAATGATTGGAATAACAGCCAATGTTTATTGAGTGCCCACCGCACCTGAGTGTTTGCCAAGCACTTTACAGATACTGCCTGATCAGGAATTCCCTGGTGGTCCAGTGGTTAGGACTCCGAGTTTCCAATACAGGGGGAACGGGCTCGACCCCTGGTAGGGGAACTCCAAGATCCCCTATGCCGCGAGGCCAAAAACAAACGGGGACTTCCTTGGTGGCGCAGTGGTTAAGAATCCGCCTGCCAATGCAGGGGACACAGGTTCGAGCCCTGGTCTGGGAAGATCCCACATGCCGCGGAGCAGCTAAGCCCATGAGCCACAACTACTGAGCCCATGTGCCACACACCTGAAGCCTGCACACCTAGAGCCTGTGCTCCACAACAAGAGAAACCACCACAGTGAGAAGCCCGCACACCGCACACCGAAGAGTAGCCCCCGCTCGCCACAGCTAGAGAAAGCCCGTGCGCAGCAATGAAGACCCAACAACGAAGACCCAACGCAGCAGCCAAAAATAAATAAATTTAAACAAACAAACAAACAAAAAACAGCAATGCTGCAGATACTGCCCGATGGCAGGCTCAAAACAGCCCTATTACATGGGAGGAATGCTTGTGAATCCCATTGTACAGATGCAGAAACTGAGGCCCGGGGAGGTGAAAGCATTTGCCCCGAATAGTATGGCCAGAATTCATGCCCAGGCAGGCTGACCCCAGAAGTCAAGACTTTTAACTAACATCCACCCTTGGAGCAGATAGTTTTGACCTATCTCTGCTGCCTCCGGAAATGGGCAAGATGGGGGAGATTTGCATGTGATTGCGTGAGTGGGGGTGGTGGGTGGTGTAGTTTCCAGGGGTCAGCCAGGAGCTGCCCTGGGATTCAAACGGCAGAGGCCCAGGCTGGGGAGAACTTTCCAAAGAGCAGCCGTTTCCTCTGACGGCTTTAGGGGCCTTGCCCAAGCCCACCAGCTCAGTTAAGCTCTGCTTTGGTCCCGCTGGAGGACTGCAGAGCAGCCGGCTCCGCGCCCAGTTGGCCTGCCGTGTAACAAGATAGTTTATGTTATACCGCCGAGCAGAAATAAAACTACTGACTCAAGCACTGCAAACAGATGCCGCCGGCCAGAGCCCAGGGTCCGCGGCCAGATGCTCCTCTGAGAACCCCAGGAGGGTAGAAGCCGGGAGCCTGGTCCCTCCAGACCCTGCGGCTTGGGGCGGGGGCGGGGGCGGGGTGGGGTGCCGCTGCAGTAGGAGGTTTGGGGGCTGCTAAGGGGCTTTCGGAAATGGCCGGGGAGGAAATGAAGAAGGAAAGGCGGCCCATCTTTCCTTTCTCCAACTTACTCTTTCTCCACGAATTTGGCAAATTCTAAACTTGAGACCTGCCAGTTTCTGGATTTTAATGGCTTTTCCTCCCAGGAAGAGAGGTACAACCCGGGAAGCGAGGTGAAACCCAGGAAGCCTCCTGGAAACCCCCATGAGTTCTCCTAAAATACCCCAAGTAAACATGCTCTGAGTCCCCTAAACCCCCCTCTAAGAAGATTCTGCCCCTAAGCTCTCAAGAGAGTTCTGGAACTTCATCTCCTAACTCATCTCTCCCCCCCCCCCCCACCCAGGTCTGCTGCTTCATCTTCTAGACTGCAGCCACCAGGACCTTCTTTAAACCATGCAAGTCATGCTCTTGCGCCCACACCTTCAATGGCTCCCTATTATCCACGGTAGAGCTTCTCAAAGAGTCGTCTGAGGAGTGTGTGCATAGAAGTCCCCTGGCGTGGTTGTTAAAATGCATATTCCAGGGCCACACCCTTGAGCTACAGAATCCACCTCTTTTGGGGGCCTAGGAGTCTGCATTGCGAACAATCCGAACCCTTTCAGGAAGGAGGCAAGGTGTAATTTTTTTGTGAAATGAGCACATTGTAGAGTCAGTAGGGTGATGTCAAGTGGAAAGTGGGTGCAGCCCTTTTCATTCTGTTATTCAGCAGATGTTTAGAGCACCTACTGTGTGCTGAGCACTGTGTTAGGGGCTGGGTGCCTGGGATACGGTCTGGACAAGGTAAATGAGGTTCTGGCTGTCTTGTACTTCCAGTGACTTCGCAGGAAGAAGAGCTGGATGATGGTTGGAAGGTTCCAGAAGACATCATGGGGAGGTACCTCAGGACGGAAAGGTGAATTATCCACAAGGATTCAGTGGCTGCGCTCCTGATCAAAGGCCGGTGTTGCGAAAGCCTTTGAGGTCGGAATTGTGAAACAGGATTAAAGGCGCTGACAGTTCTGCAGAAGCACAGACTTTGGGGAGAAGGTGAGAAAAATAAGGAAACGGGGGCATCCCTGCTCTCTCCTCTGCTTATCTTTCCTGCACACTCCAAAGGTAGGGACCTTATCTCCCCTTCTTCCCAGACCCCCCCAAAAGTGCCCGCAGTGCTCTGGAAATGTTTGTTGAATGAATGAAAGAAGGGAGGTGGAAGACGGAGGAGGAGATAGAAGACAAAGAAGGGAGGAAAGAACAAAAAGAATGAATAAGGAGATAGGAAAAGAAGGAAAGAGACAGCAGGCCTCCTGTATAGTTCATAAACCCCAGACGTTATTTGGAGTAGGGGTGAAAACAATGTGTGTGTGCACGCGGATATAGACCCTAGAGAATATTAGGGTCTATTCTTAGAAACCAAGGCATCTAGGAACGCATAAGTGGCCCCTGTCCTGTGGTCCATTCTCTCCTGGAGGGGGAAGAAGGCAAGGGAGGCTGATGTAGAAAGGCGGAGTACTGGGACTTCCCTGGCGGTCCAGTGGTTAAGACTCTGCGCTTCCACTGCAGGGGGCACGGGTTGGATCCCTGGTCAGGGAACTAAGATCGTGCATGTCCTGTGGCGTGGCCAAAAAAAAAAAAAAAAGTGGGGGTGTGGAACTGACCTGGCTGAGGTTCATATCAATGAGGACAGTCACAGGGGCTGCCAGGGGAAAGGCGATGGGGTGTGTGCGTGTGTGTAACAGGCAGAGACTTTCAAAGCAATCAAAATAACTCTGATGAACACTCTCTTCTACCCCCTCCCTCTTGGACCCCATTTCCTCCCAGTCAAGGCCCAGGACAGACACGCCTGAAAGTAATTCTAAGAGGCAGGAGAAGTTGAGCAATTATTTTTACACTAAAAAAAAATTTTTTTTTAAAGCCCTCAAAGATATGGGCATACTCAGGGCTCTAAGATTCTCAGAGGCCCTGGCCACCCCATCCCTGAGTGCGCCCTCCTTCCCAGCCCCCATATGGTCTGGGCTCTATCTTCTGCCCGCGTGTGACAGACAGGCCAGGCCAGGCCCCCCCAGAGACCTCTCCCTCCCCAGCTGGAGGCCTGTCCCCTCTGAAACTGATCCCGGGCCTTTGGATCTAATTTGTTTCTCTGTCTGCCGGGTTTGGGGGGGTCTTGCCTGGAGACATGGTGGTCACAGGTGACATCAATCATGTCTGCATCTTCCCAGGGATGGGGATAGGATATCAGAGAGGTGACCAAGCATTTGCCACATGATTCACATCATCTCAGCATTGATTAATTGGGTTCATCCTGAGTTTCTGAATCATAACAACTGTTTTTCTCCTTCACCGAACGTCAACAGACCCTTAAAGGGGAAGGATCCATTTACCCAAGGCATGTGGTGCATTAAATTGATCAGCTCCTATTAAATGTTAAATGCTGGATGCGTTTTAGACAAAGTCGATTTGCTCGAGGTACGTTTCAAAGGTTGTGTGATGATTAGACATCTCTCTCCCTGCCTCGCCCCTTCCTCTCTAGCTTTTCCCTGGACGTGTTTTGGCTTTGGCCCCTGACAGATGGGATGCGGGAACGTGTGGGCTGATGGAGAGGGTCCTTTGCTGGGGCGGGGGGAGACAGGGTGGCGGAGAGCCCCTACAGACTGTTTAGAAGAGATACAGTTTCTGAAAAGTTTAATAAGGCAGAAAACAGTCCCGGATGCCAAACTTGCCTTCCAAAAGTTAAATATCCGGAATGCCTCCTGCCCCGAAATGGAGGAGAAAGCAGCATTTCCCAAGCCAAAAAAAAAAAAAAAAAAAGGGCAGTTTTCTAGAGAAGAGAAATTCTGTTTCTACACTGGTATGGGTTCTGGAAGCTAAATAACCCAATATGCTTGGCCTGGAAGCAAACTCCAGTTCTGATGTGATCAGTCAGTGAGAGGAGGGTCAGGAAAAATAAAATCAAAGCTCAGGCAAGTTTCCAACTGTCTTTCCTACATATGAAAAGAGATGCTCGGCCGGGCACCCAAGGTCACACTGGCTGTGTGACCTTGGACAAGTCACTGTGTTTGTCTGAATCTCAGTTTTCTGAGATCTCCGGTTTTTAAATAAGAGGACTAATGATATTCACCGGTCTGCTGAGAAGTCTAGACGAAAAGAAGGAAGGTTAGTGAAGTAACTCAGCAAATGCTGGGTTCTTGGTAGACACTGGATAGGTAAAAATGTATGTGTTTGAGGTGAGAGCGGGGCTGTCGCCGGGAGGTCCTGGTGCCTTGTGTGTGTGGATTCCTTTGGTTCACAAAGTTTCAAAATGTAGGTGAGCTCCAAGATTTAGCCAAGGGGACATTTTTGGCTGTGATCACTGGTAAGGGACCTGGAAGTGGAGATCAATCTGTAAGTGTGGGCTTGGCAGCCCCTAGTGATGTTGGAAGAGTGAATTGGGAATTGATGAGCGTGTCTGGAAGGTTCTAAGGGAGAGTGGAGGCTCTTCACCCTTATGCAGCAAACCTCCCAGGAATCCCCCCCATCAGCAGGGTTTTCTCTCCCAGCAACAGGTTCAGTTACTTGAAATGACCGGCATCCTCTGTGACCCCTGACTCGTTCTTAGTGATGGACAGAAGGTGATGGACAGGTTCACCCGTGCTCTGTGGCTCTGGGTTAGGGTGACTCTTCCCAACCTGAGCCATGTTTCTGTGGCTGCTGCTTTTGCCTCTGCTAAATCGTTTTGTGGAATGATTGGGCTGTCCTGGTGTCCTGGGAGACAGCAAAGGGGACAGACAGATCCCATGGGGAGAAACACAGGCAGAGGTGGGAACAATCCAAAGAGAGACAGAAGGAGACAAGAGAGAGAGACACACACACACACACACACACACACACAGAAAGAAACGCAGGAGAGAAAAGGATAAAGAAGAGAGGAAAAAAAAAAAAGCAGAGAGAGACAGAGACAATTACCCCTACCCAGAAATACAGAGGAAGGGGGCCAGGAGAGGGTCAGAAATACCAGGCGGTAGCTGCAAAGAGAAACTGAAATCCAAAGACATAGTCATACAAGGAGAAAGATGACAGAGGTAGAAACAGAGCGAATGAGCGGGCAGAATGAACGTGGAATTCCCTATCAGCATCACCAGGCCTTCAAAGTCCCCTGCTAGCCTGGTGCCCTGGGAGGCACTGCTGGGGTACCACAAATTAGACATTGGGGCTGCAAGGCAGGATTACATCAGGGGAGGGATGGACGGTGGGAAGGATCAAAGGCAGCCAGGGCCCTGGATTCATTGGCAGGACTCCCAGTGGGGCCCACAGGCCTGAATTCCTGGCGGGACCCCCGGGAAACATGCTGCTGGGCAGATAGAGACGTTCCAGCCGCAGGCTGCCTTCACCTCTCCCTCCCTCCCTCCCTCTTTCTCTCGCATGTTCCTTGAAATCAGAATTGAGGGTTGGTGAATGCTTCATTGAACTCAGGATAGCAGGGTGTGCTCTTCGAAGGGACCCCAGTTCTTGAGTCTCAGTTCCCTTGTGTGTGAGACAGACATTCTAGTAACAGGTGGGGACTGCCTTCCCAAATTATCGAAGACCTGATGGAATTATGTTAAGTGTTCAGGAGGAAAAAAAGTAAAAAGAAGAAGAAGGAAGGAAAAAAGGGGGGACTTCCCTGGTGGTCCAGTGGTTAGGACTCCGTGCTTCCACTGCAGGGGGCACAGGTTCAATCCCTGGTCAGGGAACGAAGATCCTGAATGCTGTGTGGTGTGGCCACAGGGGAAAAAAAAAAGAAAGAAAGAAAAAAATGAAAAAAGGGAATTCCTTGCCAGTCCAGTGGTTAGGGCTCGGTGCGTCTACTGCCGGGGCCCTGGTTCAATCCCTGGTTGGGGAACTAAGATCCCGCAAGCCAAAAAAAAAAAGTGTTCAGGAGGGCAGAAAGATGTGCTGGTTTGGAGTGAGACACTCTTGCGATTAAATCCAGCTGTCTTTCCTGAGACTTAGTCTTCTCCTGTGTAAAATGGGGATCACAGGAGATTGCCATGGGCTGTAAACCATCACCGGTGCTCGGCTGAGCCCAGCGCCTGGTGCCTAAGAAGCACGGGGCCCACGGCAGCTCTAGGAGACAGAAGCCAGATTGCTGCCCGGACAGGGGGTAATATATGGCATCCAGCTCCGGCCGAGAATTGAATTCAGCCTCAGCTGGAGAATTAGAACATTGTGATTAGAAACAAGAGGAGAGAAGGGACAAAACAACCTGTCTTCAAGTGCATGATGACAGAGCACAGACTTTCCTGGCAGCCCGGGGGGCTGGGGAAGGACAGGGCAGATCATATTAATAACAATAAATTATATCTGCACTGTGATTTATGGCTCTGAGGCTCTTCCCATTATGTTATCGCCCAGTGCCTTAGGAAGGGCGCACTCTTCTGATCATTGTCACAGCCCTTTTAATGTCCCTGCTGCTATTAGTGACAGTGGTGCGATCCGTGTTATTATTGATGTGATTCTTCTAGTTTCCGAATTGGGGAAACGGTGGTTCAGGGGGAGCAAATAACTTGCCCAGGGAAAGAGCTGGACCAGGATTTAAATCCAGGTTTTGTCCCCCTGGGTCTTTTCTGGCTGCTCCCTAGGAAAGAGACCGTCTCTTTTCCATGCTGCCTTTTTGTCTTCTCCATCCACTGGGGCGTCTTGGTTCCTTCTTTCCTGTGATAGACACTTGAGACTTCTCTTCTTATCCACCAAGGGTGAAGGGGCTCAAAGAGCCCTCCTGTTGGACCCCGAGGCCCTCCATCTGCCTAACCCACCAGCACCCATCTCTACCCCTTATTCCCACTGGTGGGAGCTCCCAGCAAGGAAAGAATTCCCTCCGGCAGCTGCCCATTGCGGGGCGGGTAGGGGTGACCCGGATGTGGACTTGAACTTCCAAGTTACCCCCGGCCCCATGGCTGCCCTCACGCCTCTCTTTGAACTCAGCAACAGCCTGGCCAGAGGGTTCACTGTCCTCTTTCCCTCTCACCTCCTGTCCTTTCCTTCAGGCAGCTTGCAGTCCGATTGGGACTGAGTTGATCTGGGGACCAGGTTCATTGAGCAGTTGCAGAGCGAGCTATTTCAAGAATGTGCGGATTCAGTCCTGGAAATGGCCTAGGAGGAGACCGCTGGGCTTCCGAGCAGGAGAACAAATGAGCTCCCCCCTGCCCGCCACCCTTCCTTGCATCCCATCCTGCGATTTCCTTTGTCTCAATCCCAAATCCCCCTTTACATGATCCCGGAGGCTTCCTAATAAAATAGAACTGTAACTTTATCTAAGACGAGTGCAGCACATGTAGAATGGATAAGGTGTAATTAATAACAGAAAATAATGTTTCCCCCCTCCTGACCTTTCACCCCCATATAAGTGTCTTAAGTTTTATGACAGCCAAGCCCAAAATGACTGTGTGCGTGCGTGTGCGTGTGTGAGTGTGTGGTGTCTGAGCCGAGCCTCGTATGGCCCCTCAGACATACTTGGGGCCAGTACGTCTGTCTGGTGAGCATTCACCTAGCCCTGGCTGGAATTGGTTTACGTTTCTGGGTGGACTGGCCTCTCGCTGAACCCAGGCACTGCCTGAAACTAATCTGATTTCTTGAAGTCAGGATTTGGTCTAGATCTCAAAATACCCTGTATCTATTTCCATGCACAACTTGGGGCAATGCAGAAGTTGAAGGATGAAAAGAATAAAGGGGTGAGTGTGCGTGTGTATACACACACACACACACACACAGTCTTTTGCTGATCTAGTACATTTCAGGATCCCGGCTGATTCTGGGGAGGGGGTATCGATAGTTATTGGCGTCCATAGCAGTAGGCAGGAAACGAAGATGAACATTGGCTTTGATGCTGTAAATCCTTGGCCATACAAGGATCTCATTATGGAAAATGCTCTCAAGCGATTGCATCTCCCCACCCCGCCACATAGCATCATCCTTGCTGTTTATCTGGGAAGGGACGAAAGAAGTGTGCTTGGCCCAGCGAGGTAGGGGCTGGAGGAAGCAGGGGAAGGGGTGAGGGGAGCCCCGTCTCCAAGTCTCCGCAGACTGTCGTCTGCCGTGGGAATTGAAGGGCACTTGCACCGATCCTGTTTGTCTTCATGGTTCCATAACTGTGTTCTTTTTGAGTAATATTATCTTGCTTTAAAGGTCACCGGGCTGGCCTGAGCTCTTGGTTTCTCGTGATTCAGTACGTGCGATGCTCAACTTTTCGAGAAGTCCTCAGCACCGACCTCTGGGTTAATGGAAGCCACACCGGCCATGAAGCCAGTGGCTTTGAATCTTCCCCAGGATGGGGAGGCCTGGGCAGGGGGAAGTGAGCTTCCTCCTTCTGAGCGGCAGCGCTGATGTGAACCAGAGGTCATGCATGTTGTGGGCCGTGTGTAGGTTCTGCAAGACAGCGGCAACTGGACCCTCCAGATTCTTTCCCACCCCAAGCCTGGGGAGTTTTATTTTCCATGTTTGCCTTCTCTGGGCTGACTTTTCCGGGACCCCTAGGGCACCAGAGGGACTTTTGGGGGGAGATCCGGAGCCCTAAATCGTTAGAGAAGGCCCCCTCTGTCTACCCCTCTGGTCTTCCTCCTTCCATCTTTGGCTATTTCAAACACAGATAAACCAATGCCTGCCCCCCCCCGGGGCACTCTCGCTCACCGATGTTAGGTGACAGGCTGGATTTGGAGGGAGATCTCTTTCTCCTGGGGGAGCCATTGGGATGCTGAGGTCTTTTACGGTCATGCTTGAACTCTGGAGAGCCCCCAAACTGACGGCCACCTCTGCTAAGTTGATCGTATATTTTTCTGTCATTCTGTCATTCCGTCATCCTTCTCCAAATGCTTTGGCCTGCCATATTTTTATGACTCTTCTTGCGAGAAGGGAATCCATGGAGGGTGGGTCAGCATGATTTATCTTCAAGGAGAAGGGAAGGGGAATTTCTTATCTGTGGTATCAGGAGGTGGGATTTTCCTCTTATCACTCTGTCTTTTGCTTTGGGAGTTTAAATGCAATACAACGGGTTGGATTGAGCAATTCAGGGAGTTCTTTAGGAAAGTTGACAATGACCAGGAATTGGGGACTCAACCCTCTCCTAATTTTACATCCTGCTAGTTATTTAAAATCACAGTACACCAGTCCTGGAGTTTGTTGCCAGGGCCAGAAGATCTTGATTGGATTAAAATATTTCCCAAGGGGAGGTTTTGAGGCTTTGGCAAACATAATGAGAGGAGTAGCTCTTCAAAAACAAAACTTGAAAAATTAAACAAGTAATATATACTCATTATTGAAAAAAAGTAGAAAAGGCCGATAAGGAAAAAAAATGACCTGTAATCCCACCCCATGGGGCTACGTATTCATATTTTACTGTATATCTTTCCAGTCTTCTGGGTATGGTACATGCGTTTTAGATGAAAATAAGTTATCGCGTATGCTGCTAATGACAGTTTTTATTGGCAAAAACTATATGTACCTATTGTAAAATATTCAAATAATATGGAAAATAACAAAACCACCACCACCAGCAAAAACTCAGATTGCAACCACTATCTACCTTCAGGTGAATATCTTTCTAGATACCTTTTCTCATATTGTTTGATACCCTGCTTTAAAAAAATCTTAACATAGGGACTTCCCTGGTGGCACAGTGATTAAGAATCCGCCTGCCAATGCCGGGGACACGGGTTCGAGCCCTGGTCCGGGAAGATCCCACATGCCGCAGAGCAACTAAGCCCGTGCGCCACAACTACTGAAGCCCGCGTGCCTAGAGCCTGTGCTCTGCAACAAGAGAAGACACCGCAATGAGAAGCCCGCGCACTGCAATGAAGAGTAGCCCCCGCTCGCCGCAACTAGAGAAAAGCCCACGCACGTTATCGAAGACCCAACGCAGCCAAAAAAAAAAAAAAAAAAAACTTAACATAGAATGGGCTTCTCCCTGCCAATAAATTTGTCTCTACACCATTATTTCTTAGGGGTGGAGTTGTGTTCCATTATAAGGGTGCACCAAGGTTTAGCTAATACATCCCCTGCAGCTGGGCAGTTAGATCATTTCCAATTGTTCACAAAGACCTCGGGGATTGGCCGATGTGTTGCAAACACTTTATCAGGTGGGATGTGTGTCCCGCCCACAGCCCATCAAACAAAGGTGCACCACGCCCACCAATAACTGTATAGCAAGACAGAAATTTGAATCCCCTAAGAAGACCTTTAGTAGCAGAAAGCCCGACTAACAGTGATTTAAACAAGGAGAGAGTTTTTGGGTTTTTTTGTTTTTCTTTCTCACAGGATGAGGAGTCCAGAGGTGGGCTGCCGCTGACATTGATCCAGCTGCCTTATGAGGTCATCAGGATCTGGCTTTGTCTTTTATCACTCCACTGTCCTTAGCATTTGGCCTTTTTTTCTCGTGCCTGTCTTCCTCATTTTCAAATATGGCTGCCTCAGCTCCAGGCATCACATCTGCATTAAGACAGGAAGGAGAAAGGGGTGGCACCAGAAGGCTTTCCTCTTGAGCATTTCTCCTTGATGAGAAATTGAAACTCTCCCCCAAATCCTCCCAACAGACCTCTGCTTACATTTTATTGGCCCAAACTGTGCCACATGGACTGCTTTAGCTACCAAGAGGCCAGGGAAGTGAATCTTTTCTTTTTTAGACCCTGTTATAGGAGGTAGGAAGGGAAAAAGCTGTTGGGAATGGCTGTTGGATTAGTTAACTAGTGGTTAGGGCAGCCAAGACATTTTCACCCATAGCTAGGCCTGTTCTGGGGCATTGCCTCTACTTACCCATTCCTGACCCTATTTACTCTGACTTTCTGTATTTCACCTGACCCTTACATCTCCGATCCCCGCTCCCAACTCTTCTCCTTTCTGTCTGGCCTCTTGGTTTGGGAGACACACTTAGACTCCCCCATGCCGGACTTGGCTTTTCCCTTAACTTTGCCTATGTTAGCAAGATGCTCTCTAGTCTGTAAAGTGCTGGGTTATTCGAAGGACTTGCTCACGTGAAAATGGATTCAGTGCTGGGCTCCGCAGTGCTGCGGCCAGGAATTCCTTCTCTGAATTCCCAGCCTCCAGCAGAGAGCTTGGCATCATTCATGCTCATTAAACCCAAATAGAGGGAGGACAGTGGGGCATCTTTTTAACCCTAGTGATTCCACAGATCTGATAGAAGCAGAGCTGGCAAAGAATGCCCTGAGTGAGATTCTTCCGGGGGCGTTTCTTCAGTGACCTGTGGCTGACTCTTGATTTGGGACACGTTGCCCAAGAGGAGACGCCCTGTGGCATCAAGATGCTGCATCTCTGAGAACTCTGCTTTGTGACTAGGTATCATGGGATACCTTTGAGTTGGACCACACTCCAGTTTCTCTTGGGAGGATTTTTTTTCACTCTGCAACCCCAAAGATCCTGAGATAGGTGAGATCTAACGTTGTGTGGAGAGTCTATGATCAGGTTTGCTGTGAATCTGCAGCTTAAAGCCAGATCTGGATCTGTTATGATCATTTCACGATTTTGTTTACCATAGTGAGTCCAGGGTCTAGACAGGATGGAAATAGCTAGAGGAACCTACTCTCCCAGGTTTATTTGTCAAATAAAACTGGGGGCAAGGGGTGGGGTGGGGGGTGGTGGATGTAAAGACAAAAGTATGAAAAGAAGAAGAGTTAACGTTCTTTGAGAGCCTATTCTGTGCCATGGCCCCGAGGGAGGGCATTTGACATATACGAGCGAACTTAACCCTTGCAACGATCACTCGATATAGTGCTCTGTTATTCTTGCTGTGTAACAAATCACCCTCACATTTAGCAGCGTAAAACCACTCACAGCTCCTGCTGTAAGAATTAAGCCAGGATTCAGTGGGAATAGCTTGTCTCTGCTCCGTGAGGTCTATACAGAGAGCTCAGTTGGGAAGGCTCGATGACGTGGTGACTTAATGGCTGGGGACCAGAATTATCTGAAGGCTCCTTTACATCCTCTGAAGGATTGAGGCTGGTGTGACTTGAAGATTCGGATTGCCAGTCAGAGCACCTACACAGGCCTCTGCGTGTGGCCTGGGATTCCTCCCAACGTGGCCGCCTCAGGGTAGCCTTAACACCGTGGCTCAGGGCTCCAAGACCAAGTGTTCCGGCAGACAAGTCAGAAGCTGTATCGCCTTTTGTGACCCATCTTAAAAGTGTACAGCACTATTTCTGCCATGGTCTATTGGTTGAAACAGTCACAGACGACCCAGATTCAAGGGGAAGGGACACAGATACGTATTTGGATGAGATGAGTGTCAAAGAATTTGGGGATGGATTTTAAAAGTGCTGGAGGTAGATACAGTGAAACCCAATTTTACAGACAGAAAAGTGAGGTCAGAAAAGGTTGGTGATCTGTCCAAGATAACACACAAAGCACGATGCGGGGCCAGGATTGAGCCCAGGGTTATAGTAGAGAAAATGCTTATGAATGCATATGAAATTATGCATTTATTATATTAAGAAGAAGAAATAAGATCACTTCTGGCTCAGAGATCATTAACAGCTGGTTCAGTGCGACCTACGCTCTTTACCGAGGGAGACACTGACTCCTTGCTGGAAGGCTGTAGGCTATTGGACTAAACACACAAGCCGTCACAGTGAAGTCAACTGGGTAAATATTATTGGCAAAATGGGGTGATTCCTCTCAGAGTGGGGTCATCCTGGTTTTGAGAGGTCAACCAGTCCAGCCTTTTAGCAGAACCTCTCATAAACCTCAGTGGACTCAGGGGTCAATCCAGGTTTTGAAGATAACAACTAATACGCTCATAGCACTGATGTTTACTGAGGACCTTTATATGCAATGTCTCCCTGACTTGAAGCAGCTTTTAGATCTCTTCTGCCTGCCTGGGATATATCCTTCTCATCCTGCTGGATAATAGCTTACCTGGACCGAGTGCTTATGATGGTTTCAGCGCAGCGTGGGGTTCTTTATTCCGGTTATAATCATCACAACACCTCTATGAGGGAAGGATTAATATACCCATATAACAGATGAGGATACTGAGGCTAAGTAACTCACCCAAGGTCACCTAACTTAAAAGGGCACAGTGAAGATTTGGACTTAGGCCAGCGGTGGTTACACCCTTATCCATGACAATGACTGTGTCCTCACTTTGAGATGCCTGTCATGGGTCCATTCCAGAGCGCTGGTCGGGGCTCCTCTGGTTGGCTGAGTGTGTCCCTAGGAACACCCTAAACACAGCCCCCGGCGGAAGCACAGGGGTTAGAACTCCAACCCTCTAGCCCGGAGCTATTGACATTGGGGCCTGACAGTTCTTTGTTGTGGGAGCTTGTAAGTTGGGAGGAATAATGGGACCTACCTACAGAGGGTTATTTTGAGGATGCTTTGAGTGAATATTTACAAAGTAAATGACAGATGAACTGTTACTCTATCTCTTGCTACTACAAGATGAGAAACATCTTTTATCTCTGCATCTTCAGTGCCTGGGACTTGGAGAATGTTCACTGAATGAATGTATAATCCTTAAGTACTGTCTTTTACATGCAAACAGTAGATACCTACACTTAAGTCTACCTGAAGTCCCACTTCCCAGCCTGTATGCAGACCCATGTGTCCCTGGAAAGTTCAGAGCGCAAAGGAAGCCTCAGATGGGCTCACCTTTGCGTGTGGAAAATTCCGCAGATGCACTTTCTGGTCCAGATCACCCCTCCCTACCCCCACCAACTGCAACTCCGCAGACAAGCCAGAGAAAAGAGAAGGGAAGAGTGAAGACAATTCTGAATGCAACAGCGAATTCAGCTGGTGTGTGGAGAAGCGCAATATTCCAAACACAATTAAAACCCAATCAGGGTCCGGAAAAGTGCATTAATGTCCCTCAGTCAAACAGAGCACATGTGGCTTAGGCGTCTCTCTGGGGGCCACTCCTTCAAGGGCTGTCATGATGTCAGTGAAGTCCCCACCCCGGCAGAACCCCTTACTATCCTGCCCAGCCCTGAACCTCGGAGACCAGGATCTCTGGCCTAGAAGGGAGCCCAGGGCCATCTCTGTTTGTCTATTTTTTTTTTTTTAATTAAAGAAAAAAAAACATTTTTTTTTGGCTTCTCCATGTGGCTTGCGGGATCTTAGTTCCCCAACCAGGGATCGAACCCGGGCCCCCTGTAGTAGGAGGGCGGAGTCCTAATCCCTGGACCGTAAGGGAATTCCCTGTTTGCCTGTGTTTTTATCTCTAGGTATATATGTGATTGCCGAAGAGGAGAGGTCATCTGACTTTCCACGGGCGTTCACTTATTTTCAGGAAAAAATGGAAATGGTTCACTCATTCAGTCAACAAACATTTCATCTAGGGGCTGCTTCTGTGAGTCCAGCACTGGGATACATCAGGGGTTCTCAGCTGGGGCCAATGTCCCCACAGGACATTGTGCAATATCTAGACACACCTTCAGTGGCCACAACATGGGGTGCCTCTAGTGTAGGGGCCAGAGATACCATGAACCATCTTGAAATGCTCAAGACAGCTTCTGCAACAAGGAATTATCCAGTTCAAAACAATAGTGCTGAGGCTGAGAAACCTAGCTAAGGCCCAAGCGATAGATAGATGAGGTCCCTGCCTTGGCTAGGTTTCCTTGAATGCAGTCATCTTAACTATTTTTTTTCTTTTTTTAAAAAAATTTTTGGGGCTTCCCTGGTGATGCAGTGGTTAAGAATCCGCCTGCCAATGCAAGGACGGCGGGTTCGAGCCCTGGTCCGGGAAGATCCCACATGCCGTGGAGCAACTAAGCCCGTGCACTACAACTACTGAGCCTGCGCTCTAGAGCCCACGAGCCACAACTACTGAGCCTGCGTGCCACAACTACTGAGCCCGTGCTCCACAATTGCTGAGCCTGTGCTGGAGAGCCTGCAATCCACAACTACTGAGCCCACACGCCACAACTCCTGAAGCCCACGTGCCTAGAGCCGGTGCTCCACAACAAGAGAAGCCACCGCTGTGAGAAGCCCGCGCACCACAATGAAGAGTAGCCCCCCACTCGCCGCAACTGAAAGAAAACTCGCGTGCAGCAACGAGGACCCAACACAGCCAAAAATAAATAAATAAATTTATTAAAATTTTTTTTTGTATTGGGGTAGAGTTGATTTACAATGTAGTGTTAGTTTCAGGGGTACAGCAAAGTGAATCAGTTATACATATACATATATCCACTCTTATTTAGATTCTTTTCCCATATAGGCCATTACAGTGTACTGAGTGGAGTTCCCTGTGCTATACAGTAGGTCCTTATTAGTTATCTATTTTATATATAGTAGTGTGTATGTGTCAATCCCAGTCTTCCATTTTATCCCCCTGCCCCTTACTACCCAACTATTTCTTTAAGCAGCTGGACTTGGAGAGGGGTCCCTTTAAAAACAACCTCAGTCTTTTTTTCTCTGAGCGTGGGCCTGCTGGTGAATTGTGTCTGTGCGTGCGTGCGTGCGTGCGTGTGTGTTCAGAGCCGTGGGGGGTATATGTTTGGACTTGTGCGGTTGTCTGTTTATGTCTGTGTGCAGCGGTGTGGCTCTGTTCGTCAGAACTTTTCTGTCATTTCCTTCCCCTGCTTTTGCCAAAGAAGCACGGGTGGCTGGTTAAGACCTTCTAAGGTTGAATTCTTCGCCGGGCAAGATTCAGACATCCTTGGGGACAAGCCTTCTGTGTTTCCCTGTCTCCACCCCAATCCCTCACTACCCTCCCTGCCCCGACCTTGGCCATAGAACTAGAGGTCGGTAAACTGGCCTCTGAGTCAAAGCTTTGAACTTGGAGTTTAGTTTAGGCTAACTCCGCTGTGCTTGGGTGAGGATCCAGGAAGCTTTAAAAATGGTGTTTCCGAGGAATCCAAGACCGGCCACGAGAGCGATTGCTCTAGGCTGGGGGTTTTGACCTCATCCCTGTTGGCCTTCTGGGCCAGATGATCCTCTGTTGTGGGAGGCTGTCCTGTGCCTTGCAGGGTGCGAGCGGCATCCCACTAGCTGCACCCCACTGCTGACAACCAAAAATGTCTCCAGACACAGCCCAGAGCCCCCTGCAGGCGTACAGTTGCCCGGTTGAAAACCATTGATCTACAGATGCAGAGAACAACAGGGGTGCATCTTAACACACTTCATTTTGAACTATAGAAGCCATATCCTGAAGTGTGATACTGTGAGATTCCATTTATACAAAGTACAAAACCAGGCAGAGCTAAACGGGATAGTGGTTGCCCTTTTTTTTTTTTTTTAAGATCTATTATTTATTTATTTATTTTATCTTTTTGGCTGCGTCGAGTCTTAGTTGTGGCACGCGGGATCTTCGTTGTGGTGCGTGGGCTTCTCTCTAGTCGTGGCGTGGGGGTTTTCTCTTTCTAGTTGTGGAGCGTGGGCTCCAGAGCACGTGGGCTCAGTAGCTGTGGCGCGGGGGCTTAGCTGCTCCGCGGCACGTGGGATCTTAGTTCCCGGACCGGGGATCGAACCCGCGTCCTCTGCCTTGTAAGGCACATTCTTTACCACTGGACCACCAGGGACGTCCCAGTGGTGGCTCTCTTGAGAGTGGGGGTCAGACAGAGATTGGAAAGGGGCACCACGGGGACTTCTGGGGATGTCTGTTTCGTTTTTAAATCTACATGCTGGCTACACTTATAATATATGTGCTTTTCTCTATGCATTTTACACCTGAATCAAAAAGCGTGTGTGTTGAGGGGGTAACATACTAAGTGAACACATTTGGAGAATGGGAGAAGACTGTGTCAGGAAAACAATCCAAATGGGACAGGTTTCGTCTCCTTCCCAAACCCCGTAGCGGACGGCTCGTGAGCCGCTATATTTAAACGATTCTTAATAGAATCCCTCCAGCTGTTTCTAAACCTGCAGAAACAGTAACTCTACAAGGCAATGATCTGATTGAGGAGAACACGTTGTACAAACACACACACACACACACACACACACACACACACACACACAGATGTCACCAGGCCTGTGTTGAATTGAATTTCCTGCCTTTGTGTTTTCCAAGCAGCCCTACGGAGGGGAGCACGCTGCAAACTGATACGTGAAATGAACCAATAGGCCGGGTTGGGACTTCTAAAAACAAATGGGCCTTTTAATCGTCTGGAGGGAAAAAAATCATCTACGTGGGCAACGATCAAGCTCCCCTCTTTTCACCCATTTCAAGGGAAGCCTTGGCCTCGAACCTCTTTCTTGAATCCTTGTCACCCGCACCAGCCCCGTCTCAGTCCAGAGGACCTCAGATTATTATCCTTCTGGCGTTTCAGGTCTTCACGAACAGCAACACGGCCACGGGGATGCCGCAAACAAAGGCTATAGGCATTCTCTATTTTCTTGAACACTCCCCTTTCAGGGAACCCCAAGAAGTTTCTGGAAACAAACAGGCCACAAGATGTGTCTGAGAGACCCCCAGTCTTCCTCCCAGAGGCCTCCCCGGGCATCAGCATTTGGGAAAAGCCCTGTGGACGCTGGCTTCAGCCTCCCCAGCTGGTCAGCATTTATAAAGTGGGGCACATCTGTTCCTGACTGTTAGCATGGAGAAGGGGAGGGGCTTGGGGGAGAGGAGAAACCCCAAACACTAGGATTGATCCCACTTAGTAGTGCCAAGAGAAAATTGCTTCTAAGTTGGATTCAGGGAGAAGTGCTTCATCAAAATGCCCCCTTCGCCACCCCCGCCCCTCCCGCCTCCCTCCCGCCTCCCTCCCGCCTCCCTCCCACTTTCCTCTTTCTTTTTAAAAGTCTCCAGGTTCTAGCCAGCCTTGAGATTTATGATGTGTTTCGCTTTTCCAACACCCTAAGACCGTATTTGGGTGATAAAGAGCTGAGAGGTCTGCAGATAGCCTGTTGGTTGGAAAAGAGAGTATGATGAACGATGAACGCAGGATATTTGGAGGTTATAGAGGCTCCACGCGTGGGGCGACACATAGAAGCCACTGAAAGACACACGGCGACAAGCTCAGAGGTGCCCCCCCCAAGCTCCCATCGCATGCACAGAGAGGCGTCCCATGCTTACAACACATGCCTGAGACCCGCAGGCGTGCGGAAGCATGTTCATACACAACATATAAAACCAGAGACAGACGCAGACCCACGTCCAACATGAGACCGGGATGGGGGTACGCGCCCCGGCTCCACAATACACGCACCTCCTTGTGGCCCCAGCGAAAAGCTTCAATGAATGGGTTGTCCTTGTTGTACAAGTGTCTCCTAAAGCGCGGCCCTGGGGTCCACAAAACACACCCCACCCTGCTTCCTTCATCAGACCTCCAGACCCGTAACAAAGCAGAAACCCTCAGAAACAGCATCTCACCGGGTTCGAAGCCCGGCCCTGGCCCGAGACTGTTTGGACGCCGCCATTTCTGCCTTCAGAGCTGCTGCAGTCAACTTTCCGAGGGGGCACTTGACATTGCAAGAGCGTTCCTGGAGACCCTAGGAGACAGCGAAGGCCAAGACAGACGACTCGAGGACCTCTGATGGATAAGGCCCTTGACAGCCAGGACAGAGAATTACATGGAGTTTCTTGGAGAGACAAAATAAAAACTGCCCCCCCCACTCTTCCACCCTTTTCTCCAAGATCTAATTACAGATGTCTTGACATTCCTTCTGCAGAGAGTTTCCTTAAAAAATTTGCCAAGAAGAAACATTTGGAAACTGTGTTTTAGGTATAATCCCATCTGGGAGTCACTCTAGCTCGCTTTGTCGTTAGATGACAGAGTGCTTAATTATAATGAATAGGGATGTACACCGCATTCGGAAAACTAGATTATTGACCCACATAATATACCCCATGCTGACAATGGCCTTTTGGCAAAACATGCGTCTCTGATCTCACGTTAATTACTACACAAATATACTTATTGTGGGTACCGAGTTTATGCGACAGAGTCCTCTTGACACATGTTCACAATAAAAACACATTTTTTTCTTCCATTCCCCTGACCCTAAGGGGGGAAAAAAAAAGATGAACATTTTTCAAGATGCTGTTTTAATGGCATGAAAACTGTCTGCTGAGTGTTCACTCTGCTTTTGTTCTTTTTCCTTTCTCCTTTTATTAAAAAGCCTTTTAAACCAAGCATTCCTGGCTTGTAATTCCTTTCTTTGCTTTCGCTTTTATGCCGAGGGAGAGACAGATTAGATTAGATTAAAGACCGAGAGACACCTCGTGAAATACATTCCATCTCGAGGCAATTTGGTTGATAGTTCATGTCTGTGTATGTGCATGTGTGCGTGCGTGTGTGTGTGTGTGTGTGTGTGTGTGTGTGTGTGTGTGTGTGTGTGTTTCTTCTTGTGGCTAACTGATGGTCTTTTTACAAATACTGGGTTCTGGTTTCTAGGAATGCATTTGTTCCTTTAGCTTTTTCCCCTTCAGAGGTCTGCAGCCTTTGATTGTGGCCTGACTTTTAGGGGTCTGTGGCATTTTGGGGGGAGGTAGTAAATCTTCGTATTAACCTCTTCCCTTTAACTTTTCACAATTTCTCAAAACTTTTTTCCAAAAGCAGCGGCAGTTTCTTCACAAAGGGCAGATGAAAGAGACAAGTTTGTTTCAAAGACCCTCTCCCCGCCCCTGCATAGGGCCTCCAGGTTTGTCTGATGATGTCACAATGGTAACCAAGGCAACACACTGTGACATCACAATCAAAAGGCGACTGACCTTGGCCTGGAATTCAAAGGAAAAGCAGCCCATAAACTTCTAAAGCAGAAAGGAGATAAATATCCTTAGTCATAAAAGAACAGACGAGGTTTGGGGTGGGGGGGGCTGGAAAAAAAGAGCAGAACTTTTTTTTTTTTAGAAATACAGTAAAATGCTGTGCCAAGTTTTCCCGGAAGTGCCAGTGGCCATTTTGATGACGTGTGCTAGGCTTTGAAACAGAAAGAGGAAAAATGAATGTGCTGAAGAAGGGTCGTTTACAATATTAGAAATAGTCAGGTGAAGCTTTCCCCCAAGCCATAATCCATAAAATGAATCAGAGCAGAGTCAAGGAATAAGCAAACGACTGTTTCTGAGTGCCAGGGGGAATGAGCTGCCAGGAGAAAGGGAGAAAGCCAGGGAAGGGATTTATCAAAAAGGGAAAGTGCTCAAAGCAACAGGGTCTCCTGGACTGGATCCTGGAACAGAAAAATGGGGGAAATCTGAATAAAATCAGGAGTTTAGTTCATTATACTGTCCCAATGTCAGTTTCTTCATTTGGGGGAACATCCCATGGTAAGGCAAGATGGTAACGTTAGGGGAAACGGGGTGAAGAGTAAACAGGGATGGGGCTTCCCTGGCGGTGCAGTGGTTAAGACTCTGCGCTTCCACTGCAGGGGGCATGGGTTCGATCCCTGGTCAGGGAATTAAGATCCTGCATGCCTCATGGTGAAGCCAACAACAACAACAAAAAAGAGTAAAGGGGGATTCTTGTACCGTCTTTGCAACTTGTCTGCCAATCTAAAATGATCACAAAATAAAAAATTTCCTTTTTGAAAAAGGAGAAAGTGGGGCATTGTGTTTCAGCATGTGTCTTGGGAAGTCTTCCATTTTTCGGTTTGGAAATTCTGCTCAACCCTAAAGGGTTTGCAGCCCACGTACCCAGATATTGGACTTCCACGATGGTGAGGAACATGTGACATGCAGGTAGTTTGCTAGACTCACAGGAAAGAGAAAAAGGCTGGAGTTGCCTCTGAACAACTTTAAAAAAGGAAAGACAGTCCCCTGGGCCATCCTAAGTTATCCTTGTCTTCAGAGCCTTCCATGAGTCACCTGGTCTAATTTCACAAATATACTTCTTTCTCCAGACATCCTGAGGGTAGGTTGACCGCATGGCGTGAGGAGCTGGTCTCCAGAGGCCAGGAGGGGTAGGAGAACAGTACTGAACTGGGAGAGGAGAGACCCTGTCCCTGTTTTCACATGAACTTACATGTGTATTGGGAAACCAGTTCTCTCTCTAGCCTCATTCTCTTTTCCTGCTAAAACGGGATGTAGGACAGGAGATCACATGTATTTAGACTACATGTCAGGTGCTGGGTTGGATCGATTGGTGGAGACTGTCTGTGGCCCTGTGCTGAGCCTGGGATCAGTGAGAAGGAGTGTTGTGATCCATTAGTAATGTCTGCCATGGATACAGGAGAGGACAGTGGAGGCACATTTGCCATTCCAGGCTCCTGCATACTTGGGCCCTGGCTTTCTGGGGCCTGCTAGTCCAAGTAGACTCTTGTGCCTCCACCAACATCTGTGTGGGATAATAGAACAAGTCCCTGGAGTCAGCCAGTAGTGGCTTCTAATCCTGGTTTCCTCTGTGCACTGAAGGTTGTATGGTCCATAACATTTAACAAATACGAACCACAAGTGTGCCAACCCCTGTGCATATCCCCTTGCATCTGGAGGCAACAGACAAGTTAACAGGAAATAAAAATGCACTGTGCTAAGTGGTATGATTACAGTTAGGAAGAATGTTCTCAAGGTACTGAGTAGGAAGACCTGACTCACACCTGAGGGGCAGGACGAGAAGGCTTCCCAGAGGAGGTGGCATCTAAGCTGAATTCTGAAGGTTGAGTAGGTGTTATCCTGGGGAAGGGAGCAGGGAGAGATGAAGATGGAGTTTGGCTGGGCTCAGATCATGTGGGGAATTTCAAATTTATTCTCAGGGTAAATGGGGAGTGACTGAGGAATTTTATGCAAGGGAATTTCATTAGCAAAAAGAAAAAAACCAAGTCTTTATAGAGATAGATTTGGGGTGGGGGCAAGACTGGAGGCCATTTTTAGAATGGGGAGGGGCCTGGGAGCCTGGGGGTGACATCACAGGTGTTCTCAGTTACCTTGACCAGTGACATGTTTTCCTGAGTGTGTGCCTCAGCTGTGTAATGTCCAGATGGAAGTCAGATCTTTGTTCCACATGATAACCTTGAGAGATGACTGGGCAGAGAAGAGGGCCGGCAGTGGAGAAGGGGAAATGGTCCATTAATCTACAGATGAGAGAGCCTGTCCTTGGCTCATGGTAAGACGAGGCAAAAAAGCAACAACAACAACAAGATGATAAGAATAATACCCACAACAGCAAATACTACCACCTGCTTCTTCCACCCCGGACAAAGCCACTTTCATCTGTCTCACCTGGATGACTCAGTGGCCTAAATCTCCTCCCTGGTCCCCGCCCTGGACATATTCTCCATCTGTTTTGCTCTTATTTTTCAAAATTCCATTTTATTGAGGCAAAATAAAACGCATCTCTCTCAAGTGTACAGTTCAATGACTTTTGATAAATGTAGGCAGCCGTGTAACCACCAGTCCAATCAAGATATGGAACATTCTTCTTCACCTCCAAAGTTCCCTCCAGTCCCTCCCCAGTCGCCTGCCCACCTCCACCCATACTTTCTGGCCCCAGGTGACCGTTGATCTGTTTTCTGTCACTGTAGAAGAACTTGATCATTTCTAGAGTTTTATGTTAATGGAACCATCCAGTGTGGACTCTTTTTTTGTCTGGTTTCTTTTGCTCGGGATCACGTTTTTGAGGTCCATTTATGTTGTTGTATGGATCAAGTTTGGTTCCTTTTTATTGATGAGTAGCATTCCATCACATGGGTGTACTACTGTGTATCTATTTACCTGTGGATGGGTATTTGGGTTACTTCCAGTTTTTGACTATTATGAATAATGCTGATATGAACATCAAGTGTAAGTCTTTTTGTGGACATAAGATTCTCTTTGCCTTGGGTAGACATCTAAGAGTTGAATTGCTGAGATGTATGGTAAGTGTATATTTAACTTTCTAACCTAAGGTAAACAATATAAGATAAAACAAAACCAAAGAGCTAAAATTATATAACTTCTAGAAGAAGAGAACACACTAGGAAATCTTTGTGACCTTGGGATAGGCACAGATTTCTTAGGACACAAAAAGCATAAACCGTAAAATTAAAAAAAATGATAAATTGGACTTTATCAAGATTTAAAACTTCTGCTCTTTGAAACACCCTGTTGAGAAAATGAAAAGGCACATCATAGTCTGGGAAAAAATATCTGTAAATCATTTATCTGACAAAGGACATGTATCCAGAATATTAAAAGAAGTCCTATGACTCACTAATAAGAAGACAAATGACCCAATTTTAAAAGGGGCAAAAGAAGGAGATATATGAACAATCAAAAAGCACATAAAAAAGTACTCAACACCATTAGTCATCAGGAAAATAAAAATGAAAACAGTAACAATGTATCACTACACACCCAACACAATGGCTAAAATGAAAAAAACCACCCATGCCAAGTATTGACGAAGATGTGGAGCAACTGGAATGCCCAGCGGGAACGCGAAATGGTACAGCCACTTCGGAAGAGCCTGACAGATCCTTAAGACGGTTTCTTTTGTAAAAGAGCGAAAAAAGTTCTTAAAACCCTCCAATGGCTCCCCGTGGCTCTAAAATAAAATCCAAACTCTGTTTTATGATCTACAAAGCCTTCTGTCATCTGGCTCTTGACGTCCTCCAATCCTGTCTTGCGTTCCTGTCCTTCAAGTTCACTCCCTTTCTGCCACATTGACCTTTATTTTGGCCTCGAAGCACAGCAAGCTCCTTTGCTGTTCCCTCTGCCTGCGTGCTCTTTCCCTGGTCCTTCATACGGTAGTCTTCCTGATCAAATGTTCCCTCCTTAGGAAGACATTTGCTGTGCATTAAATATGATCCCCCTGCCATTTCCTATCCTTCTACCTTCTTTTATTTACCTCTGAAAATCTCCTATGTACTTGCTCCCCTCTCCCTTTTCCAGCTAGAAAGCAAGCTCTGAGATGGCAGGGATCTTGTTTCTCTATGCAACACTGTGACCTGTAACAAAGTTCCTAACACACAGTAGGACCTTTATCCATGTTGAACCCCTAAGTGTCTTTCACAGGGACAAGGACAGTGCAGCTGGTTCCTGGCAGTGCTGAGATGCGAATCCAGCTCTGTCTGGCCCTAAAGGCTTAGGTCTACCCCTTCTCAAAGCTCACAGTCAAGATGGGGCTAAATCCTGGAGGGCAAGGCTCAGATTCCAACCTCAGGATCTGGACTCTAGTCAATGAAGGAGAATTTCAGGCATGGAAGAGGCCAGGTGAAGCTCCCAGAATGGGAATAGCCTAAGGGAAAGCCCAGGGCGTGTTGCCCTGGGGCCCAAAGGAGTCCAACTATGACTTCAGGCATCTTCTTTCCTCCTTGGAAGTCTGCAAGAGAAACACGGTGAGTTGTTGAAGCCCTCACGCATTTTCCGTATGAAGAGAGAAGGGTCCTAAGGAGGACTGAGAAGTGGGATGGGGTTGAGGACGTGGGGGATGCTGCTTCTGCATTGAGTTGATGTTGTCAGGATTTGAGCAATACCCTGGGGCTCTTTATTCCACAGGCGGGGACCCTGATGCCTGGAGGTGGAGGTGGAGAGGGACAGGCAAACCTGGGTGGGGCCTCAGGGTTCGTCGGGCAGAATTTCACTAGATTTTGGTGCTGTCTTTTTGACCGTTGTCGAAGTGTGAAGGCAGAAAAGCAGGCAGTGTTGAGGTGGTTGAGAACTGGGGATCAGCCAGATGGAATTTCAGATTTGACTCTGCCACTTACCAGCTGTGCCCTTGGGTGAAGACTTTCCCCGCTCTGAGCCTTACTTTGCTCATCTGTGAAATGGGGATGATGATGCAGCAGTTTATCTGGTGCTGAAATTCATACCGTGAGGAAATACATATTGCTTGGGTCAGTACCTAACACTTAGAGAGTACGTAATAAATGGGGCCAATCGCGACTGTGGTGATTGTGGTTGTACCTTCTAGAACTCGAGTGAGGTTAGCAGAGGAGATGGGATTGGAAGAGGACTAAGAGGATGTAAGATGTCAGTGATCTGTTGGTAGCCTGGGAGTCTCTAGAAATCCAATTTCAACATTCAAAGCAAAGACCCCCCCACCTGGAGGCTTCCATCCACCTGAGCATTCTTTGGGGGCCTCCTTGGGTCCCAGGTAATCTAATTTTTGGATGGAGGGGGGGGGCGTGGCTAAATAACCGTCCAGACAGCATCGAAGACTAAAGACCTGTGTTGCGTTCAGAATCAGGAGTTCTCTTTTCCATTTCATAACTGAGACTCCGGGCAAGTAGCTGAATTTCTCACTTGATCAAATCTGTCAAAAGTGGGAAGGCGTATCCCTGTCCCCCAGAATGGTGGAGACCAGGAAATGAAGAGGGGTGGAGAAAAGCACCCAGCGTGGAGCTGGCACCCAAGATGTCAGAGCAGAGGAAGTACGGGGGCTGCCCCAGCCTGTGCTTTCACTTTGCCTGAGCAGTTGGAGTTCTGAAGCTGCCCGCTTGGCTCCAGGAGAGAGAGATTCCCAGATGTTTTCAGCGCCCTGGACATGCCCGAACTTGCAGGTGCCATTTTGAATTCTAGAGGCCCTTGACTTAAGGGTGTGAGTTCAGGGAAAATGCTTTTGTGCAACTTGTAACCGTATCTAGACCAATGCAGATTTCCTCCCCAGCCCAGGGAGGGGAACAGGAATCCTCTAAAGACCTCACCCACCCTTTATCTCCTTGGCTTGTCCCAGTAGTTTGGGAGATAGGCCAGGGAGATAGTAATGTCCCCAAGATCCCGGGGAGAGATCAGATGTTGACTTCGAAGAGGCGCCTTCTGACTGGAGGGATGGAGGGTAAGTGATTACAACAACCTTGCAGGGAGGTCCCCTGGCCAGTGGGACTGACAGGTCTTGGGCCTTCATCCAAATGAGCCATCGATCAGAGATGGGGTTTTTTGGCTTCATGCAAGTCTCCCAAGATGCTCAGTGAAAAAAGAAAAGTGCAGCATTGAAGTTCAGCTCCAACTATGTACCACGCGCCCTCTGAGGTAGGGCAAATGATACCCATTTGACAGATGAGGAAATGGAGGCTTACGGCAGTGAAATATCTTGCCCAAAGGCCACCTGGCTGTTAAGATAAGCAAGCAGGGATTGGCCCCTTCTATTCTAGCTGACACTTCCTCCTCCCACTCCTATTTTCACTACCTTGTTACATACACCTGCTTTGTGGTTATACTGGGGGGAGGGGCACTCAAGACCTCTCTGACCTGTTTACATCACCTTGCCCTTGTCCTCTGGATTCCAGCTACCCCACCTTCTTTCCCTTTTTTGAAAAAAAGTCCTGTTGTCTCCTCGCTGCCTTTGCTGAGGAGACCCCTTCCTACCCAGTTTGGGCTTATCTTTCAGATTTGCACATGAAAGGAAGTCCTCCCTGACCCCAAGAGAAATTCTGATTCCTACTCCCAGGCCCAGTACACGCCTCGTCCTTCTCCATTGTGAACTTTATCACCTCTTGGAAACATGCTTGTGGGATTCTTTTGATTAAGGCCTGTAGACCATGCCAGAACACTTTAAGCCCCGTGAACTGAACGTAGAGAGCCCATATGTCTTGTCCATGGTTGTATCCAGACACAATTGGAAGGGTTGGGAAGTAACCCAAGAAGACCCCAGCCAGGGGAAAGAATCAAGGACCACACAGGTGCGGAGGAAGATAGAAGGACCCAGAGAGGTCAGTTGCCTTCAAGATGCCCTAGAAGGAGCCCTTTTCATGCCTCCTGTCCCAGCTCCTCAGATCCAGGCAAAGGTGAAGGGCCAGATGTCCTCCAGGGCTCCCAGTACCAAGCCAATATGTATTTTGAATGCCATGTGTTTATGTTTTCCCCTTTGAAGACTGCCTGGGAAAGGCTAGCAGTCATTTAAGTAACAAACACTTTGCTTTCTCTTCTCTTGCCAAAAGCCATCTTTAATCACCCCACCAAGTAATGGGCTCAGAATAGCATAATGGAAACAAAGTACTTAAAATACTTTCTTTGGTGGATAAACACAGGGAGGGGAAAAAAAAAATCTTACCGGCTCAGCTCCGTCCTCTTCCCTGTATACACAGCTAGGGGACATGGAAGAAAGAGAAAAAGCCTTCCCAGACAAACAGGTAATTGTAGATAACCAGAACATGCGTATTTTTAATGGTAGGGTGGTCAGTCCTCCAGTCTGAGGAGGACGTCTTGGTATCTGTTGGATTTCCCCTCTCCTTTTTAAAAAACCCTGTCAGAGACAAAAAAGTAGGTCTGACATAACGAACCAGCGGGAGGGAGTTCACAAAGAGATTTCGAGCAGCATCTTTCTCAAATCTCTTTAGCTATGGGGATAACAGGGGAAGGAGATGGGTGGTGTCGGGTGGAGGTCTCTGTGAATCTGAATGTTTTACTTGTGTTCAGAGGAGGAAATTTGTCCTGATGTCCACTTGGGCTAAAGCCAAAACTGGAAGGAAAGTGGCAAAGCTCTGGGTTATGGAATCCAGGACACAGACTCCTCAGGAATGCCGAGTTTGGTATTAGAGGAAAACGGATCTTTATGCTGTGAAAATGGACTCTTGACATGGCTACATCCTCCAAGCAGCCGTCTGGATTTCCGCAGCTGGTTGGAATCCATCTCTCTCTACCATGAGGTGAACAAGACAAGAACCGGAGGGTTCTAACGCTTAAAAACCGTATTATCTTGGCCAAGTTACTTATTCTCTCTGAACTTTAGTTTTCCCATCTGTAACATGGGGACAGAAATACCTCCTTTGTGAGTTATTCCTAGGCATAGAATTAAAGAATTAAATAGTCTGTGGGTCACTTCCTCACTTGGAGCACTTAACCTGGTCTGCCCAGACCTCAGAATTCCCCATGTATGTCTCAGGGTCTCCTTGAAGTGGGAGGGAGCAGGGGAGGGAGACGTGGGCACAGAACTAGCATGTTTTTCCTGGGCTATTGTCTTCTGGCCACTGTGTTAGACCCTGTAATGTACATTGTCTCCTGTGTTCCTCACAATAAAAGCATTTTTAAGGAGGGGAAATTATCTCCACTTTTCAGATGAGGCAACCGATTAACTTGGCCAAGAGTGCTCGAGTAACTTGGCCAAGGTCACACAGGAAGTGACTGAGCTCTGCAGGGAACACACTCCATTCCCCACTTCCTCATCCCCTAGTGTGTGATACAATGCCTGGCACGTAGTAGGTGCTCAGTACACACATGTAGCAACAACTGACGTGCCCCTCCCTTCTCGAATGCCCATTCACTGACTGACTATCTGTGAATAATTGCAAATGTTCTTGACATTTTTTCCCCCATATGTTGAACCTGATCATCTGATATGGACTAGTTAACCTTGGAGAAAACTAACATTTTTCAGCACTTACTAAAAAAAAATGCTGTGTTAAGGTCAATAGATATAGCCTGTGTATAAGAGGAAACAGAAGAAAGATGTTTGACGTGGGAGTTAAGGTCATCTTTGCAACTGAGAGGCAGTTTATTAACACAGACCAGGGACTTTCCTGGCGGTCCAGTGGTTAGGACTCTGCTCTTTCACTGCTGGGGCCTGGGTTCAATCCCTGGTGCGAGAACTAAGATCCTGGAAGCCACGTGGCACAGCCAAAAACAAAAAACCAAAACCCAAAAAACAACCCAAAAACCCAAAAAAACACAGACCATGAGGTACCAGAGCCACTCAAGTCGGAAGCCCAGTAGTAACGCTGTTCAGCCCATTTGACCCTGGTAGACTGGGGGCCGGGGGCACCAGGTGTCATTGGAAGTTTGACAATGGAGAAGAGTGATGTCCTTGGATGTGTGGGCACCTGGGTCTTTTTTTTTAAATTAATTAATTTATTTATTTTTGGCTGCGTTGGGTCTTTGTTGCTGCACGAGGGCTTTCTCTAGTTGCAGCAAGCGGGGGCTACTCTTCCTTGCGATGCACCGGCTTCTCGTTGCGGTGGCTTCTCTTGTTGCAGAGCACAGGCTCTAGGCGCGTGGGCTTGGGTCGTTGTGGCACATGGGCTCAGTAGCTGTAGCTCGCGGGCTCTATAGAGTGCCGGCTCAGTGGTTGTGGCGCACGGGCTACCGCACCACCAGGGAAGTCCAGCACCTGGGTCTTTCCGTCTGCAGTTAGGATAGTCCTGGCGACCTGCTTACCCCTTCTCTCCCATGTGACTCCCTCTTCTAGACCCTCCCTGCCCTGTGGCAAGGTGGAAAGATTCTGGGCTTTGGAACTGAAGAACTAGGTTGGATTTTTCCAGCCCCGACCCTTGTCTTTGGGTAAATCAATCTTTCAAACTCCGATTTTTCTCAGTTGTCAAAATAGCCATAGGCTATTTGACAGCATGGGAGTCAATGGTTTAGCTCCGGGCCAGCACTTACCAGGTAGTCAGTTAAGATTACTATTGGTGGTGTCAGCATCACGTGCATTCATTCACGTGTTTATTAAATGAGTATTGAAGGAACATCTTTCAGGTACCATTCTAAGTGCCAACATGCCACAAGGAACAAAGCAAAGTGGCTATATTGCTGGGGGCGGGGAGCGGGGATAGGCAATAAACAAATGAATATTGTACCAGCAGGTGATAAAAACCTAAAATAAGTAAAGGGATGGAGAGTGATGGGAGGAAGTGCTGTTTCATATTGAGTAGTCAGGAGGTGACATGGAGACAGAGACTGCAGGAGTCAGGGAATCGAGCTTGTGAAATGGGGGAACAGTGTTCCAGGCAGAAGGAACAGAAGAGCAAAGGCTCTGACACCAGAACAAGGTTGGTATGTGGGAGGATGCACAAGGAGGCTGCCATGGCTGTAAGTAAAGTGGTCGAGAGGCTTCAATCATCGTTGCAGATTGTTTAGATGGTGGCAGGAAATGAGGCCAGAGAGTTAGGAGTCAGAAGGAGCCCAGATCCTGTAGACCCTGCTAGGGCAAGTGCTGTGGCTTTGTATCTGACTAAAACAGGGAAGCTATTTTAAAAAGGAGTGACATATCTCCCTTTCTACTCCCCTTCCCCACCCCACCCCATTTTTAAAATTTATTTTTTATTAAAAAAATTTTTTTTAGCCACACTGCTACAGTTTGTGGGATCTTAGCTCCCCTACCAGGGATCGAACCCCGGGCCCTCAGCAGCGAAAGCTTGGAGTTCTAACCACTGGACCACCAGGGAATTTCCCCCATTTTTTATTATGAAAAATTTCAAGCATATAGAGAAGTTGAAAAATTATGTAGAGAGGACCCATGTACCCACCGAGTGGATCCTACACTTCACATTTTCCTCTGTTGGCTTCATCACACGTCTACTCCTGTATTCATCCCTCTACCCATCTATCAGTTCCTCTTTTTGTTTTGTTGCATTTCAAAAATAACTTGCAGACATCCTGTGACCTCATCCCCAAACATTTAGGCATGCATATCACTAAGCAGAGTTTAATATTTGTTTTTAAAGAGAAAATTTACATACAGTGAAATGCACAAATCTTAAGCATGTCATTCTTTGAATTTTGACAATTTTTGACATACCTGTGCAGCCCTAACCGCTATCAAGCTAGAGAGTATTATCGCTGTACCTCTCCCTCCTGGCCTGCCCCCAGGCAACCACTGTTCTTATTTTTCTCACCATATGTGAGTTTTGCCTATTCCAGAACTTTATATAAATGGAATCATGCAGTATGTAGTCTTGTGTAAGGCTTCTTTCACACAGCAGAATGTATTTGAAATTCACCCATGCTCGAATTTGGACCAATACTTTTTTGTTGTTTATTGTGAGGTAGTATTTCTTTGCCTGGATATACCAGTTTATCCTTTCTCCTGTTGATGACGGACACCAGGGCAAGCTGCCTTACATTTTTAAAAGATCCCTCTGGGGAGCTTCCCTGGTGGCGCAGTGGTTGAGAGTCCGCCTGCCGATGCAGGGGACGCGGGTTCGTGCCCCGGTCCGGGAAGATCCCACATGCCTCGGAGCGGCTGGGCTCGTGAGCCATGGCCGCTGAGCCTGCGCGTCCGGAGCCTGTGCTCCGCAACGGGAGAGGCCACAACAGTGAGAGACCCGCGTACAGCAAAAAAAAAAAAAAAAAAAAAAAATCCCTTTGGGGAGTTCCCTAAGTCCAGTGCTTAGCATTTGGTGCCTTTCACTGCCGTGGCCTGGCTTCAGTCCCTGGTCTGGGAGCCAGAGATCCTGCAAGCCATGTGGCACAGCGCCCCCCCCCACCCCCCCTTCCCGCGCCCAAATAAATAAATAAATAAAGAGATCCCTCTGGCTGCAGGGTGGAGAACAGACTCTTGGGCCAAAAGGCAGAAGCAGTAGTCCAGGTAGGAGGCCACTGCTATTGTTCAGGGAGGAGATAATAATTTGACGGTGGCCTTGTTTGGATCATCGCGTTAAGCTTTTGATACACATTATGTCCATTAACGAACATCTTCGGGGCTTAGAAAACTCCCTTCCCCCTAGAGATAACCCATTCCTTCTTAGGGAAAGACACGATTGTTCTGCTTTCCTTTCATATTCAGTCATGTTAGTCACTTTAGTCAAAGGTTTTCTAGATCTTCTCAGTTACAAATTTGCAAAGAGGAACCTGGTAACTGGACTCTATCAGTTAAGGCCCGGGGAAGGGAGGATGAATTACAGAAGCTCCTCAAAACCTAGATCAAATGGGAAATGCCAAGAGAGAGATTAGAAGCTCTAAGTAGCGTTCCTTCAAGAGGATTGGGGTTGGGGTGGGGCTTGATGGAAAGTTCTAATAATAAAAAAACAGCTCATGGATTTGAATACTTACTACAAGCCGGGCACCGTGTTCAGCACTGTGTTGCCATACATTTGCTAACATCAGAGGCATGAGTTAGGCATGTTCCCATTTTATAGAGGAAAGCAAGTATTTAAGCCCATTGCACCTGATTTCAGAGCATGCACTCACCGCTGTAGCTGTACCAATTTCCTTTCCACCGGAAAAGATGGATGGAATAGATGCAAGGGAGCAAATTGAGTTTCTTTCCTTCCCAGTAACACGGACCCCACATTGGTCAATATGTTTTCTGAACTCACCATTGAAAAGGATACCATTCAAAATGGTGATGTGAGCTCCAAGTGGGGCTCAGGGGTCCGACTTTGCCTGGGACTTTCCCTATTTGAGCCCTGAAAGTCCCAGACCCACTGGGATGATCAGTTACCTTACTCACGAAGGATGGCCAATGTCCATGTAGAACATTTCCATTTGTGATCTGGATTGAGTAGTGAGCTCTTAATTTACTCTAGGGTGGTGAGCTTACCCACCCTGGTTACTCCTTTAGTTGTGCCCTGTTCAGCCTGAGGACAGCCTGTTTGGAGAAGATCCACTGGATGGACAATATTAGCAACTTGGATTGTTGATTAGCTGGTATTTGACACAGGCTGGCAGATACGTGTGCTTTTCGCTAGAGGGCTGGGGACGATTCAGTGTTTCTTCAATATTAGCTCTAAGCTTTGAGTTCCTGAAAGTATTCCTGAAAGTATTTTTTCTCTTCTTTACATAGAACAGTGTCTTTCCATCACAGCTTTGCCTTCCTGACTCCACTGCCAAGGGCTGCATTAAATTCACATCCTTTTGAATTTGGATAAGGACATTGGCTTGCTAAATGTTCTGGAGCCTTCAAAATCGCATCCCTTTAATTCTTCTCACCTACTAAGATCATCAAAGAGAACTATTAAATGCATCCAATCTCTACATGCTTCTAATGAAGGCTCTAAATAATACAACCGTACCCTGGCAGTCTGATTTCAGAGCTGCTAGATCAAGCATTCTGCACAAGGACGATGACAGGAGACATGTAGGGACACCACAGGTCCATGAGCACAATTTAAAGGAAAAAAAAAAAAAGATTTCTAACTTGTGTTAGATAAACTAAAGGTAGGGGAATAGCTTAGACTAACTCTTCTTAGGGTGGAAGTTTTTAGGTGCTCACCCCTTGCCTCTTGTGACTAAAACTGTCTTTCTTTCTAATCCTATTTCTTGAACAGTTCTTGGAGCTGTTGACTTGTCTCCATTCTCTTCCCAATGTCTCCGATCTGCCCATCTCCCTCCCTTTTCTGGATTTCCGCAGGAGCCTTCTGTCAACTGTTTCCACTCTTCCCTCCCTCCATCCATTCTTTACCCCACAGCCTGCGTGATCTTCTGAAATGCAACTCTGATCATCACTGCCCTGCTCTCCGCCTTTCCATGGCTCCCATGTGTGCCTAGGGTGATGCTCGAATCCTTCCAGATCTGGCCCACGTCTCCCTCTCCAAGCTCATTCTCTTGCCACTGGCTTGGAAAATATTTTCAAGAGTTCCTCAGCTATCTCTTCCTTGCATCTAATTGATCCAAGTTCCTCTGACTCACTTTCAGGTTTTCCGCTTTTGAATGCCCCATCCATTCGAGGATGTGCGATTTCAGTGTGTTGATTACATCTCTGGACTTTGCCGTCCCTTGTCCCTCTGAGGCTGGTGCCCTAGTGTTACCCTGAAAGGCAGAAAGGAGTGCCACACCTGAAGGTATGTGGGTGAGATGACCTGAGCACCAGCATGGTGGAGTGCCATCAGGATATCCAGCCAATAGGACTTCCCTGGTGGTCCAGTGGTTAAGACTCCACGCGCCCAATGTAGGGGTAGCGGGTTCGATCCCTGGTCAGGGAACTCAGATCCCAAATGGCCAAAAAATAGAAAACAAACCTATATATAAAATATAGCTCATGGGGCTATAGATCCCACCAGATAGCTCTACAATTGATTAAGCTTCAAAAAGAAATAAACAAAACAGCAACAAAAAAGATATCCAGCCGAGAAGCCCCCGATGCTGATCTTGCATTAGTGGGGCTCCACTGATGTCAGTGGAAATCCTAGGAACCTAGGAAATTAGCTCACCACTAAATTAGCTTCTTCAGACCCAAGGAAGTGCCCAGATTTATCCTTGAAACTGTGTCCTTCTCTCACCCATCGACCATAGATTTCATCAGTTTTTTGCCCACCACTAGCTAATATCAGTTCAACCACAGACCACGTGGGACACCAAATCACAGCCTTTCTCTGCCTAATTGATCTTGGCCTCCTGCATCGGCCACTAGAAAAAGGAGCAGATATGGGGTCTTTGCTGAAGTCGGCGTCCAGGTGGGACCCTCAGGGCCTGATCATTAGACCTTATACTGTATCCTGCGACCTATGTGGAGCCTCTGGAAGCTGTCCGGTGGATTTTCGTGGTCCATGCAGACTCAGGTCCTTTCCCACTTGCGTGGAAGAAAGGAGAACCAGAGAGAAAACAGGAGCAAATCTCACAAAGACGGTAACAAAACCAAAATGGCTTGGAGAGAAAAAAAGGCAAAAAAAACCAAACAAAAGTGGAACAAAACCGATAGCAATCTCAGCCTATGCTGTCACTGAGCAGAAACTCAATTTATTTAGTTTCTGGTTGGAGATGCAGCACAGTTTTTGACAGATGTGCTATGCATCCTGTCATTAGGGCTGAACGAAATGTCTCAATATGATTGGGAAAATTACAATTTTAATATTTTCTTTCCTCCTTTAAGCCTTTTGCATATTTTCCACTACACGAGAGTCTCTAGCTGCTCACAGCTGAATATAAATGAATTCCACAGATCTTCACTTCCTCCTCTATTTTATATGAGTGGGTTATTTGGGCTGGACTCGTGTTTGTGAGTGTGTATGTGGGGGGGTATGTGTGTGTGTATTTACTCTTTGCAAGGAAAAAAAAAAGGCAAAGCATCAAATAACTGAGGAAGAAAGAGGACAGAGAAAGAAAGACAAGAGAATCCCGTCTAGAAGCCAGGTACTAGGATATTTATGGACATTGAGAACGGAGATTTTTTCAAAGTAACTACTGTATTATTATTACTGGTTTTGTGACAGACTTCCTATTATTTTTGCATTTTTTCTCATCTTTATAAATCTGTGAGCTGAAACTTGTTTTCTGTCCACTTTACAGATGAGGAAACTGATGCTCAGTGAGATTACCTTTGCCCAAGTTCTGGAAAGTGATGGAGGCAGCTTTCAGATGCAGGTATGTATGACCCAGATCTGTGCGTTGAACTACGTACAGCTGTGCCACTGTGAACCAGCAGGACATATAGGGTGGGCATCGACAGTTTTTCCTGCTTTTCCTTTTGTGTACATCACCCTGATTTTTCCTTTGGAAGCTGCTCCTCCTCTGTTCTGTGTCCAGAGAATTCAGGTGAAGCTGACCCACATCCCCAAGGTCCAGGGGTGGGCGCGTGACCAAGGCCTGACCGATCTGAACATTCTGACGCCTGGCCAGAGTGATTGGCTCATGGCTGACCACGTGACCGACCTAAGCCAGGAAGGACAATGGGATTCATTCTTGGGACTCTTAATAGGATGGGGAAGAAATTGGAACACCTTCTTGGCTGGAGTTGCTACTTTAGTAGGATGTTAGCTTGGAGTTTCTGAGGGTCTTCTTTGCTACCATGAGGTGAGAGCCTGTTTGGAAGAAAGTCAACTCAATGAGACTTGCAGCTGAGAGGCGGGAGGGGAAATTCACAAAGGCTTAGTCTGAATGTTTGGCTGCATCTCTGCCTGAGACTAGAATCCACTCCTGGACTTTGGAGTCACAGAAGTCATTACATTCCCATTCTGAGATCCTGGAGAGGAGGGCTACACACCACCAGTGAGACAAGGGCCGGATGAGTCCAGGTGGGGCGTCGGTGACTGTGATACTCTGATTTATGATAAGAAATATGTATCTGGTCTTCGTTCCTGTTTCTGGCACAGAGCTCCTAAAACCCTTGGAATTTCCTGAGTGATGAGAGCTGATAAATGTGTCTTTTGTTATGTGAATGAGGTGACTTTTGGAAGCACCTAAGGATGGGGGCTGATTGCCCGGATATCCAATCAAGGGATTAGAGGGTTGGAACTTTCAGCCCCACTCCCAACCTCCGGGGAGGTGCGGAGGGGCTAGAGAGTGATACCCATTGCCAGTGGTCAATGATGTAATCAATCATGGTTGTGCAATGGAGCCTCCATAAAAACCACAAAAGGAGAAGGTTCTGGGAGCTTCTAGGTCGGCGAACCCGTGGATGTTTGGGGAGAATGGTGCCCTCAGAGAGGGCATAGAAGCCTGGTGCCCTTTCCCACGTGCCCTGCCCCATGCATCTCTCCCATCTGGTTATTCTTGAGTTACATGCTTTTATAATGAACTGGTAATCTAGTGAGTAAATGGGTTTCCTGAGTTCTGTAAGCTGCTCTAGCAAATTAATTGAACCCGAGGCGGGGGGTGATGGGAACCTCTGATTTATAGCTAGTTGGTCTGAAGTATAGGTAACAATCTGTACTTCCAACAGGGATCCTGAGTTGGAGGGGGTCTTTGGAACCCCCAGTTTGTGACTGGTAGGTCAGAAGCAGGAGTAACAACTTGGGCTTTTGACTGGTGTGTGATGGGGTGGGGTGGGGCAGGAGGGACAGTCTCGTGGGACTGAGCCCTTAACCAGTGGAATCTGACCCTATCTCCACGTAGTGTCAGAATTGAAACTGAACACCAGCTGGGTGTCCAGAGAATTCCTTGTTAATGTGGAAAAACCCTCCTGATGAACTGGAATTGGGATCTGGACACATTTCATATGATATTGCCAATCTATTTGCCCTTTTATATTTTTTATTATTTAATCTTTTTTTTTTTTTTTTGCAGTACGCGGGCCTCTCACTGTTGTGGCCTCTCCCGTTGCGGGGCACAGGCTCCGGACGCGCAGGCTCAGCGGCCATGGCTCACGGGCCCAGCCGCTCCGCGGCATGTGGGATCCTCCCGGACCGGGGCACGAACCCGTGTCCCCTGCATCGGCAGGCGGACTCTCAACCACTGTGCCACCAGGGAAGCCCTATTATTTAATCTTTTGGCCGCACTGTGCAGCAAGTGGGATCTTAGTTCCCCGACCAGGGATTGAACCGGTGTCCCCTGCAGTGGAAGCACGGGGTCTTAACCACTGGACCACCAGGGCAAGTCCCATATTTGCCCTTTTTTGGAACTGTAAAACTTGCAATTTCATAGTATTTGACCTAATATTCCAATTTTTTTTTTCCGTTATGGCAATTGAGGCTCAGAGCTGTTAAGTGATACAGAGGGTGAAAGAAAGAATTAAGCCGCTTACGTCTTTCCAGGCCCGAGAGGAAGTAACGAACTGGGATTCAGAAATGGGTTCCAGTCTCCTCACTGCCACTGCCTTGCTGGGTGATTTCGGTTGCATGCCTTCCTGTATCACCTAGAATTCTCTGATTGCAAGCAACAAAAGTGACTTTCATTAACGTATGCCAAGAAGGAATTTACTGGAAGGATAGGAGGGAGATTGTAGAATAGAGGAACAAAGCCACCGAAAGAAACAGGCGCTTGGCTTCCCTGGTGGCGCAGTGGTTGAGAGTCCGCCTGCCAATGCAGGGGACATGGGTTCGTGCCCTGGTCTGGGAAGACCCCACATGCCGCGGAGCGGCTGGGCCCGTGGGCCATGGCCGCTGAGCCTGCACGTCTGGAGCCTGTGCTCCGCAACGGGAGAGGCCACAACAGTGAGAGGCCCGCGTACCGCAAAACAACAACAAACAACAAAACAAAACAACAACAACAACAAAAAAACCAGGCGCTAAGGGAACTGGGTAACAGGGCTTCACGGACTCGGGTGAAGAATTTGGATGCAAATTCCTGGGAGGGAGCATCTGATTGGCTGAGCTTGGGTCCTAGGCCCTCCCTTTGGTGGTGAGCTCGTGATCGACAGCTCCACTATGATTATACCCAGTAAAAGAACGTTTGTTTTCCCAAAGCAACGTTGAGAAGCTGTTACCCTGATAAGGGTAGGTGAAAACTACACAGCCCTTCTATTCTTCCCCTTGCTTCAGTTTGCTTTTAATCTCAGCATCAGTGATTGGGTTGTAGGGGGTCTGTAGGAGCCCTTTCAGGTGTCATACTCAGATTTAACCAGACCCACAAGAAGCTAGGAAAAGCGCATTTCCAAAACCTGATTCTGTGAGAGAAGCAAAAGGGTGCAATACAATTTCCCCCGATCAGGCATGCTGCTACGTGGCTGGCAGGAAGGGTGTGGGGGGGAGAGCCGGGCTCTGGCATGTGTGGGCTGCGTTAGGTGGTTGTCACCAAACCCCTCTGAGCTTCATTTTCCTCATTGACAAAATGGGGATATCCACGGAAGAGTGTTGTGAAGGTGCTAAGAAAAAGAGCAACGTATTTGCAAAGTATTGAGTGTTTATTATGCGCCAGGCGCTGTGCTGAGTGCGGGACCCACAGCCTCTTGGACATTTCCCAGAACAGATGGGAAAGGTACCCAGCACACAGCAGGGGCTCCATAAATGCTCCTTTCCTTCCCTTTGCCTCTAGGCAAGGGCGTGACTCCCTGAACCCATCCCGTCTCCCATTCCACCAGCCCAGCTATTCTTTTCTCTTTTCTTCTTTTTTTTTGGCTGCACCTCTCGGCATGTGAGCTCTTAGTTCCCCGACCCGGATGGAACCCGTATCCCCTGCAGTGGAAGTGCGGAGTCCTAACCACTGGACCGCCAGGGAAGTCCCAGCCCAGCTAGTCTGAGGAAATTCTGAAGCCTGCATGTGCTGATGGCAGAAAGTAGCAAATACATCAATGTCCCTCTCCCTCTCTCTTCCTTTTGGCCAGGCTGGACACCCGGTCAAGAGATCAGGTGTGAGTTTAAGGGTAGAGAGGAAAATTCAAACTTTTGGTGTGTGGAAGTTTCTGGAATCTCTCAGATAATGTATTGGGAATGTAGATTCCCTCCCCTCCCCCCTTCTTCCTTTTTATTTATATTTATTTATTTATTTATTTATTTTTTGTGGTACGAGGACCTCTCACTGTTGTGGCCTCTCCCGTTCCGGAGCACAGGCTCCGGACGCGCAGGCTCAGCGGCCATGGCTCACGGGCCCAGCCGCTCCGCAGCATGTGGGATCTTCCCGGACCGGGGCACGAACCCGTGTCCCCTGCATCGGCAGGCGGACTCTCAACCACTGCGCCACCAGGGAAGCCCCCTTCTTCCTTTTTAAAAGTGCCCAGGTAACTGGGCTCCAGTGGGTGTGTTTGAAACTGGCCAGCTGTGGGCTGCCCAGCTGACAGAGGCCACAGCTGGAGCAGGAACAGTGGCTGGGTTTCTTCCAGCTGCAAATGAAAGGGTCAACACCTTGAAGGGAAAAAAAATAAAAAGTCCAGGCATCGGCTGGTGGAAATGGTCCCAGAGTTCATAATAACTGAGAGCAAGGCTAGAAGTTTTTACTGTTTTGATTGGAAGCTGTCTTTGGATTCTTGTTTAAGAGGGTTTGGAGATTGGAAACCAGGCAGGTGTGAGTGTGTGTGTGTGTGTGTGTGTACGTATGCGTGCGAAAATGCACACGTGTATAAAGGAAGGTGGAAGAAATCTGGTTGTCTGCGAATGTGAGGATGGACAAGGCCAGGAGGCAGAGAGGCAGCTGTGTGTGTGTTGGCAGGGAGGTGAGGGCAACAGCCATCTTCTGTGTGTGAAAGAGAGAAATGGAAAGCGGGAACTGCAGGGCTGAGAAAACCATCTTTGTTGTGTGTGAGCACATGGACAGATGAAAATGGAAAACTGTGGATGAAAGAGCAGGAAAGAACCCAAGCGCGAGGCAGAGGAAACCAGGCGGGGTGCATGAGATTGCAGGAGACCCGGAGCCAGCGTGCCATGAGCAAGGGCCCCATCAGCTCCCTCCTGGCCTTCCAGAAATAGTTTCCGGGAACCGTGGTGCTTTCCCCGCCCCGGCTCTCGGGCCAGCGGGGAGATAAAGCCGCCTGCGTCGCTTGTCTTGGCGGCCTCTCAGCTGACACTGCTGACAGGCTGCTTTGATCTCGGGTTATCAGGGCCTAACCCTGTGCCCCAGGCCTGCTCTGCCAGCTCCCACCCCCCGCTCACCTTTGCCAAGAGGGCAGCTCGTAAGGTCACGGTTAGGAGGGGCGGCCCAGCCCGCGTGCCCCGCTGGCCTTGAAGCCTGGGCGCTTGATGCAATCAGGGCACCATCTTTGAGTCTCAGGGCAACGATGAAAAGGGGGGGAAATAAGCTTCTGAAGTGGAGCCACGCGAAATGACACCCTGAACACAGCCTGTCCCCGAGCTGCCTGGGCCTTTGCCCCAAAGGAGTGGCGACAGCAGAGAAAACAGGAACGGCAGCCAGAACACTTGCCTTCCTGTCTTAAGACGCTGCTTGGGCCACTGGGTGACCTCGAGCAAGTCCTACTTGTCTCTGGACCTCGGTTTCCATCTCCCGTCTCGTAAGATGAAAGTGCTTTTATAACTATGGAATAATTTTCAAATACAATCACATGCAGAAATCCCATGTGTAAAGCAGATTCCAGGAGACTGGGGCTGGACGCAGGGGACGTGACGAGCTGGCACCGCAACACTCAGCATTGTGTTGACCTCTGCTCTCGTTAGCGTGTTAGATTCCTAGGGCCACCGTAACATAGCACCACAAACTCGGGGGCTTAAAACAACAGAACTTTCTCGTCTCACAGTTCTGGAGGCCGGACGTCCACGATCAAGGTGTTGGCAGGGCCGTGGTCCCTCTGAGGCCTGCAGGGGAAGAATCCTTCCTCACCTCTTCCAGCTGCTGGTCGTTCCTTGGGCATCTTTGGCATTCCTTGGCTTCTGGCAGCAGCATTCCAATCATCCATCTTCACGTGGCCTTCTTGCTGTGTCTCTTCACGTTGTCTTTCTTCTGTGCGTGTGTCTCGGTTTCCGAATTTCCCTTCTTTAAAAATTTAGGGACTTCCCTGGCGGTCCAGTGGTTAAGACTCCGCGCTTACACTGCAGGGGGCGCGGGTTTGCTCCCTGGTCGGGGAACTAAGATCCTGTGGGTCCCGCGGCCCCCCCCCAGAAAAAACATTGAGGTATAGTTGATGTATAATATTATGTTAGTTTCAGGTGTACAGGAAGTCATTTGCATACTTTTGCATACCTTCGCATACATTATGAAACAATCACCGTGATAAGTCTAGTAATCTATCCCCATACAAAGTTACTACAGTACTATTGACCATATTCCTTATGCTGTATATTACATCCCGTGGCTTATTTTATAACTGGAGTTTTGTACCTCTTCATCCTCTGTACCTATTTTGCACCCTCCTCCATGTCCTACCCTCTGCCAAACACCCATTTGTCCTCTGTATCTATGAGTCTGGTTTTGGTTTGTTGTTTATCTGTTTTGTATTTTAGATTCCACATATAAGTGAGATCACACAGTATTTTTCTTTCTCTGACTTATTTCACTTAGCGTAATACCCTTTAGATTTATCCATGTTGCTGCAAATGGCAAGGTTGAATTTTTCTTATGGCCGAGTACTATTCCATTGTATATAGGGATATATATATGCACCACATCTTCTTTAACCATTCATCCATCAGTGGACGCTTAAGTTGCTTCCATATCTTGGCTATTGTAAATAATGCTGGAATGAACACCGGGGTGCCTATATCTTTTCAAATGAGTGTTTTTGTTTTCTTTGTGTAAATACGCAGAAGTGAAATTGCTGGGTCATATGGTAGTTCGATTTGTAACTTTTGAGGACCCTCCATACTGTTTTCCACAATGGTTGCACCAATTTACAATCCCACCAACAGTGTACCAAATATCCTGTTTTTATAGGGACACCAGCCATCTTGGACTCGGTGTCCCTAAGGACCTTACGTTAACCTGATCACCTCTGTAAAGACCCTATTTCCAAATCAGGTCACATTCTGAGATACTGGGGGTTAAGACCTCAACATATTTTTTGTGGGGGACGCAGTGTGACTCATAATACCTGCTCTACCTTTTCTAAATTTCGGACTCATAGAGTGTGTGAACATAATAAAATGGTGGTTGTTTGACATCACAGGTTTGGGGTGATTTGTTACACAGCCATGGTAACGGTAACAGGTGGTTAAACTGAAACACATAGACGCTGGCATCAGCCCTATCCAAGTTCAAGCTCCACTTAACATTTTAATCCATTCGATTTACTTCTCGGAGCCTACTTTCCCTATCAGAAAAATGGCGTTTGATGGAAAGAACATCTGTCAAGTTCCTGGCATCACAGTAGGTTCTTGATAAAGGTTTTTTTCTTTCCTCTCTATTCTCTCTTCCCAAATGACTGTGTACCACAATGCTCCTGAGATTTTGGGATAATTCTGAGTTTCTGAATTCTGTGGGAAACCCCTGGGTCCCAGGAACCAGATCCTTATTTCATGCCTACTTTGGATGAGGGAATGTGTTTCCTTGGCAAGCTCTACGTTTGGAGCCCCTTCTCCGCTCAGACTTTCAAGACAATTTAGTCTGAGCTAACCTTGGTTTCTTGTTACCGAAGAGAACGAAGGCTTAGGCAAAGGCCTTGCAGAATGCCTCCAGCATCAAACAGCAGCTACCCTACTGCGTTCTGAGACGCTGAGCATAAATAAATTAAAACCATACCGCTCCCTTTCCCTGTAAGCACACACACGTAATTTCATTACAGCCGGAATGAAGTGCTGCAGGCAAGACGTGTTTGGGGCTTGGCTGAAGCCACAGTGCTCTTGGAAGACATGGATCTTTTGGGCCAACTGAGGAGGGAATCTTCTCTGCCGCTTTTCCTTCACTCTGTCCATCTGGTGATCTGTAGGCGTGGGGCTGGCATGAAGGCATTTGGTATCAGAAGGTCAGAGGACCGTGGACGTGTGTGTTCTTTTTTTCACTTTAAAAAATTGTGGTGAAATAGACCTAACATAAATCTACCACGTGATTATGTGTAAGTGTCCATTTTACTGGCGTTTAGCACATGCACAATTTTTTTTTTTTTGGGCTGCACCGTGCAGCTTGTGGGATCTTAGTTCCCCAACCAAGGATGGAACCCGGGCCCCCTGCGGTGGGAGCACGGAGTCCTAACCACCGGACCAGTACCTTCACATTGTTATGCGACCATCACCGCCATCCGTCTCCGGAACTTTGTCATCATCTGTACCCATTAAACACTAATTCCCCATCCCCCCTTCCCCCAGCCCCTGACAGCCATCATTCTTCTACTTTGTTTCTATGAATTTGACAGCTCTAGGTTCCTCCTAGGAGTGGAACCGTACAATACTTGTCCTTTTGTGACCAGTTAATAATTTCACTTAGCATAATGTCTTCAGGGTTCATCCATGTGGAGCAGGTGTCAGAATTTCCTTCCTTGGTATGTGTTCTGTTGTATATAAAAACCACATTTTGTTTATCCATTCGTCTGTCCGTGAACATTTGGGTTGTTTTCGCCTTTTAGCTATTGTGAGTTTTATGAACATCTGTGTACGAGTACCTGTTTGAGTCCCTACTTTCAGTCCTTTTGGGCACATAACCAGAAGTGGAATTGCTAGATCAGATACAGATGTATGTTTTGAGAGTCACTAGCAGCCTAGAAGTTCTTGCAGATCTTGGATGCCCTTTGAGAATTTGACAATAGCTCTGTGAGATCCTCTCCTCCTTCAATAACTCCATATGCACGTGCTCTCCAAGTTTAGTGCAATATTGGTGGCCCAAAGTCTCCCTGAGGCTCAGGTTAAGATCTTGCGAAAGAACCAGAATATTTTTTAAATGACATAAGAAATAATCATACAGTAATAATAATAATAGTAATAAAACTAATATGCATTGAGCACACTGTGTAAGGCACTGTCCAAAGTACTTTGCATTTATCATATAATTTTATCTTTACAACAGTCTTATGAGGTAGATACTGTTAATATCTCCATTTTACAGATGAGGAAACTGAGGCTCTTTGAGGCCACATAACTTATCCAAGGCCTAGAAGGTGGATTCAAACCCACATCTGTTTGATTCAAGGGGACCCTCTCTGAAACACTTTTGCAGCTTCCATTATGATGTCAAAGATGCTTTCATGACATCTATTAGGTGACCTGATACATTGAATGTTGAGCTACACCATGACTCTAGAAACTTCATTCAATGACGTAAATTGGCGACTCCTCTGTGCTAGACACTTGGGATATAGTGATGAATGGGACTTTGTCCTTTTATTCAAGACACTTAAAGTCTACTGGGAAGACAAAGATGTACAAAATCACATTATTTCAGTTGCAAGCAGTCGATAGAAACACAGATCCCACTAGCTTAAGTCCTGAAAAGGGATTAAACTGTTTACATCCCTTGAAAGGAGAGTAGGGTACCTTACGTAATGGAAAAAAGAAAGGTAGGAATCAGGGCCTAGGATTGAAATCAAGACT